>NC_064773.1:26468948-27068948 GCF_011397635.1 Epinephelus fuscoguttatus | reverse complement strand
CATAATCAGCTAGCAGGAGGAGCCAAGCCTTTTTTAGCACTTAAGTACTGTGTGATTGCTGCCTCCTTATGATTTGGATTGGTTACATCAGCTACAATACATTATTTCTTGTCAAACTGTGACATGCTGAAAAGAGAACAGTTTCTCCTAACAGCTCCGTCACAGGGACAAAAGGATCACATCAACAGCATCAGTTCAGACAGAGGAACATGTCCACTGTTCTCTCACACATCTCTGTTGGTCATCTGCTCTTGTTTTATCTTTGTCGTCTGTCTACAGACAAAATGTGACCAGTACTGGCCAGAGGAGAACCAGGAGGAATACGGTCCCTACCAGGTGACCCTGAAAAGCAGCAAAACCCTCGCTTACTACACACTGCGGACGTTCACTGTCAGAGACACCACAAATAAGGTACTTCACACACACACACACACACACACACACACACACACACACACACACACACACACACACACTCCCCCTGTCTTGGTCCAACACACGTATACAATAAACAACACTGACTGTCCAAAGTGAGTTTGAGGTTCACTTCCAACTAGGTGTTTTCCTACACACATACTGTAATAACACCCTTTCTGGTCCTCCAGGCTTCTCAGAGGAGAGTTGAACACACAGTCCTTCATTACCACTACACCCAGTGGCCAGACATGGGTGTCCCAGAATACACCCTGCCTGTGCTGTCCTTCATCAGAGCATCCTCCCAGGCACGAACACAAGAGATGGGACCTGTACTGGTACACTGCAGGTAAACTCTGTGTGTGTGTGTGTGTGTGTGTGTGTGTGTGTGTGTGTGTGTGTGTGAGTGTGACAGATTCTTCTTTAATACCGAAGACAAGAGATCTACGATTTCATATATGCAATATCATGTGATGTGTGTCACAGTGCCGGTGTAGGAAGGACAGGAACCTACATCTTGATTGACAGCATGCTGCAGCAGATCCAGGATCAGGGTACAGTGAACGTCCTTGGTTTCCTAAAGCATGTCCGGACGCAGAGGAACTTCCTGGTTCAGACGGAGGTAAGCAAACTCACACGTACACACTGTGGCGTCCATACAGTCAGTACTTATTGATAACAAACTATGTCTCTGTTCCTCCATCTGTCGCTCTCCTGTAGGAGCAGTACGTGTTCATCCATGACACTCTGGTGGAGGCCATCTTGAGCCGTGGCACCTTAGTGACCTCTGACCTCCTCCACACTTATGTGTCTGACCTTCTGATTCCTGGGGCGTCAGGCAGGACACGCATGGACAAACAGTTCAAGGTATAGCATGATTACCCCCCCCCCCACACACACACACACGCATTTTATAAACCTCTGTTTTGCACTCGGGTTTAGCCTGTACATTTTAGGGGCACTTGGCCAACACTTTGAATATTGCAAATGTAACAGACTCTTTCTGTTGTGTTTCAGTTGATCAGTCAGCGTCAGGCGAAGCACGCAGACTACAGCACTGCCCTGAGAGACGGCAATGCTGAGAGGAACAGAGCCAGAGCTCTGATGCCTGGTAAGCACTGCTCGTTTTCTAGCCCAGGGGGAGAGCTGTGAAAGTTTCATTTCATCCACAGCCTGATCAAAAATGACACAGTATCACACCCTTGAGTCAGTGATAGATTGAGGTGCACGACATATGACCACTGCTGTGACTGGTTACCCATGTGGTGAAAATGGATTCATGACTCATGTCTTTGTGTTTTTATATAGTGGAAAGATCAAGAGTGTGTCTGACCACTTCAGAGACAAACTCCACAGGGTACATCAACGCCTCCTACGTCATGGTAAGACTAGTGGGGATTGTCTATGGCAACTGTTGTTAAAGGGCTCTTGTGCTGTTTGTATGACAGCAACAGAACACTTCACAGTTTAATGCTGCTTGTATTTTCACAGGGACATCACCACAGCAAGGAGTTCATAGTGAGCCAGACTCCTCTGAGCAGCACGGTCGCAGATTTCTGGAGAATGATCTGGGAACACAGCACACACACTGTTGTCCGTCTGCCAGACACACACTGTCAGGTAGAAAACACACACACACACACACACACACACACACACACACACACACACACTCTGTAGAGTGCTTATAAAACAACTGTATACAAACACTCAGTCTTACATGTTTTCCTGTTTGTGTCAGAGTGAAGAGGCTGAGTCGTGTGTTTACTGGCCCAGTAAAGACCAGCCACTGAGCTTTGAGGGTTTCACTGTGTCATATTTGGGAGAGGAGCATGTGTGTCTGTCCAATGACGAGAGGCTTTTGGTGCAGGACTTTACACTGGACTCTCCACAGGTAACACACACACATAGTATACTGTGTTTTACACATACATATATATATATATGCTGTATATAAACATTTAAAGGCAGTAATTTAAGAAACTTGTGCTCTCTTTCTCACTTGACTCTGTGTAGAACAATTATGTGTTGGAGGTGCGTCAGTACAGCGCCTCCTGCTGGCCCAACCCGGACAGTCCCATCAGGAACAGTTTTGATCTGGTCAGCACAGTCAGAGATCACAGCAGACATTCAGACAGTCCGACAGTCGTGCATGATCCGTGAGTACTATTTAGACAGGATCACCTCTTACATTTTGTTCATTCTTTGCAAGCTATATCCACATATATATGTGTGTGTGTGTGTGTGTGTGTGTGTGTGTGTGTGTGTGTGTGTGTGTGCAGGTTGGGAGGTGCTACATCAGGGCTGTTCTGTGCCCTTACCACCCTGTCCAGTCAGCTAGAGGAGGAGGGAGCAGTCGATGTTTACCAGGTGGCACGGATGACCAACCTCATGAGGCCTGGGGTTTTTAATGATATTGTAAGTACACACACACACACACACACAAAAATCTTGTCATACTTCCATGTCTCTCTGTCACCACTTAATGAATTAAAAAATGACAATTACAGAAGCAACTTCACCTCAGCCGTTCACCAATGAAATTCCGAATAATTGAAAACAACAATAGCTGATGAGGGGAAATTTTTTAATATGAACAGATGGTTGAGTCTTGAAGCTGTGTTTTGCTCCCACAGGAGCAGTACCAGTATCTGTACCGAGCAGTGCTGAGTCTGGTGAGCAGCCAGGAAGACCAGAGAGCCCTGCAGAGTCCAGAAACCAATGGATCTGTACCGCTGGGACAGACGAACATCGCTGAGAGCTTGGAGTCACTTATGTAGACACACTCACACACACTAACACAGACAAAGACACAGACACATGCACACACATACACAGAATTCACACCAGTATAGACTGACTATCATGTCAGATAGAGTGGCCAATTGGTCATACTTGTCCTTTTAAAGGGACATTTCACCCAAAAATCAAATATACATATTTTCCCTCTTTAACATAGTACTATTTATTAGTTTAGTTTTGGTGTGAGTTGCAGAGTGTTGGAGATATTGGCCATAGAGATGTCTGTCTTCTCTCAAATGAAATGGAACTAGATGGCACTCAGCTTGTGGTGCTCAAAATGCCCAAAAATAAATTTGACAACTCAAACTCAACAGCAGTATCTCTTTCCAGAAATCATGACCCGGGTACTCAAGATAATATAAAGATCTTGTTGTGAGCAGTTTCATATAGGAACTATTTTCTTTCTATTGAACTACACCCACCAACTGTATCACTGCATAGAAGGATGCTTATTTTTTTGGCCATTTAAGCACCACAAGCCGAGTGCCATCTACTACTGTTATATCCAAAAGAAGGCAGACATCTCCACAGCCAATATCTCCAACACTCTGCAACTCACACCAAAACAATCTTAATAGATGAATAGCTCTACAGGTAAGAAGGAAAATATGTGTTTTTTTTAATTTTGGGTGAACTGTGAACTTTTAAAAGAGAAAGGTATCTTTCTCATGAGGCATCATTTATTAAGGATTTATTCTTATTAATGGTTAATAAATAATTTACTTATTCTTTATAGATCAGTTATACGTCTTTAGATAAGCAATGGTTGTGTTGCCAGGTTGTGAAAACTCCCTTTGACTGGTCAGAAAGGGCTTTAGATGATATGGACCAAAATCTTTTTAGTAAAATTATAACTCTGTTCTATATGGTTTATTAGAAAGTAAAAACCTCATGTGCATTTATTAATGAATGGCCTAATAACTGATCTCTGAAGCATCAGAACATGATTTATTAACCATAAATAAAATCATTAGTCCTTTACAACAGTGTCATTATGAGGAAGTGGTACCAAAAAAGCTTCTCTGCCTTTCCAACAAGAACCTACAAACGTTCCATCTGTGTTTCTGTTGCTGGTCAGCATGGAGCCTGAAGCTGCAGAGCTTCAACACAAACCTTTTGAGGGGTTTCATTAAAAACTAAATGAATTTCATATAAACACACATAAAAAAAAAACAAAAAGTTCATAATTTATCACTGGAAATTATTTTTCTTAATGATGGAAGGAGTCAGCTATTTAATTCCAATAACAGACCTACTTTAAATTCATAACGTCTGCTTATTTTAATCTTTCTTTAACATTTATTTCTTTAATTAGTGGTCTCTTTGCCTTTTTAAAATCACTCCCTGTCTTCTAAAAGACAGAAATAAGTATGATTAAAAATAGAAATTGGAGAATAGGCAAAACAAAAATACAATTATACAAATTAGTTACAAATAAAAGAACAACAAGATGACTTGTTAAAAAGAAAAGAAGCAATGCAAGAAATTACATTCTCCTAATCTCTTGTCCTACATTTTTTATGCACTGCACATTAACCAGCAGATTTTGGGGCTCAAACTACCACACATCCTTATATAGAGAAATATTTTGAATTACCAAAATCTCCTAAGGCCTCACTCATGACAGTATATTGACTGCTGGTATTTACTGCTCTTAAATTTATCTGTTTCTGTCTTGTCGCCACTGGCTCCATGGTCTCTGGTACCCTGTGCCTTTTGTAATTCATGTTATTGTACTTTAAACCTGTTTTGATACAACTGTGTGACTAATATGCCAAAATAATGATCTGTGATAAATTGTTTCTTTTCTATTTTCTTAAAGTCCTGTTGCGCTCGTTAGTTTCGTACGTAAAAGTCGGAGAGGAGATAAGATGTTGTCAGATGTTCTGTAAAAGATGCAATCTGGGATTTAAAGGGATATTCCACACAAGATCTGACAGGTGGCAGTTTAAATTTATGTCAATTAAAGGAATACTTTTTTCCCCAAATGACCATTTGTTTATCAGTTACTCACCTCGTGTTAAGCTGAATTTATGTTGAAAACTTCATTTTTCTTGCTTGCCTTCATGGTGAGTGAACAATCCAAAAAAGAGAAAATTCCTGATAATTAAAGTTATCAGGGTCCATATTTAACAACAGCAAAACAATGGCAAGGCAAGGTAAGTTTATTTGTATAGCACAATTAAACACAAGGTAATTCAGAGTGCTTTACGGAGACATTAAAAGCAACGAGATACAATTTAAAACAATAAAGACAGTCAATTAAAAAGGGAAATAGAAATTGAGAATGATAGTGATAATAGAATACAGTAACATAAAATAAAAACAGGCTCAATACATTGCATCTAAGAGCACTGCATACACAGTCATTATCGTTAACAAACTATAGAACATTTGTATAGCTGCAATGTCAAAACTCCTGTTTACAAACTTCCCAAACAGAGAGCCTTTTCCAGGGGAGAGCTAAAAAGGAAGTGACACTTGTCTATGCTCTCTTCAAAGCCAGACTCCATTGACAAAAACAATAATTTTACTTTGCTCAACACAGGAGCTGCTGGTCTACCGCTGCCTCGATCAGTTAGTTTGTGGTGTTGTGTGAGTTTGGTGAATCCATCCCTTTATAACACAATAGTCACACAATAACACAAACTAACTGATCAAGGCAGCTGTAGACCAGCAGCTCCTGTGGTCAGCCAAGTGAAATTACTGTTGATGTCAATTGAGTTTGGCTTTGAAGAGAGCATAGACAAGTTTCACTTCCTGTTTAGGTCTCTGCTGGGAAGTACTACTGTAAGCATATTACTGTATACATGAGACTTGGATTATATTGCATGAGTTGTGTGAGAGTTTTTCAACAGATGTTTTGATTTAGTTTGCTGTTGTTAAACATGGACCCCATGACTTCAATTCATTAAGACTTTTCTCAGTTTTTGGATTCTTCGTTCACAGTGGAAACATGCGAGATAAAGATTTCTTGACTAATTCAACATAACACGTGGTGGTGATTAATTGACATACAAAATATCATTTGGGGGGTGAAGTGTTCCTTCAGCAATGAATTCCAATGGTAACCAGTTTTGATGAAGTGCAGAAAATATTAAAATCACGCCTGCAACAAAATGATCAGTCATTATAATCAGCTATAATAAAATAAGTACATTGTTGAAACAGTTGTCATATTGTTGCAAACATTTAGTGTTTGGACAAATAAAGAGACAGTGAAAAGAAAAACAAACAGCTGATATTACTATGACAAAATTTTATATTCTGTTAAACCACAGACTGAAAATGAAATTCATAAGCTGAGAGCTGTGACTTGCTCTGCATCCCTGTGCCACTTACTATGACTGTTTTCATGTCGAGGGAGTCCAAATGTCTCGTTGCATCAGACACGATCACTCAACCTCTGAATCACTTTCAAACAATGCCGTAGCTTCTATCTGTACCTGTTTTGCATCCACTCTGTACTGTTATTTAGCTCTGGGGATGCAAAATGGCACAAACTATAGAGGCTCCTTCTACTGAAGCAGACAGTGATTTATCTAACTGTAATATGTCTGAACTCTTTCTGTGTAAATATCCCTGAATACATCAAAAGGCCAAATTACTGTATGTTTATACTGTACCTCTATATATTTTCTATTTTACTATAAAAAGTGATTTTCTAGTCATTTACACATATATGATATAACTGTGTGGATCCTATTTGATAATTTTAGCCTGGAAATATTGATCATGTTTATAGTTTTAATGAAATGTTATCTCTTTTTATTATCTTTATGATTACAGTAGCAGCTTAATGTCTATACGTTTATCTCCAGCCATGAGCTGGTGAAGTATGTACATAGCAACAGGTTGAAGCGGCAAGATTTAAGATTTGTTTGAAACCTTGTTTATGATTTTAAACTTGTTTCTTTTTCTGGGAGGGGGAAAATAAAATGTTCTTGTTTAGACCCAAACTTATCCCTTTATTTTCTTTAATAGTCATATAAAGACACAGACAAATAGGATTACAGATTTATCATGCTTTTATTTATATTATCATACATTGTATTGCATTGTCTCCCCTGATCAACCTGTACATGACATGATAGTTCAGACATACACGTGTTAAATAATCAATGCACCATAAGAGGTTAACAAAGATTAAGTCAAAACCAAAAATATATATTTCTATATAATCATATTAATATTTGTAATGACACATTATACTGTAGCAGTCACATAAGATAAAGTGTATATAGTGCATTGAAAATAAACCTCGTTATGCAGTGAGAATATGAGTGCCCACCCTGGGAGTATTTTTTTTTTTTTTTTTTTTTTTTTACTTTAAAATATCAAGCACATAAACCCAAAGCAGATCCCCATCCTACCTTCACACTCTGCACATCACATCTGGCTTCTCACAGCCCTGTCAGCGTCCAAATGATGCTCATCATGTTTGCAGTGGTTGTGTTTACATGCAATCAGTACTTGAGATAATGTCACAGTACAGAGGCTGGGTTTTATTTACACCTGGTTCAAGTAAAAAAGGCTCTGGATATTTTTTAAAAATAACTGTTAGTTAGAAAACAGCCATGATGCTGTGGCTTTTTTTAAGTGTTAACATTTTTAAGCAGGGGTCCAATTTTCACTTTAAAAGACTTAAAGGTCCGTGTGACATCAAGCTGTCTTATAGTACAATCAGTACATTTTCAGGCCTATTTGACAGGCATTTTTTTAAGTCCTTTATTACAACAGTCCTCTTTGTTTCAAACTGCATGTCATCATAAGCAAACATTTCTCTAGACCTCCATCATCTGAGCCAAAGGACTGGATGAAAACTGAATGCCAAAATTATTCCAAGGTGCATGTAGACACGCTCAAGTCCACAACATCCTAATTAAAAACAAAAACACCTTATGTTTTTTTTTTATCATAATATCAAATTAAAAGTTTATGGCAAAGAGTTCACTGTTCGTAACAACTTGGAGTATTTTAGTCCACAAAATGTTTTGAATTTTCTCAGAGTGCATACTATCTACCGAACAGAGGCTAGATATTGTTTTATAGTCTTTCCTATTTTTGACATGAAGTAAAGCCATCTCTACTCATTGGATAGATAAACCTCATAGATAATAATCTTGTTAATTCAGAAAAACAAGACCAGATTTTTTTCCTTGTAAAAATAATTATTAAAAATTCTGAGATAATAATCGTGTTTATTTATACAAAGAGCAGATTTTTTTTTTCATTAAATCTTTTCTCAGAAATTTGAAATAAAGCCTCAGCTGTATTAATGTTGCTTTCATTAAGCACTAACATACTATACTATATTAAACGCAGCTATAAAAAAAATATTATGGCACATAGAGGTGTTAAAATCAAGGACACTTCAGCAGCTTAGATGATGGCTGACAAAAATCCAGTCCTCATGTCATCCTGCTGCCTGGGCCATAGTGGCAATTTTCTGTAACATATCCATATGCTTTTATATCCTTTGTGACAATTTGTATCAATTATCATACATTTTCAAATAACAGCCATCAAATAAGTTAAGGGCAGATAAAAAATGCTATTACTAATACCTGTGCTACAATGAGCTTAATAGGCCCACAGCATTAATTCGATTAGTCTTTCTTTCTGTTCTTTTGGGAAACTTATCACTTCCTTTTTCAAAATAAAAGCCTATCAGAGAAGTAAAGGGACTCTGCCCCCTGAACTGAAATGGTTTTTATGTTTAGAAAATAGTAAGGCCTTTTACAAAAAAAAAAAAAAGTTAAAAAAAAATGTAATGAAGTGGAGAAGTTAGGTATAACGTGTGTCTCTACAAAAGGCCTGGCTCTCTCAAGTTTAACAAAGTAAAACCCCAGGACCACTAGTTAAAATTTATGGTGTACATTTGTTTAACAACTAAATATTTCGTGTTAATTTACATGAAAGCAAAGGTAAAATATGTAGTCTTGTGCAATACACTGTGCAAATGCAAGTAATACAGGCAATAAAGAACTTAATATATATTTCTTTGTATATAATATAGAATTTTGGGAAAATAGCTACATTATCTACTTTACCTAAAATGCTACAGCACCACAACTTCCACCTGTTTCAAGCACATGATGAGAAACTGAAAAAAAAAAACCCAGAATCTCTGTTTAAATTTTTTGTCACATTCCTGTAATATATCTTCTGATGATGAACTCCAGTCATCAGTTGACCTGCTTTGTAATTTCATTTGGAATAAAATGTTCTCTCTAGAGGGAGACGCTACGGTGCTCTGCAGCTTTAAAATCTAATGTTTCATAATTTGTTATAATTATTATAAACATTGTACACTTTAAAATGTTACATTTAGCACCTTTTGAGATAAAGAAAGAGAAGTGACATTTATGGGGAGCAGCTCAATGCTCCGTTCACTGTGACAAGATCTCTGAGGATCTTTAAAAACACTGAATTAAATCCTCACTTTGGGAGAACAAGACAAGTCTGTTGTTAAAACAATATAATATTGAAGCATTATTTTCAGTTATGCATAGACTTCTTTTCCTTGTCACCTCTGAATGCGTGTGTGTGAGCATGTGTGTACTCCTGCAGGCTGTGCCAGTCGTTCTCATCCTGTCTGCAGCCTTAATTTCCCTGACAACCCTGTGAAACACAGAGGAGAAATTAGACAGCAGTATAAAGCACTGGATTAAGCAGTGTGTGTGTGTGTGTGTGTGTGTGTGTGTGTGTCCTTACAGAGTTGGTTCGTTTGCGTTTCCAGCAGTCTGGGTTGAGTCTTTTCTGTTCGTCTGCGAGGGCTTTGGCTTGCACTGTGAACGCCCGTCGCTCCTCACTTCGCATTTTCTTCCATCGCTCCCCGAGGAGGACGCTGATCGCTCTGAAACACACACACTTCCTTAGAACAAACACTGACACACACCTCGGCTTCACAACACACACGCAGAAACAGGGCACACCTACCTGTTGTCCTTGCCCGGGTACATTTGTGTGTACTCCACCCTGAACTTCTTGGCAAACAGCATGAAGGCGTTCATTGGCCGCTTGCACTTTTGGGGTGTGACGTTATTACTTCCTGCTGGGCTGGCTTGCTGGGCTTTGGTTGGCTTTTGATGAGGAGAGTGGGAGTGACCTGGACTGTGGCTGTCTGCAGGTTTTAAGCACATCCACAATTGACAGGTTTGCCTTGAGTGTATTTTTGTATTGTGTAAACTGAAGGATGTCTGTTCTAAATAAGATCTGAAGCACAGTACCTTGTGATGTGTCTCTGTCTGGAGAAACAGCTCCCCCGCTGGACTGGGACGCACGCCGCCGCCTGGCCATACTGCTCAACACGTAAACCGCAGAGGAGTCCAGAGGAGTGAAATCATAACTGAGGAAGACACATATATAAATTCAAATGTTGCACACTCACTAACTAATCTGCTGATTGTCCTTTTTGCAGTTTTAGGTTTACCTCCTAAATGTGTCAAAGACCTGCGAGTCATCGGTGTGTTTGGCATCTCTGTGTCCTGGAGGGAGGCACACATCTCCAACCTCCATTTCATAGCATGGTATCCCATAATGCACCACGGTCAAGCTCGGGTGAAATGACGACCACCCTGATAAAAAGTAAAACAGAGTGTAAATAAGATGATATGTTTTTAACAGTTCCAGTGTTCTCCTACCACTCCTACCTTTGTTTTTGACGTAGAAGGGGTGGTCAAGTTGGCACCGGGCGGTCATGGGAGCATGTCCGAATGCTCCAGGGTCAAAGGTCAGCTGTAGGACAGTCTGACCAGACAGCACAATCTCTGAATGTTCCACAAGCTGCAAACCCTCAGAGCCATAACTCTGCAAAACAGAAAGCAGTGCTCTTACTCATTATGTACGACTTCTTTATATTGGTGGATCCTTTTCTTATGCTTACATTACACAGATTGCTGCTGCTGCTGCTGCTACTGTTAAATACAGCACTTTAGAGGAATACTTCAGCCCACAAATGATCATTTGTGTATGAATTACTCAACCCGTGTTATGCTGAATTCATTTAGTTTCACTTTTGGTTCAGTTCCCTGTTGGAGAGTGCTTTCTGTTTGCAAAGTACTGAGCACACAACTGGATAAATGACACTTGGATTACACTGCACGAGTCATGTGAGAGTTTGTAAACGGTTGTTTCTTTAACGCTGCACTAAAATGACAAAGTGAAGATCTCTGAGGGCAGTCCACACACACACATATACTGCATTAAGATGGAGACCAAATCAAAAGTCGACTGAAACATAGTTAGCCACAAGCTTCTTGCAAATGTACCTTCAGAGACCTGGATTGTTCCTCATCACCAGAGTCTTCATCAGCAGAGTCCAGGTCCTCGACATCCTGCCACTCCACATTAGAGCCGTGGTGGAAACGCAGGTGAGTGCCTGAAGACAGAGAAGAGCTGCACTGAGATATAAACAATAACCTCAAATAAAATTCTTCCCAGCAGATAAATAAAAGAGTGTGACAGAGCAGTAAATGTGTGTGTATTTGGGTGTGTGTCTACCTTTGAGAAAGCAGTGCCAGGCGGTGGGTGGACAGGAGAAGCTCCAGCCCATGTCTTCATCGTCAGACAGAGAGGATCTGGTTGACACAGCAGAACCACACTCACTGCTCTTCTGTGGAAACACGAGGTGAGTCAAGTCAGTATTACTAAGTCAAACATATTAAATGATACTTTATTTGTTCTTCAGAAGTAAAGAAGAAGCGGGTAAATATGAGCTGTACCCTGCTGCGCCGACGCTCCCTGCCATGACCTCTAGGGGGCGACAAGGTGCTGCTGGGGAGAGGAGGAGGAGGCCGAGCGTAGGAATGTAGATTACTGCTGGTGCTGGAGAGGCAGACTGAAGAGGAGCTGAAAATGACACAGACTCGTGAGAGAGAGAGAGAGCGTGTGCCAACAACACAGAGAGTCTACAGACTTGACACATAGGGCTGAAAACTTAAAAGCAAGGTTGTAACTACCAGTGAGGTTACCGAGGTCATTTCCTCAGTGCTGTCTTCACGACTTTGGGGTTTTAACAGTCGTTCTACATTATACAATTACAAGCAGTTCACCCCCAAATCAAAAATGCATTTATATATTTTTTTTAGATCTGTAACATGGTTGGGGAGACACATTACAGCCATATATTGTATACGACATTCATTCCCGTCCTCAATAACTTTCATGTTTCAGTACAGAGCACGCCTACCTGCTGTTAAGAGGCTCCTGCAGCAGTGGGCTCTGAGGTCCAGTGGCGATGTGAGCCAGCTGCGTCAGCCAGTGTGTGTCAGGAGGCTGTGTGTGTGCATGTCGCTCCTGGTGTGACACACCCACGTCCACCTGGTAGACCGGTGGTGCTGTTGGCTCCGCCTCCTCCTGGACCTCCTGCAGGTCTGGGAGGTCATCTAAGAGGAGGAAACAAACAGTTGCTGAAAAGTTTGGTTCAGAAATGAAGAAAATACTGAAGTGATTCATGTGTTATGTGCTCGTGTTTTAAGTACCGTATTCCATGTAGCTGTCACTGGTGGGGAAGCCAGGTGAGGCGGGGAGGTGTTGCTCAAAGCAGAGCAGGTCATGTGGTTGGTCTCCATCTGCATCCATCATCTCTTCTGAAGATGAGACCAGACAAACTACATGAGATCAAAGTGTAGGAAGTACACCTGAATACTTCTACAGGGTTACATTTGTTGTTATGCAGCAGTTTAAAAAACGTTCAGTTATTCTGATATGGGTCATTCTGCAAAGTGGGTATTTTTACTTTTGGTCCTGTAAGTATATTTTGATGCTAATACTTTTGGTCTTTCACTTGATTAAAATTTTGAATGCAGCAATTTTACTTGCAACTGAGTATTTCTACACTGTGGTTTACTTGACTTGAGAACTTTGATCACCACTGACAGTAAAGGATCTTTCTAAAACTGAGTGCGAATCAAATATAAGACAGTGTTTTCTTAATCTATTCCCAAGCTGTTATAAGTCTAATAGTTTATTATTGATATATTAATACTATCATTATTAGATCATCACCTATTATTAGTTATTAGCAGAGGTGGGACTGAGTCATTGTTTTGCACGTCTCAAACAAGTCTTTGCAGTCAAGTAGCAAGTCCTAAACTTTGAGTTTCGAGTCCTGATGTCATAAGTCATATTGCGCTTTTCACCAAATGTAATGCCATTTTTAGCAACAAAGTAATAGTATATTAAATTTAAACAAGTTTTTTGGAAGTTGTTGCATCTCCATGTGTAATTTTTGACCCCCTCACTTTGTATACAGCAATATGTTTTTTGTTGAACACCACATAGTTTTTGTATACGCACAAAATTATCTTTGGGATCATTTTTTCCAGTTGGTAAGTAATGTAGCAGTAGTTCTTCATGGTTCTGTCCCACAGCTTGATTGGAAGCTGTGCGACTAGTTCAAACAAAATGGCTCTGAGGAATTAAGTGTCGACTTGCTGGGAACAAACACCGGGTTGATTCATGAAATAAAGGGAAATTAACTGATATCTAACACACTTTTTAAAAAACAGTAACAAAAAAAACAGTAATCTTTGGGTTTGGGGGAAAGTATCAAGTAATTTCAAGTCAAAAGGCTCAAGTCCAAGTGAAGTCAAGTTGTAAGTCTATTCTGATTTTGTCAAGTCTAGTCTTAAGTCATTCAGGATATTTCAGCCTGGGCTTGGCAACAACACGTTTTAATGGAGTGCCTGTGTCACAAACAGGAGATGCACATGGAGTTTTAAGAAGGCAGATGATGTCCGGGCAGGAAGGGACTAACAATGGAAGCTGTAAAGTAGTGTTTTTATATATATATAATTAAAAATCTAGCCTTGTACAAGAGATGAAAAGTCTGGATATCTCAGCTTTTGCTGCTTTGAATCTGACCATTCTTTGTCAGCTGCCTCTTGTGAGTCCCTCCACAAATACTCAATCACTAGAAGAGTTTTGTGTCGGTAATTACACAAGTTAACTCTGCAGTCCGCTGCTCTGCGATTACCTGTGTGCTCACCCTGAGGCTCAGAATGCCGCACGCTCTGATGTTTGGGGTCGTTGGACAGCACAGCTGGGGTCACCACCTCCCAAACCATGATGTCCACAGGCACTGAAACATGCAGACAGCGAACATCTGTTTACTCTACAGCCAACAAGTCTCACTTTATTAGCATGGTAGTTTTTTCTGTAAGTTGTCAAATGAAAGGTTATAGGACATATGTTGCAGGTAGAAAATATAACATCGATCTTTAAGTATCAGCATTACATACCAGAATCTCCCCACCCGCCACAGACACAGTAACCCAATCCTACACTGAGCTGTAATGTATATGCTATAAATGGTCGGGGTGACATAAGGAGACCCAGGGTGACGTAGGGTAATGCCTGGGCTGGTTATCTAATAATACACCTAAGTTTAGATACATTCTCAAAGCTCCAGGACATTTACCAGCTCATTATAATGAACATAACTGTATTTAATATGTTTAAATATTGCGTTTCAAACATGTAAACAGGATAAGAGTGTTTAATGTCGTCTATTTCACAATGTTCTCGTCATGTGACTCCCTCTTGTTTATAAACTTTGAGATCCTGCACGCATGCGCATAGAGAGCCCATTCATTCAATACACAGAAGGGCAGCGATAATACATTTGCACTAAACAGTTAATAAACAGTAACAAGCACGACGTTAAGCACCCAGACTAAACTAACTATTGTGATATTATCGACTGCTATTAAGCGCTGCTGGTGTCAACGGTTTTAAACGTCGGAAAACTTCAAACGAAGCAGCGTTATTTGTTGTCACGTAACAAAAGTACCGTTGAAATACTGAAGTTACGTCGACGAAAACGACAAAAAGCTCAAGCGTCTGTATTTTAACGGACATTTTCACGGCATTAACACGATTCGGGGTGTGAACATATGCCTAAACACAAAGTATAGACGAGCCATTTTATTGCGCAAAGGCAGTTACAACAAAACAAGTAACGTCAACAATGAAGCTTTACGGAGAGAGCAGCGAAACTGCATTTACGGCGACAAATAAACGTTGTCAGCTTCACGTCATTACTCGTCTGCCAAGATAAGACAAGAATCATTCAACTGGTGTGATTACTTCTCAAATTCAACGCTTTAAAACCCTTAAATGATTTCAATGAACTTTCCTCAACTCACCAAAACAGTCGCCTTGTACGGGAAAGGGGGCTGGTATAAACACCTTTCCTCCAGCGATGCTATTGGCCAGAGCTGCTGTCAATCTACAGCTCCTCTCATTCTGATTGGTCAGCTCCGTGCAGCTTGTCCTCTTCATTATTATGGCCACAACAATAAAACACTGGGTGGGTTGTGAAGATGAAAGATGGCTGAGACAAAAGTAGCCCACCACAAGTGGCAATTAAAAACATTTGAGCTCCTGTATAATGGGCATAGCTTAATTTAGCACAAAGTCAGTATTGTTAACACAGGAATTAGACTGTGACACAACAAGACAGTCATTTCTTAATTCTCACAAGGTGCCAAGATTATCTAATAGCAATATAAAGGCCTGAAATGTTTAGCCTAGAAGCATGCAGTCTCTGATGTGTGATAATAAAACAGACTGTGACACAATAAAAACAAGGTTGGAAAACATGGAATGGTTTAAGACAAATAGCCTTCAGCACAATTACAATACTTCCAGTGCAACAAGTACGACAGGTAGTTTCATGAAGTAACCCGGTCAAAGACTTGCTCCTGTGTTTCAGACACATGTTTGTAACCCAATATGAAACCCTTAATATCCCTAAGTACACTCTTTAGTATAATTATAGATGCTTCACTGCTGTTAGCAGGAGAGGGTGAAGCCATAATCAGAGGCATCTTCTCATTAAGTCAGAGGTGAAGAGGCTAAAAATTGTATGCAGGTAAAAAGTACTGTTACTTTACAATAACGAGTACTCAAGCGATACATGTATAAGTAACAGTTAAACTACAAATAAAAGGGTACTGAATATTTCTGGATGGAATAGAGATGGTCCAAAGACACCCTTGGTTTATGTGTGAATGCACCATATCCAGGTCTCATCAGTCAGTTGAAGACAGTAGCCTAGTTAAAGTCAAAAGAAAAAAAAAGACATCAAAAATGGCCAAATCATGATAAAAAATTCATGGCAAACACACAATAAAAATGTTATTTCAATATGTCTACGTTATTATTAAGTTGATTATTACATACATCGATGCTTACATCAGTATTGGTTTGACTTTCATTTTATTTCATTGAACCGTAGAGTTGGTTCAACAGTTTCCTGGTTTGCAGATCATTCTGTCACGTCTGTCATGATGGAGCTGACCCCTGACATATGGAGAATCGTGAGTGTTTACTGCCCCCTAGTGGTCAAGGTGAGAAACTACGTGCACACGTCAAGTTAGACACGATTACTTCGCAACACTGTTGTCAATCCTTTCGAAATAAATTAATGAGAAATGCTAGAATAGATTCTAATAAATAAACCTTTAACTAAACAATCTGAAATAAAGCCAGAGACTACAATTACACATTTAAATGGGCATATTTACTAGTTAATTATTATTATGTATCAAACGAATTTTTAGTCTCAGTTATGTTTTCTGTTCAAGTTTTTATTCTATTTTATTTGTGTAGGTCCACACTATGTGAACACACAAGTCATCATGTCAATTGCCAGTTTCATCATCATCAAGCCAGACATGATAACATGATCCTTCAACCTCAAGAAAAATCTTGAGTGTTATAGTATATTTTTTTTTGTTTGTTTGTTTTTGTTTTTATCAGTACTAATTCTTAATATTTTCACTTATAAACTTAACACTACAAAAGACACTAAAATACTTTTCAGTGTGTTATTTATGAGGGGGGAGGTGGTGCTGCAAAAAGGGGAAGGCATGTCAAATATTTTTTTAAGCTCTGAGTAGGAACTTGTGTTTTTTTTTTTATTTTGGCTCATGGGAGGGGCATACAAATTTGAATGATTGTATTTTGTATTCATTTTGCCACCATATTTGAAAGAAAACTAGGCTTCCAAACTACATGTTTTCTTTAAAAAATCTGCAAAATTGCATCGTTTGTCACAAAACAGAAATTGTCCTTTGACACATGTTGTGCGACGAACTCTTCCATCAGAAAAATAAATAAATAAATAACGAAATATGAGCTTAAAATAGTGACATTTCACCAAAATCACTTTACGTCTCTTTTAAAATTTGGCAAAAAAAATAAAAAATAAAAAAATAAACTATTTGCCCAAACTACCCAGCATGCAAGACAAAAGTAAAAAAAAAAAACAAAAAAAACAAGCCTGTTTTCAAATCCAGGATTTTGTCTTCAACTTTTACCTTTTAATTATCAAAATAACTTATTTATGGTGGAGGGAGGGTCATGCATTTTCCGCCAGTCACTCAGGGAGGAAAAATGTTTATAGCTTTGGGGAAAGTCTAAATTTAAAAAAAATGAATGAATGAATAAAAAACAAATAAAAAAGGAAGTCACACCTCAGCCACTCTCCTCGCCTGTTAACTAAAGAACAGTCATTGCCATGATGACTGTGATACCCTCGAATATCTGCCGTGCTGCAGTTCCTCACTGTGACCACTGGAGGGCAGTGAACACTCATATTTAAATGGGACAAAGGTGCTTTTTGTTTGAAATCAGATAAACTTCTTCCAAATATTTTTAATTCTTTCTTTTACATAATTTATGAAGATCAAGTGACAACCAGAACATTAAAATATGGCTGTATGTATGTCTGCCTACCTCCTATAAGACTGTTTGCAGCGGTTTATTTTGAAAGGAAAAACCGGAAGTGTTGTTCTCGTTACCCAGCAGACTTGACAACCTCCCTGAGAGGCGCAGCGTTTCCTTCATCCAGAGTTTGCCGACAAACTTAGAAACATTTTTCGCTCTGGTCTGAGGTCTCTTTATGTAGCATAAATGCCGAAACTTCCGCCCAAAGCTCCGGGTTTCGTCGCCGTCTTCGTCTGCGTTCATTGGTGAGTCATGAAAACAGCTTTAAAGTTTTTTGCATTACAAATGTGTCGCGTCTCCTTCCGATTATTACGGCAGCTGCACCGTTACATTCACCGCACACTAACCCAGTTCCGCTATGGTCACGTTTAACATTTATATACACTCCTCAGAGTTGATACATCCATTATTAATAACTGATACAGACCTAATATTGATTATGACACAGTTGTCACCACAGCAGCCTGTGTGACGGTGTGCAGTTATAGTAACATCCATGCTGTGTCGAGTTTTGCTTCCTGCTTTTCAAAACTTCCTCTGCTGGTGTAAAAGAAGCAGAAGGGAAACTCCGTTTGGTCCTGTGACTGAAGATATTTCAGTCAGCTGTTAGATCATCACTTTGTTTTTGAAAAATACATGAATAAAGCTGTCATCACGGCACACTGCTTTTAGCAGTATTCCTAAATTGTGTAATGCACATGGTATGTGTTCTCATGCTTTATTCTTTTAACATTAGCTCTGTTGGATTGTCATGGTTATTTTAGACCATAAACAAAGGTCCACAACAACTTTACATATGTGACAGTGCACAAAACAACTCACAAATAACACTAAACAAAATTACAGGACTTGACTAAAACATTGACGCAGACAAACTAGCAAGCTCCTGGTAGTGCAATAATTAAGATATATACTGTTTCATGATTTAATATGGTATGTATCACCAGTTTGGGGCTGAATTTTACTTCAATTACCTGATGATTAGAGTATTTACACAATACTATACACTAACATTTGTAAGTTTCCATACACACATTATATGAGCATTAAAAGGAATAGATCCCAGGAAGAACAATATTCTTACCATGCATGAAGTTCATTACAGTGTATGAATCATATTGTATAGGTCAACTTTTCTTGTAGTCTTATTTTGAAAACATGAAAATACTATTAGCGTACTGACAATTAGTAAATGCAGTTTGGAGTAGAAACAATTAGTCGTTTTTTTCAACTAGGACACAAAATGGGCAAGTATTTTTTGAAGTGATTTATTATGTAAGATGTTCAAGCAAAAATGTCAATCACTTTCTGGTTGTAGCGTCTTGCAGTGTGAAGAGTGGCTGTTTTTTTTAATTATTATTATATCGAACTGAATATGTTCAGATTTTGGACTGTTGATTGGACTGGGAAACTATGACTTTTTTTTTATTGACTTCTGGAATTTCATAAACAAAACGATTGAAAGATTGATAGAAAAAATAATTTGTTGATTAATCGCGAAAGAAATTAGTCCTTACTTGGGGCCTCTCTGTAGTTCTTCTGGAAGAAACAGGAGAGTTTTGTAGTTGTTCATTTTTAACAGTCACTGCCTTTATATCCGGTTACAGGAGCAAGACTTTCAAAAAGAAGTTGGAATGAATAGAGTTCATTGATGATAGCCCAGGGGTCAGAGGTCATGGATCAGTGTTGCCTGATAGATAAGTGTGCTGGAACCTATCCCAGCTGACATGGTTGAGAGGCAGGGTACTCCCTGGACAGGTCACCAGACTATCACAGGGCTGACACACAGAGACAGACAACCATTCACACTCACATTCACACCTACTGACAATTTAGAGTCACCAATTAAACTGCATGTCTTTGGACTGTGGGAGGAAGCTGGAGCACCCAGAGAAAACCCACGCTGACACCTAGAGAACACGCAAACTCCTCATATATCATTATATCTTAATGTACTTGTCGGTGAATTATTTTAATTATAGGCTCTCGAGGATGAGATGTGTACATGATCACAGCGGAGTATTCTATCTGTCCCCCTCCAGCTAGGCGATGGACGGGCAGCAGATCCAGGTGAGCGACGAAGAGCCCAAAGTCCTGCGAGAAGAGACCCGGAGAAGGAGAAGAAAGAAAGCCATCACCTCGTCCTCCTGCACCTCCATGGATCAGATCACTGTTGAGTTCGTCCTGCCCACTGCGACGCGTGGTGGGAACAGCCCCGACACTCTGCTGCTGGAGGTCGCTGGAAACTGGACGGTGGAACAGGTAATGTACTGATGATTCATTATGGATGTTAAATATTGCTTAAGATGTCTTTACGCAAACATTATATTCTGTTGTCTCGCAGGTGAAAGCTCAGGTGTGGCTGAAGGCGGTGACTCTGAACCTCTGTCCTGACTTCTACCAGCGGTATTCTCCTGATCACTGCATCCTGCTCTATCAGAAGAAAGGCAACATATGCGAGATCTACGACAAGCACCAAGTCTTCCAGACGCTGGACTGCATCCGTTACTGGAGAGGTACACCAACCAGCAACAGAACATGTAGTAGGTAACTGAGTCATTCTGTTATGATGATGTCAAACACATCTGTTGCGTTTATTAAAAAGCCCTGAAGAAAGACGTGGGGCGTATCCAGTTGGCTCCCCGTCCGCAGCCCTCAGATGAGTCCCTACAGTACCAGCGCTACTTAAACTACCTGATCGGCTACGATGTGACAGATGTCAGTAATGTGCACGACGACGAGCTGGAGTTTACCCGCAGGAAGCTGCTGACACCAAGACGCATCGAGCTGTCTGACCGCGATGCAAAACTCTACTCCATGGACCCCTGGGTGACCCGCAAGCCGTTGCCTGACCATCTCCTCAGCAAGGTGTGTGTTGAGCTCACCAATAAACAGTTTGTTTAGTGTTTTGAGTTGCACTCTTTTTACGTTTTCTGGTTCATTTGTACCTCCTCCAGGTCAGTAACGGTCACATCCTGGTGGTGATCCACATCAGCACAGCCAGCCAGACCATCAAGGTCTCCATCGATGACACGCCAGCACAGGTAGACAAATGTAGCGACGACCACCATTCATGTTTACATCTGTTACTGTAACACTTCCTGACAGTTTTCCATCTTGTTTAGGTATTGGTGAGCTTTTTTGCCAAGACGGCAAACAAGAGAGTTTTGCTGGGGATTCCTGACAACATGTGTGAGGCAGACTTTGTGCTACGTGTGTGTGGGAGGTATGTCAGAGGCTAAAACACACGATAACCACTCATGCATGGAGCCAGTGTAATTCATTTCATGTTTTACAATGTACTGTCTGTTCACACAGGGAGGAGTACCTGTACGGAGATAAACCGCTGCAGAACTTCAACTGGATCCGTCAGTGTCTGAAGAACGGGGAGGAAATCCACCTGGTTCTGGAGAGGCCACCTGATACAGAGCTGGATCTGGTTCAGAAGGAGGACTGGGCACAAGTGGATGACTGCACTGGAGTCGCAGGTAACCAGTTGAATTAAGTGTCCAGTCCACATCTGGCACACCCCAAGAGCTTCTTTAAGAGGTAATAATTATCCTCCCAACTTTCCTTTGTCAGGTACCCATGAGCAGCTGACCATCGATGAGAAGGACCATGAGCGAGTGTTCACCATCTCTATGTGGGACTGTAACAGGAAGTTCAGAGTGAAGGTGCTGGGTATTGACATCCCATCCCTCCCCAAAATCCCGGAGTTTATTGTCTTCATAGAAGCCAGCATTTTCCACGGCCAGCAGCTTTTAGCCCAGGTAATCCAAAGCACACAGAAGGAAAACATATGATGATGGTGGCTGTGATCTACTTTGATTTTAGGGCAGCTGAAGTCATCTCTGCTCTGCCTTGTGTCATTACTCCCGGCAACATTTAAAACTGATTGTTGTCAAAACAATGCTGAAGATGACCATTCTTTATATTATAGGCACATTATTGATGAATGATTATAGTCAGTGATCTTCATTTTCCTTTTATGCTTTTAATGTGAAGTAGCAACAGTTTGAGATGTTTGGTTTACACGTAGCTATTAATTAACACAGCTTTAATGTGGGTGTAGGAGAGTGAACAGTGAAGCTGATGTTAATGAGATAAAATAAAACAGTAATGTTATATTACATGTTACTGTATAAATCCATTGAAGGGATTTTGCTGCAGAAGTGGCAACACTAACTTGGTTTCTTTTTATGAAAGCCTTAAGGATTATAACTTTAACCTAGATTGAGAAAATCAGAACTGAGAGCCACAACAGTGAAATGTTGCTTTCATAAGCAGCAATTTCAGGAAGCACTTTTGGCACAGTAGGTTTAGGACAGCAGTGACTGCAGAGTTAAACCCAAGTGGCATCATCCGAGGCAAAAAAAAAAAAAAAAAAATGAAGCCAACGCAGAAGTGCAAAAAAATTCTGGAGAAGTGCTCCGGAGTGAGTCAGTCCTCATATTAAATGTTAAAATGCTCAGTTTTACAGTAGAAATAAACATGTTTAAAGGCTGCTACAAAAAGCACTTTTGGTCTCTGTAGCTAATTTACCCCTTCATGAAACTGTACAGGGGTGAATGGTTGTATAACTCACCTGTTTAAATGTTATTAAGGCGTGAATTTATGCATAATTAAGCTTTGAGTGACAGCTGGGTGCTGTCCATTGGCAAGCTACTGCCACAGCAACAATGTTGATCAGGTATCGTAACAATTGTGTAACCATAGACTCGACTCACACAGTATAGACATTCAGCTTTTCCATGAAGTACTTTTTTTTTTTTGATAGTTTAAGTTTGTTTTTTGCTAGCAAAAATTAGCACTAGAATTAGCATTATCACAGCTTACCATAGATTGTAATGCACTATGCTAACCAAGCTAGCAGCTAACATTTGGCGTATCTCCACCCTCTCTTCCAAAAATGGTCACTTCTGGCTCCAAAAATTCTATATGGCGACATATTGAACTCAAGGCTTCAAAACAGGAGTCCAAAAACCAGTGGGTGCCATCACCCATGCCATTGTTATGTACTGTACAGTCTATGGTTTAACCCTGCCTTTACTCTCTCAGGAGAGGACGTCCTCTAAAACCTTCAATGAAGAAGTGCTGTGGAACTGCTGGTTGGAGTTTAACATTAAGATCAAGGACCTGCCTAAAGGAGCACGACTCAACCTCCAGGTGAACATTTAATTCAAAGGACAGATGTAGTGGAGAAAAATTAAAGAACTCTGAATTCTTGGTCTTTGTACTCTGTAACTAGCTGTTACTGCTCTGCCCATTTAACCTCTCAGGTGAGCTGCGGGAAGCAGCCCTTGACACCAAACTCCAAGGGAGCCTCAGCCTACCAGGATAGTACAGCAGGGACAGGCAGCCATGATGGTGAGGTCTACTAACATTTAAGTGCCAACTGTATCTTGCTGACAATGGTTAGAGCAAGGCTGTATCCATTCGTCTGTCCATCTTTCAGGTAAAACCAAGAGCCGACTTCTGTACTACGTCAACTTGCTACTGATCGACCACCGCTCTCTGCTGCGCCAGGGCGAGTTCATCCTCCACATGTGGAAAATGCCAGAGAAAAGCGAAGAGAGCAGCAGCAGCATAAACGCAGACAAGCTCACCTCAGCCACCAACCCAGACAAGGCCTCTGCCATGGCCATCGCCATCCTACTGGACAAGTATTGCTACCCTGTGGTGCTGCCCAAGAGTCGAGATGTGGGCCGGGACATCGGGGCCGGAAGTGAGGAAGCAGAGGGAGGAGAAAGAGGTCAGAGAGAGATGCCGAATCACCTGAAGAAACAGTTTGCAGCTATCGTGGCCACCGACCCCCTGCATCCTCTCAGTCCTGAGGACAAAGAGCTGCTGTGGCACTTCAGACATGAGTGTATGCGTGACCCCAGGTACTTATTTTATTCTAAAGAAAACGGACTACAAAGTGTTGTATCATCATTGCTTTTGCTGTTCCTGGATATTCACTTTAGCCTCTTCCTGTACTCAGGGCTTACCCAAAGCTTCTGGGTTCAGTCAGGTGGGGGAAACAGGAAGATGTTTTGGCAATACACCGTCTACTGGAGCGCAGCAGTGCGTGGGACAGCAGGTAAGAGCGCCTTCACACTGCAGCTATACGTCTTGAGGAGGTTCAGCGTCCCTTCACCTGTCGACATGTTGTTCCCGTTCAGTGGTCTGGATGTTGGTCTGGCCATGCAGCTGCTCGACTGTCACTACTCAGACGCTCAGGTTCGCTCTATGGCTGTCAGGAAGCTGGAGACTTTGGGAGATGACGATGTGCTCAGATACCTTCTGCAGCTCGTACAAGTGAGTATGTTCTATTCTTTCTTTTTAAGGCTGATGAGGCACCTCTTCCAGTAACTCTGCTGTTCCACCTCATTCACAGTTACACTATTTCACAAGCTCGCGGGGAGAGGCGGCTCAGCAGATACATGCTGCGTGTTTGTCTTCTGATGTGTTTCCATAGTTGACTCTGTGGTTAACTTTGCATGAGCAGTATGAATTTTGAACAGAGGCCAACAAAGGGCCATTTGGTCTGATAGGAAAATGACTTCTACCTTCACAGTATACTGTTGTCTCTGTGTCCTTTGAGCTTTAGTTATATGTGGAGGGTGTCCTTCTAAAATATATTCCAAGCTACACATGTAGAGAAATACTACTGCCTAATATTCAGGGTATTATAGATTGTTCCTGAAAGAGTGACAACTTGCTCTGCAAAGGAGTTACACTGCCATTTGAATATGTCTCCTGGAAGCATACTGTTTTCGTGTTGTCTGTTACTCAAGAACGCCCTGAGGGAATTTCTTCAACAAACGTTAAACTGATTAGATTTTGGTGATCAAAGGTCACTGTGACCTTGCATCTGTCTCATTCTCATGAATGCAATATCTCAACAACACCTTGAGGAAATTTCCTGAAATTTGGCACAAACATCCATTTGGACTCACGCTCCTTTGTCACTTTTTGACCCGCCTGCCCAAACCTGTAATTTTTATTTTTTTTTGGCAAGCTTACCCAAACACACATATTGAAGCAGGCAAGACTAGCCTTCAGTCGATGCACCCCAAACATTTCAGAGCAGAATATACTGCTTATTTTTCAAAATTTTAAAACCTGATTTTACTTGTTGGAGGTTTTTCAAGCATTAACATTTGGCTGGATGGTTAATAACACATATTTCCATGGCATGACAGAACATATTTAACATATATTCTTTAAGTCTGGGTAAAATCAGATATTATTTTAAGATGATATTGTAGTAATTTAAGTCAAAAAGCACAGAGCCCTCAAAGTCCCTGTAGATGATATTTTTTGTTTTGTCTGCACAAGTTAATCATCCTTTGGGAACAAGTTGATTATCTTGTGTGCACAAGTTAGCCTATTATCTGGTTGGCACAACAAAAAGATCACCTTTCAGCACTTTGGGGGCTTTGTAGTACAGTAAGTGATGGATTAGCACTTCATTCAAGACATTGTTCTACTGCAGAAGCCTGAATTGCAGTAAAATGTTTGTAATTCTCAGGTCACGTGATCATACCATTAAATATAGTTTACAGTTTATCTGCACTGCTGCTCGCCTTCATCACTCCTTTTTCTGCCGTCTGTCTGTCTGGCTACACCTCTGACCTGTTGAACCGCTTTCTGCTTCCTTCACTTAACATTTGAATTGCAGTCCTGTGTAAGCACAATGAGCTCTGTATTTTCCCTGCACTTCCTGCACCACTGTTTGCCTTATCACACTGTAACCTCTGAACTCAGTCTGTTAAAGATACCCTGTGAACATTTTTTTGTTTGTTTTGTAAATTTTCTGTGTCCCTGTTCTCTTGAAACATTTCTATGCACTTCCTACCTCACCCACATTTTTAAAAAAATTGTTCCACAACATATTGTATGTGGCTTTGTTTACATCAGCTTGATCTCCATGTCGTCTGCTCTGTTGGCAAACACATTGTCCTTTAAATCACAATTTACAAAATAACTTAATCTCCAGTAAGTCCAGTTTATTTACATATTTCCACTATAAAGCATGGATGGCATGGGTTGAATGGGTTTCATGTGACAGCATTTTTGTGTGTGTGTGTCCTGCAGGCAGTCAAGTTTGAGCCCTACCATGACAGTGCCCTGGTCAGGTTCCTGTTGAAGAGAGCTCTGAGGGTAATCAGGACTAACAACTGTATCTGTTTCTTACACTGTCTTACAATGTTTCCATTCCACCTGATGCTAGCTGCAGAAAGTCATCATGATTGACATTTACAGTTAAGTTTTTCCCCCTTTTTTTCTTTTCTCTCCACAGAGTAAGCGCATCGGCCATTTTCTCTTCTGGTTCCTGCGGAGTGAGATCGCCCAGTCAATGCATTACCAGCAGAGATATGCTGTCCTGCTGGAGGCCTACCTCAGAGGCTGTGGTGAAGACATGCTGCAGGACTTTAGGAAACAGGTGAGACATAAGTCATGTCTTGTACACGACTTCTTGAACAAAATGGTGTGTGTAGTTTCGGCTTGGATGATATCAAGGTACTACAGTATACTGAGGTATTTAGAAATCCCAAAGGTATGATTTTCCGAACTGTCAAGAGTACAGATGCTACTATATTTTATTAAACTGATACGGAGATGCTGTATTAAGGTGATGTATTGCAGTGCACAGCACACGCCACCAGAGGATAGTCTTGCATTTTGTAAACACAGCACTATAGACAATGACATACAAGCTACAGTGATTTCCATTACTAGTAGCTCAACCTTTATGTTTTTTTTCTTACATAAGCGGCATCATATACTGTATACCCCTGAAAAATACATACTGCCCAAGCCTAATGTAGATTTTAACTAAAACACAGTTCAGATTTACATTCAGTCTGTCAGCTCTGTCGGTAACTGACATGATGAACTGATGCTCTCTAGGTGGAGATGACGGAGGCTCTGCAGAAAGTGACCCGTGAGATGAAGGCCATGTCTGCCGAGAAGTACGATATTACTGTACAAGGTGAGGAGGAGAAGTGAAACTTTGAAGCCATCCTGCTGCTCTGTAGCAAACCACTGATACTAACCTGCTATATTCAGTTCCCGTAGCTTATCTGTGAGTTTTGAAATTAAGGCAAAAATTATTTTCTAATAAGCACAATATCTACATTCTATGGAGCAATTTCCTCTCCATAGTGCACAAGTTCCTGCCTTAAATGTAGGTGTTAAGCACTAGAGGATTCAAATAAAACATATCTCCATGTACTGAAGCTAAAGCTGCATGTGTATGTGTGTGTTGTGCACTTGACAGTGGTGTTTCAGTTGCGTCAGAAGCTGGAGGCACTGCAGTCATCTGGTCTGCCGGAGAGTTTCAGAGTCCCTTACGATCCTGGACTAAGAGCTGGAGCCCTGATGGTGAGGGAACGCAAACACACACACACACACTGGCAGTTAATCTGCCTTCACATGGAATCAAGCAGACAGCAAAGCAGGTACCATTTTAGTTGACGATAGCAGGACAGTTAAATTAGGTGAGGCCAGCACACAAGAAGAAAATGCAGGTGATCTGGTCAGTTATTGGACATTACTGGAATAATCACATGAAATTAGGAACATGAAATAATTTCATTAAATGTATTTTATTCCTTTCTTTGTAAACAGTGCAGTTTCACCATTGCATCATATCGTCATGCATGTTTCATTTTACCATCTTGCCGTTCCGAGTGTTAGTCTTTCGTGTGCCATCTGGAAATTATTGTCTGTCGTCTGTCTGCTGTTGACTGATTCTATGTGAATGCAGCATTAGGGCTGCAGGATATGAGTAAAATATGCAATAACATGTACTCAGTTCTGCCTTTCTGCTGCTTTCAGTTTCCGGCTGCTAAAATACAACAAATTGCCTGTTGAATTACTAATGATTGTTACATTTTAAAGTGTAGTTTTCTAATGATACTCTCTTTCACCTAACTCAAAAAATCCCTGAGTGCAGTATCACAGTCTTGCATGATGTGTTTCCCTAGCAAGTTGACATCGCAATGATAGTAAAAACTATATATTGTGCAGCCCTATAGCAGTGGAGAAAACTATACACACTCATACCCAGGTGTCTGCAAGTAGAAAGCCAATAATAATTTAAACGTGAAACCAGTTTCACGAGTAAAATAAACAATAATTGAAAGTGGACATATGAATAACTATATCACTGAATTTCAAGACAAATACTGTTCATGCACGTTCAGATCGAGCAGTGTAAAGTGATGGCATCTAAGAAGAAGCCCCTGTGGCTGCAGTTTAAAAGGGCCGACCCCAGCACTCTCTCCAAAGACCCCATCGGCATCATCTTCAAAGACGGCGATGACCTCAGACAGGATATGCTCATCCTGCAGGTGAGCCGCAGCACAGTCTCTAACACAGAAGTTAGAAGATTATTGCAAACAGACTCTTGAAAAGACTCCTTTACCTCTTGTGTTCAGATTCTGCTGATCATGGAGTCGATCTGGGAGACTGAATCACTGGATCTCTGTCTGTTACCGTACGGCTGCATCTCCACTGGAAACAGAATAGGTCAGTTATTCAACTGGACTGGAAGCTGGATGGAAAACAAATATTACAGTCATACTGTGAGATTTACCCCTCCTATGTCTTTATTGTTTTATCATTGTAGGTATGATAGAGATTGTGAAGGACGCCACCACCATAGCTAACATCCAGCAGAGTGTTGTGGGAAGCACTGGAGCTTTTAAAGATGAAATCCTTTATCAGTGGCTGCGGGACAAGTGTGTCAGTGAGGACAAGGTACACATCACGACCAGCTGTCATGAAATTCAGCACAACAGATAACATAAAAATAATCATTTGGTTAATTATATGGACTGTGGAACAGAAACATCCACCCATCCTTCCATTCATCCATACATCCATCTACTCACAAAACATTCAGTCTCCAGCTGCACCAGCTTCTTTGTCAGATGTTAAAGGAAGTGGCAGTGTGACAGACAGGAAGGAAGCACCCCTCAGGGGTCTTCCTGTCATCACAGCATTCTACTTTTAGCGGTGACACCTGCACCGCCAGTGTTGCTACGGGGGTGCAGACTTGTCACCTTTAAGTGAAAATTGTCGTTTTCACTCCAAAAGAGGTCATTTGTGTGATTTTTTTTTTAGATCTCATGAGTTTTTGAAATGTATAGTTGGTGGGTTAGGATCTGGTGTTAGGGGTTTGAGTTGTTTTGATTATACAGTTTGGATGTAAGGTCATTTCCCTGTAGACCTAATGCAAGCTAGCCTACTTGTTATTCTAATTCCCATTTCTATGTATATTGTTCCTGATGTTAGCGCTCTGGGACTACTCATTTAACGTTAATAATGTTAGCATTTAGCGATTACAGCACAAGTTAAGCCAGTCAGCCAAAGTGCCAACTAACTCAACGGTTAAGGTTAACATCAGCCCCGGATGGATGAATTGAATTGAATTCAATTCAGTTTTATTTAGAAAGCCCAATATCACAAATCACAATTTGAAAAAAAATGGTAGAAACCACAGGATTGCCTCCGTGCCAGCTATAGCTGTAGCCGTGGCCTAAAGAGGTACACATCTGCATTTCCTGGCTGCAAGGTCATTAATAAGATCATTAAGCGGCAGTAGCTCAGTCCATAGGGACTTGGGAACCAGAGGGTCGCCGGTTCAAGTCCCCGTACCGGACCAAATATGGAGCATGGACTGGTAGCTGGAGAGGTGCCATTCACCTCCTGGGCACTGCCGAGGTGCCCTTGAACAAGGCACCGAACCCCCCAACCACTTGGGGCGCCTGACCAAGGCAGCCCCCTCACTCTGACATCTCTTCACTTTGTGCATGTGTGTGTATTTTGGACCTGTGTGTTAATGACAAAAGAGTGAAGAAATTGCCCTCAAGGGGATTAATAAAGTATATAAAAAAATTAAAAAAAAAAAAATATATATATATATATAAATATATAACAGCTGAACGAGTTCTGCATTGATGCTAAAGACAGCAAAACCACCAAGACATTCCTGTTTGTTGTTTTGATGACCTTAATTTTAGAAAAACTCAGCAGGGGCAACTGACTGTACTAATAAATGAAGCTTTGTGTTAGCTCATGCAGGACAGGGAAGTCATACACCCCAGCTGTAATCAGCTGACAGCTGGGGTGGATCATTGTTTGCTATGAGTCACACACTTATCACAGCCCATTTAAATATGGCTTCCTATTCACTTATCACTGCTACACCCATGCTGCCCCACACTGTTGCCGCTGCTGCTGGCAAAGCTTTACCTCCACCACCCCAGCCTCCACCTTTCTAATTCAGAGCCCTAACATCGCTCTAAGGTCAAAATGGTATTTAATGTCTTGCTTGGGCTCACTCTTCTGTACCCAGGGGGTTTTCTGCATTGCACTCCCTGTTTGGTCATAGCATGCTGCTTGGGAGCACCTCAAGAGAGGAGCCTGCAGCGCCAAGCACAACTGTATTTCCTTTTTGTTGCAATAAAAAGTTAAATCTATGACAAGAGTGTTCCAATCTGAACTGCAATAATAACCTTATAACTGGGTGGACTGCTCTGTTCGGTGCCTCCTCCAGCCCTGGTGCCCTATGCACAAAGTGATGCATGTGCCCATAGCTGACAGCAGTAAATGATGGCATGGAAAATTAGCCAGAAAGGTGATTTATCATGTGACAAACAGTTTCTCTCGGTCTTTGTAGTTCCAGCAGGCTGTGGAGAGGTTCCTGTACTCCTGTGGTGGCTACTGTGTGGCTACCTATGTCCTGGGTATTGGGGATCGCCACAATGACAACATCATGATCACTGAATCTGGTAAGAACGTTTTTGGTCTGCACTTTCATCTCACTGTAGGACAAACGAATATATTTAAATATAATATATATAATATACATATAATATTTTTAAGCAAGTTCTTATGAAAATATTGATAAGTCTCAATAAATGTCGTCATTTTGTTCATCCACATCTACAATTTAATTTTTTTGCCACCCTAAATAGCTATAAATAGACTGGACTAGACTTGATTTAAATTTCAATGTTGAACAAAATTCCTGTCCAGTAGGTTTCACTTGTAGTTTTGAAATCAAATACTTCAATTAAACTGCCATGTTCTTTTTTTGAGATTTATTTAGCAGTTATTGAAACACATCCCATGCGGCCTTCAGGAAATACTGAACGCTCCTTTGTGTTCCTGCAGGGAATCTCTTCCACATCGACTTTGGTCACATCCTGGGGAATTACAAGAGTTTCATGGGAATCAGTAAGGAGTGGGTCCCCTTTGTGCTCACACCTGACTTCCTATACGTCATGGGAACATCAGGAAAGAAAAGTAGCCCCAACTTCCAGAAATTCCAGGTGCAGTAAATGGGATTTTTTTTTTTTTTTGGACATGAATACACAAAACCCTCCGCACTTTGGGGCGGAGCTCGGTTCATACACATGAACAGATCAGATGCATTGACAGATGCACAAATATCCATCAGCTATTCTTTAAACATTAAATAAGTCAGAAAGGTCAACCTATATGAGATTTATTTGCAGAAATCAGAAAGTTACGATAATCCCATAGCTGAGTACAGCCACTGTTGGCGTGATGTCACCTCCAATGGGACAAATTGAATGTTAGATCTCCTGCATTCGTGTGTATGAACAATACAGTCTGTATGCATTACACATCTGTCATCTCCATCTCAGGACGTGTGTGTGAAGGCTTACCTCGCCCTTCGGCACCACACCAACCTGCTCATCATCCTCTTTTCCATGATGCTGATGACCGGTAAGACTTCCTTCATTGTAAAACACAAAGCCTTTTGTGTTTTGTGCCCTTTTGCAGCAGCATTATTAAAATCATGTCCTTTTCCTCCTGTGTCACACTCACACAACAGGGAGAGTTTTGGCTTGGTTTAAAATATAATTTTAGTTTTTAGATTTGCACTATTGTCATATCAAACTTGCTGACTAAGTCATTCAGTGCAACCTTTTTTGTTTTTGTCTGTCAAAACAATAAATACTGATAGATGTTCACACATTCACACTTATTTTTCGGCTGTTAACAGGAATGCCCCAGCTGACTAGTAAGGAGGATATCGAGTACATCCGTGAGGCGCTGACTGTCGGGCGCAGCGAGGACGAGGCGCAGCGTCACCTACTGGACCAGATAGAGATCTGCAGGGAAAAAGGCTGGATGGTTCAGATCAACTGGTTTGTTCACCTGGTGCTGGGGATCAAGCAGGGGGTGGAGAAACGGTCTACTTAAGACTCTGTATCACTGAGGAAAGATTAAGATTTGAAGGTTTTCCTCTTAGGATTTCTACTTAAGGTATTTCTGTTTTTTATTTGATGTAAATAAGAGTCTAAAAGGAAGGCTCCAACAGAAGACTGAAAAGTCTAGAAAGCTATAAAAATGATCACACATTTTTGTTTATAAAGATTTTTAATTTTATACCACAGGTCATCTCAGATATTAAGACATTTTAATGAAGAAGATTAATAAGGTCAGAATTATAACTAAGAGATGGCATGTGACCATCCTGTCAATACCAGTCATTTCAACTGTAGTAAAAGGCTGAAAAAGTCTGAAAGAGAGATTATGACACTGCTTGTCTGCAGACTTGGCACCAAGATGCATAAATGCTGAATTAAATGTAATTATATTCTATGGTCAGGAGACGTAGAGCAGAAAATAATTTCCACAGGAGCGACTGTTGTCATTGCACTGCTTCAACCAAGTCAAACATTTACACCAAAATCAGTAGCATTTATAGGAGTTTTTTTTTCTCTTTTGCCTAATTGTTATGGCAGTCATTGCATAAGTCTTTCCCTTTTCACAGACATTTTAAGGTGTTTCTTTGATTAAAAACAGTGTGCTATCTGCTTAACCACCCCAAACAGTTGACGATAATGATTTTGGTTAAATAAGGAACCCTTTCAAAATAAAAAACAGAGAGGAAACCCTTTTTTACATGAGCAAGGAAATGGATCTCTACACCCTCTATTTGTATCCTTTGACAAACCACTTCCTGTTCCTAATTGTCTCATTCAAAGCCATGTCCTGCTGAGGAAACACATTTCCTTCACGTTGTCTTATTTTTAAATCTTAGTACATGTTACACTGTTTATTGGATTATCGTCCAGAGCTGTTAGATTTAATATTAAATAGAGAGTCTGTTAAAAAATGTTCATTATTCAAAACATTTAGTTATACTGGATATAGATAGCTTCATCAATAACTATTTAATGAGTCTGAGATTGATAATAATGTAATACTGATGAAGTGTGAGAGTTTTATTATTTATATCATTAACAATCTTTTTATTTGCACTGATTGTTAAGGAATACTGCACTAAGATGTCCTTGTGCTCCTGAAATTTTAATTCCAAAACATATATTAAAGGTCAAATTTAATGAAGTTAATATATAACTACTGTAAAAGACTGTTAAAGGCTGTACATCCTGGCCTGCTGGTGATATTCAGCACATGCTGGTCAGTGCTGGAGTCACTTACTGAATAGTGGAACACGTAAATTATTTCTTTGTCTACTGCCAAATGATTTGGAACATTTCAATTACGTCATAAATTTTAAAACCTGTATGTGAGGTCATAGTTTCAAGCAAAGTAAACATCCATACAAGCCAAATTTGATAGAATGCAACAAGTTCAACACATCTCTCAATAAGGTTTTGTTGAAATGAATCCTGGCAAACGTATGAGATGGCAGCTGGAGACTGAAGCATGTTAAAGCTGGGATAGGCAGTTTTATTTTGCCTCCATAGGGCAGAAATCCCATAATAACCTTTAAACGTGTTGTAATTCAAGTTGACTGAGGGAAAACGTCTGCACCTCCTCTTGGCTCTGTTTTCAGGCTTTAGAAAATCTAGCCCATAATGGGAGACTGTGGCCAATGGCAGGTCATTTCAGAGCGAGAGCATTCCTATTGGCTGTTCTACAAATGTAGATTTGTTTACACTTCCCTTCAGATGGTGAAAGCCTGATTCAGTGACAGAGAGCCAACAGCTGCCAACTTTGCAAAGCAACCCCCTAAAAAGGAAGATGGACTTATTAAAAGAGAGTCTAAAAGAGAGTCTGACAATAAACGCATAAAAAATATGTCAATATTAGCAAAGCGTTTCAGAGAGAGAGGATATGTTGCTAATAGTTTAGCCTTCTGCTAACCAAAGCTAAAGGCTCATGGCTGCAGCTTTAAGTTCACGTTTATGTAGCTTATAGGTTAGCTAGAGCCTCAAATCACAGTCTGTCCACCGGCTCACTCTCCGCCGCTACAGACCATCTCGTCGGAGGGAGAGCAGGCAGCAGCACCAATGATGGACCTACATTCAGTGATGCAAGCAACTTTACTAGCCAGTGCAAACCTCAGCTCTAGGGGATTGGACAATCCTGACTCCCCATTGGATCAGCTAACAGGTTAGACCTGGTGTTGCCGTTGGCCGCCAGCTCACTGTGACACTCTGAGCTGGAGGGTTGCACTGGCAGAATTCAAGCCACTACAGCCATAGACCAAAGGTCCATCTCTCAAGCCACTGCCTTCTCTCCTTCCGGAGAAGCAGTCCATAGCAGCAAGGAGTGAGGTGGAGGGACTGTGATGTGGCAAGCTAGCTATAATGAAACAAGATTATAAAATAAACCCGTGTATGGAAAACACTGGGTTATTGTATGAAGTGCGTACCCATGCCCTCGGTCATCTTGTAGGAGGGGCTTAGGAAAGGGAGGAAAGAGCTGCATGGGGAGGGTGCATTTTCAAATTCTGCCAGTATTTGTTGCCTTTACTTTATCAGATTTCTGCCAACCGCACCTTTGGGAGACAACATAAAACAAAAACCACAGTTAAATTTTGGAGTGCATTGATCATCACAGATTGTAGATATATAGGAAATGGATCAGATATTTTGTCACACTTTATGAGCATAAGTTATTTCCCAGTTGGAAATGAAAGCTACAGTAAGCATCAGAAGTTTGAAAATCAGTATTTTTTTAAACTTTTTTTTTTTTGTCAGAAAAACATTTTGTAATAAAATCTTTTGTGACTGCAAGTGCTTTCAAAAATTGTTGGTTCTATAAATAAAATTTCTACGTTATTGTATCAGACAATTAAAGTTCTGTACTCTGCGGTTTGTTTTTCACAAGTCAGCTACTGCTTGTTTGCATTTCATAGATGAATAATTTACATTCCCCTTTCTCGTATCTTCCATCTGTACATGCTTGTCTCAAAAAGGCCTCTAGAAAGCAGGAATATTCTGATCCTGCCCCAGATCCAATTTGAAGCTCATTTAAACTGTGATTATTGACTTCAACCACAAGATGGAGCAACACCACAAGTTTCAACACTGACACCATATCAAGCATCTCATCCTCTCCTCCTTCGCCTCCTTCTTCCATAATTTACCTCTCCCAATTCCCCTCTTCCTTCCTGTAAGTTTCCAAATCACCTCTTCCCTTCTCCCTCTTTTCCAGCACTATTTTGACAGGAAGATTTGAGTGGGTGTGAGTGTACTGCATTAAGAATACATCTCTTTCATGTCACTGTCATGTGGCTGTAAACTGCTGTATATGTCTTGATGTACAGAGTGTTTGAGGGTCTAAATGGATTAGATGTATAAGCCTCCTCATTCCCCACAGCTTTACGGCCACTTTCTATACTCTGCTAAATGTAAGCTTTTTAGCATGCCTATAAACTGTGTGGAGGTGTATCCATGAAGTGATGGGGCTGAATAGAGCGAACCAGAACCTTGCCTCCCTTTGTTACGTGTTTCTATTTAGCATTCTTATTGTTGCAGATGCATTTGGTGATGTTTTTATCTGAGCTGCCTCTGAGTGCCAGCTAACGTTAAAAAAAAAAAAAAAAAGTATCTTCAAGGAATCAGATTATCTGAAAAATGAAGAAAGGCAGCTTCTTTGTTAAACCGGCCAAGAGCCCTTCGATGAAATTACATGGCTGGATTTAAATTTGTTTCTACTGTCACATGAGCTGTGCTCTAGGATTATGAAAAGGGAAAAACCATCAACAATTATATAAAAAATGATCAAATTCACACACTGAATAAGATGTAGTCTGTAACAGAGTCATTTAAAAGAAAAAAAAAAGGAAAATCTAGTGTGAACATGAATGTGTAAGATGGGATTCCAGTTCAATTATTGTTATGCAAGGGCAGTAATGCAAACTATAACAAGTGCTGACCATATTCTGTGTTTACTTCAGAAGTCAGAGGTCAGATCTGGGATCGACTGTGCTCCAGCACAACAAGCCACAAGATAAAGATGTTTATGACAATACCAGTTCTAACCAGGTTAGCCATTGTTAGCAATACCAGTTGATAAGAATGCAAAGAATGCAGAATGCTTTGGGGCACTATGATGGCATAAATAGTCAAACAAGTATGACATTTGGCAAGGTGTATCCTGACTCAAAGGGGAAAGTGGCAAAATAGGATTCTGAAGCTTGCTGCCATGTTATTTCAAAATATCACAAACACCCCCCACCCCACCCCACCCCCCCAAAAAATTCATCACCTTGTGTTTAATATCACTGCACATAGAAAACTTCCCAAGATAATAAGCTTCAATTTGAGACCAAGTTCACCTTCCTGTCTTGAAAAATGGCACTTGCTTTGGCCTAAATCTGTCACTATACCTCAAATCAGAGAAAACAGAATTTTCAGTCACTAGCCCTCCAGAAAGTCAATTTCCCAGCAGAGTGAAGCTGGTAGTGTTGACTTCCTCAACGTTTTATGTTGGAAAGGTACAGTAGGGGTCCTCAGTATTTAGAAACTGCCAGATGCTAATTTCCATATGTTGGGGACTTTGCATTGTTAGGATAATTAGCACTGATTAGCATTATCACTTATATAGAAATATAAATGCAAATGGAACGCATCAGTTGCTCAAGTCAAAGTCATTGCTCAGGAGAGAGATTTTGACTTTACTTTGGGAAGTCACATCTGTTTTATACTGAAATCACTGATGCTAAATATTCTTTGCTAGTTAGCATCTTTAAATGCAACCATTTTCATGCAGTTCATCCCATAGACTGTAGAAACAATGGACATAGCTACTGTAATGTCACCCATTGGTTTGTGGACTTCTGAAGCCTTGAGTTTGGCGTTATGGCCATTGCCATCTTGAATGAATGAATGAATGAACTTTATTTACATAGCACCTTTCATGCACAAAATGCTTGTAATAATGCAATAATTAATTAATAATCAAGTAATACAAAAAAAACCATATATATAAAAAAATAAAGAACAGTAAAACAGGTAGCAGCTAGTTAAAGGCTATGTTAAAAAGATATGTTGTGAGTCGTCGTGTAAAACTGTCCACTGAGCCAGTAAGTCTAATGTTTCAAGGCAGGGTGATATTTTTGGGACATAGTAGGTAAAAGAGGCTTTCCCAAGGTTTTTGTAATGACATTAGGAACAGATAAAAGGGCAACTGCTGAGGATCTCAGGGTTCGTGGAGGGACATACAGTGACAGGGAGTCTATGATATAAGAGAGGGCGATGCCATTAAGAGCCTTAAAAACCAAAAGAAGGATTTAAAAATCAACTTTGTGAAAACCCTGGCAGCAGCATTCTGAATGGGTTGTAATTTTGTAATGGCAGTTTTAGGTAGGCAAGTGTATAGAGCATTACAGTAGTCAAGACGACTAGTAACAAAAGCATAGACAAGTTTTCAGCATCTTGCTGGCAAAGTAGAGGTGGTACCTTATCTATAATGCAAAAATGATAAAATGCAGTTTTTGTTAACAAATTAAAATGAGCTTTAAAATTGAGATCACAATCAAAAATGAAATAAATAAATTAAAAAATTACTTGGAGCGAGAAACGACCATATTTGGGTGAGAGGCTGGCACTGTGTAGGAGCAAGAAGTGGATCTGACTGAGAGGCTGAGGACACAGTTGGCCGACAGCCTGTCGCTCAAAGTGTTCTGCCATTAATTATATGTAAGCCTTAATAATATGTAAACAAATGAGTTATGAAAAAATGTACCCCCTGTATAGTTGTCAAAAAGGAGGAAATTGGCTATGAAGACCAAGGCTGTACCAGGCTGTGAACACATTTATTTCTGCTGTAAAGATGAGCATTGTAACATGGGGGTCTATGAGGACTGACTCGCTTCTGGAGCCAGCCTCTAGTGGACATTCAAGGAACTGCAGTTTTGGGCACTTTTGCGTTGCTGTCATCTTTCAGCCTCGAATGTTGCAGCTCAGTTCATTGACATGTTTTCTGTATTTTGTCAGAATGAAAAGTTATCCCCTGAAAAGACTGTAGCCTACATCTAGCCTGGAAGTTATCCACCTGTAGTTAATAATCAGATGGGAGTTTTAAGGTACCCTGTGGAGGTTGTTACCACTTGATACACAGTGCTGTAAAGAAGACCTTGTGCTAAATTTCGTAAATATATTTATTGTTTTTTTTCAAAGTTTTTATGCCACAAGATTATACAAGTTACAGAGCATGTATGTGACTTCAGTACAATTACTCATCCCCCAGCGACAAAGAAGCACTATTTATAAAATGTGATGACAAATTGAGACCCCCACTACACACCCACACAATTATATATAGGTTACAGAATACCTTCAGGTGAATAAGGGAAGAACAAAATTAGATAATCAAATAATTGTATTAATTATTCAAACAACCGGAAAAAGGGAGAAGGTCCCATAATGGGATATTAATGGGCTCCAACCTGCTTTTTAGAAAGTTCCTGTAACGAGTCGTAGAAATCCAGAATGGCCTTTCACATAATAACCAAGGTTTAAGAGGACGTTTTGTGTGAATCTAATTTTATAGCTTTAAAAAAAATGCACAATACCTTTGACCAGATGAGGAAAGGACAGAGGAGTTTCTTTTTAAAAGGATCAAACGTCTTAGAAGGAGTGTTGTGAAAGCTATGAGCACAGGCTTTATTTAAGAGAGCACAGATTCCTTTGATGTTAAACCAGAGAGTGCACAGACTGAGTCAGGGTCAAATCTGGTTTCAGACGTCTCACTCATGTTGTCAGGTCTGAAGCTTACACATAATGTGTTTTGGTGAGTAACACTGAATCAAACGATGCATGAAAACTCCACAGGTTAACCATACTGTGACTCCAGTGTGAGAAAAATATAACATAGCGAGCACTCTAAATGAAATGTCAGTACATTTAACACCTTAGGTTTTGTATTAATGTTAACATTTTCTTAATTGAACATGTTTTATGTCATCACATAACACTTTGTTGAATGTCCTCCCACAGGATTTTATTTTTGTTAGCATGGAAGAGCCTCTAAAATAGCATTTAGACTGTTATGTGACTCGTTCACCAAATTCAGATGTATCTTTTTGATACTGTATGTCTTGCTTGCTGACAAACTGAAACAAACACTGTAGAATCTTTGTAGAATTAATGACCACCCTCACAGGTGATTATTGATCTGTAACTTTAATTTTTAAGCCATATATTACAATTTTTCACTGCCGGTAAAGTCACAGCTGAATGCCTCACTACCAAGGTTTAAAATCACTTCAAGATCCTTGATACAAAAATATTTTTGTATCCAAGACATACCTTGCTTTTGAAATAGTGACTGACTGACTTTCAAGGTGCCGCATTTGTTCACGTACGCTGTAGCTTTTATGGAATAACGCCCTCAGCTCTGACAGGTGTGTGCGAGGTTGGTGTGGGAGGAAACTGGAAGAAACTGGAGCGTCGACAATCGATTCGCTCCCTTTCTCTATTATCTCTGGTTCCTCTTCAGGAAGACATGAACCAGATCAGACGACGGGGGAAATCACTCTGCCTGTGTGTGTGTGCTGATATGTACCCTATGCGTGACTCTGTGTGGAACAATTTGAGTTTTAGATCTTCAGGGTGAACGCATGTAGCTTGTCCTTGCTTCTCCAAGGGGTTATTTTAGGTTCAGGACCTGGATGAGGTTAATTGGAGTGAAACAGTACATATTAAACTATGGGTTCAGGTGATGTATAGAGCTAAAGGTTATGAACTAGGGAAGGCTTGTAGTCAGTGACGGCCCTTACAAGTACTGAGATCCTTTAGTATGTGTGAGATTAGTACATGCATGTTTGCACATCTGCATATGGACTTCAAAGTAAATGTAAATGCTGATATACTGTATATGCATGTATCTGATCATGGTGTGTGGGTGTGATGCACTTCACTCTATTTATGTGGGCTGCCTCTGAGTGGTTCTAACAATATAAATACAGCTTTAATGCTTTGCCTTTGAATTCACAGTGTGACCTGTGGATCTGTTGAACATGTCTCCATTCATGCATCATCTTTTTTCTATGTGTAGCATCGATTTGTTCTCCGTGTTTACAAGAAAATGCTAACTGCTAAATGTATTATAAAAAGGTTTATGAGCTAGTTTACAAATCAGTCCTAGTAATACCACTTGTTTGTCTTCCATGATGCTATTTCATAGATACTATCAGCACAACTCTGCAACAGGGGGGGCCTGGGTTGGCAAGGTGAACCCAGTTTATTATTAGTGTCCCCACCAGCTACGCAGGGTAAGGGTGCTGTTAGATGGAATGGAAAGGAAAATGTACACCTTGCTTTATTTATAGTAAGTTAATAGGCTGCCGACATCACTCTAGCTGTTAGCTAGCTAGCAGTATAAACCCAGATTGTGTTTGCACTGGACCATAACTTAACCAGGAACTCCACTCTTATTTTCCTTTTGGTATATCACAAACAAGTGGAGCCTTCAGTTCATATTTTTACTCACGTTGAAACATTTTAAACTCATAGTAACGTGACTTTGCCTTTATGTGAGCCACTTAGCGTGAATTTGCCTTAAATGTTATCTTGCTGTCTATAAAATTAGCTTTGCATTCAATCAGAACATACCTTAAAGAAGTAGTATGACATTCCCGCCATTCTAGACCATGCAGATACTTTACAGATTAAGTCCAATTTTAACTCTGAATCAGTCTCCCCCAAGAGGTTATCTACAGGTCTGAGTAGTGAAGCCAATGTGGAAGTGCTTTCAACTTGCATTCTTTTAATGGCCAGCAGGTGGCAACTCCACAGGTTGCAAAGTCGCTGGGCTTTAAAGCCAATTTTCATAGTGGCCAAACAGTGGAATTACAAGTTGTGGGATCCATCAGGTGATCCCCTGTGTCCCTAAAAGACTTTTCCCTATTGACTTAAATGGTGAAAGAGACGTCTGTAAATCAGTGGATCAGTTGTTGCACTATCTGGATGTAATCTATTTGGTCTAATTACATTTCAGAAGTCTAGAAGAATGAATTTTATTCCCATTCAAGTTAACGGAGGGCTAAACTGTAAGTAGCCAGCTCGGCCAATGGAGTTCTATAGGTTTTCTGCTCTATGGGCCACACAGTGAGGAACCAGTGCCCAATTATCCGGGGAATTTTATACACTGCATCTGAACCAATTCTGATGGCAAAAATGCCAGACTTCAGGCTTCAAAACCTTAGTCCACAAATTAATGAGTGACACCTTGGTAGCCACGTCCACTTCTATGGTCACCCCAGACTGATTTCAAAATCAGGCCAAAGTTCTGCCAAATGCTTTGTTATATAACGTGCAGTTTGAGGGAGGTAAAAAAAACAAACAAAAAAACATTATTAGCCTAAACAACCAATTATCTGGCCGTCAGATGACTGGTTGGATTTCTAGCAAATTGTGGTTTGTGATAAAATGCTAAAATTACATGCTGGCACTGTGGAAAAAATGTCAGTGCAAAGTCAGTGGGTATACTTTTTTGTGATGGAAACACTAATTCTCTGGACTGTGTCACAAATGTCTGTGTAGGGTGTGATGATTCCATACAAACATAGGACTTTTGCACACGGGACCACTGCTGGTGCTCAGTGTAAAACCAAAAGTAACGTAGGGCTATTTAACATAAAATTTTTACATCCCATATGAAACTCACCAATCTATGACCATATCACGTTGTTAACACCGTATTTAAACCTGCGACTGTTTGTAATTGACTTTCCATTGGCATGGTTCCCGTGGTGACAGTATGAAATTTTAACACATTACGTGGCACCACCATGTGACGCTGTGGTCATTTCATAAGTTTTTGTGAGGTCAGGTTCTACCGTATGAACATGACGCTACTACCAATCAAATTTTGAATTTTTTGGACAGCAGCAGATGTAAAATGAAACGTTAATTTATGGATTAACATAATAAAATTGTGCAGGAGTGGTGCAGAATGAGGTGACACACTGGTAAATCTGAAATACATGTAGTTATTCAGTGTGTAACTGAATCCTTAATCTAATTCATACATAAAAACTTAAATCCAACAGAAGTAACTGTTTTGGGGTTTTTCACTAAAATGAGATCTTGTGACCGAAGCCAGTTATAAAATGTGTTTCACTAAAGCCTGAATGTGCTTCAAAAAACTCAAAGAGTAAAATTACAGCAGCGTGTAGGAGCCAGAAATAATCCCAGTAAACGTCCCTTCTGTGATTCTTGGGAGACATGTCCCATCATCCACACCCCTCAGGGGCCTGCTTTGATCAAACCCTGAAACTTATGTCCTCATTCGGGCTAACACTGAACTTGACTCCTTCAAGTCAACATTTAAGAAGCGCTAGCTGGGAAAGCTACATAACATACTCAACCACATGACCACTGAGCAGCCTGTACTCTGAACTTGACCTTTTAGCGCTTTCCTAGATTACAACACTTAGCCGTTAATATTACAGTCTTTAATATTTTACACCCTGAACATATCTGCACCAGCTGTAACTGGACACTGAAAGTGAAGGTGTGTTTGGGTGTGTGCACATATGTGTGTGGGCGCTGCTGGTCTGTGTGCCACATTAGATACCCTTATTGACAGAATAAGAGGGTACATGGGAGTGTGTGCTGGTGTGGGCATGCTTGTGTGTGTGCAACCTGACACTGCCTCTCACACTCAATCTGTATTTAGCATCAGTTACCATCAGGTAGGACAATTAGTTGCTGAGGAGGCTGGCCAAGCAATTAGACTGGGAGGAAGTAGAATGTGCAACACACACCCCTGCAGCAAATTTGATCATTTATTTCATTCATTACTTTCCTTAAAACGGTGGAAAAGAAACTAATATCTCAGAGTACCAGTCAGATGGAGTAAAACGTTGATATGCAAATGTCACTTTAACATCAAGAAAAATAATAAATGTCTACGTATTCTCATACAAAAGTTCATATGATCTCTTACACAAAATGTACAAACACAGGCTGTTCTCACTAACTGTCTGTATGTTTTCCTATGAAAAGTGATGCACCCAAATTCGTACATATCCTATGTATTTTGAAAGGCTGCAGTCACGTGACCAATGCGTTGACGAGAGGGTTAACAAGGAAGCAGTCACAAGCAGCCTTGTAACAGGGCAGGTTGGGGTGGATGGGTCACAAAAACCTAGACTTTCCCCTGAGACTTTAGCTTGGAGTCACGTGTGAACTTTGAATAGTTTTAAGGTACGTCCTCACCATGTTTCTTTTCCTAAACCTAACCACAGTAACTTAACTTGTCTAAACCTAACCTCCATAATTTTACGTTATTTACGTATTTGTACATTAATAAGGACATAATGTCGTTTGTGGGGCGCTAACTGTAGGATATAATTTGAACTGTTGTACACGCATTTTCCGTAGGATATCATGAGAACTGTTCTATGAGAATATGTTGACGACACACAACAGTTTGTATGATATCCTAAGAATTTGCGTCTCACAAATGACGTACTTAATGTAAAGTTATGTAATTAACGTAAAGTTACAGAGGTTAGGTTTAGAAAAAGAAACATGGTGAGGATGTACTTTTAAAATGATACAAAGTTCGCACAATTCTCAACAACAGTGTCCTAGGAAAGTCACATGTTTTATGACCCAATGACCACCCCAACCTGCCTTCTTAAGGGACCGCTTCCATCTCCACTTCCATCAGCACATTGGTAAGGCTACGCAGCCCCTCAAAATACATGGGTTATACACAAATTACTGGCTGGAGATTATGTGAGATAGGTTCAAAATTTGGTGCACTACGTTTTGTAGGAAAATGTATGAACAGTGCATGAGAACAACCTGTTAATGTGGGCGAGGCAACTTTGTCTCTGTAATGCATTTACAACATAAACTAAGACAAAGTCCTTTCCATTAGACATTAAGGCAACAAGAAAAACAGAAAAAGTAAACTACCATTAAAGGCGCTGTATGTAAGAATGTGGCCAAAGTGGTTACTGCACTCAAATTCAAACTACTGCCACGAGTCATGTCCGCCACCCGTCTCCTACAGATTCGAGGTTGCTGGACAGCGGCACGCTGGAGACTGATTTGTTTGCCCACAGGCGGCAGGGCTGCGTTGCCACGTCCTTTATCTTCGGTTTTCCAGTGGACCGTTCGAGCAAGTCCAACTTCTCTGCTGCTAACGCTGCTGCCGGGATACAGCTGAGAAGAAGCCGGCTGCTCATGCTCTTATACAGTCTATGCTAATGCTATGTACTGGGACACTGCTAATGCTGCTTGCCATGCTGCTGTAGCTCAGTTGTAACTGATGCTGAGACTCTACTGAATTCAGCAACTATGATGCTGTCTTTTGCTTACATCAGTGATGACTGGGCATTTTGACTTTGCTACAACTCTGATTCACACATCTGATTGGCCTCTTCTTCATAGCAATGGCAGCCAAGACTCATAGTAGCCTACTGTGGTATGTAGAGCCATCCATCATGCCAAACATGACAAACACAACATGATCTCTCAGAAACAATGTTGAAATAATTACATAGCATAAATTACTATGATTGTTTCATAAACAGAGTGTCTGTTTTAATTTTAATTTTAATATTAAAATTGAGGATTTTCCTTAAAGAAATTTTTGAAAGAGGAACACAGATCGGATTGGTGTGTCAAAACATCACCATCATCTTTGTCACTGACCAAATCCTTATTTTTTGCACTGAAGCTCTGCTGACCATTTTCATTTACTGAGAGAGTGTGATGCAGCTGACAGCTCTGAAAAAAAGAAAAGATCAAGTAGACCTTTGAATGTAGAGATTATTTTGTCACACAGTACCAGTATATTTAAAGCAATTCTTTGACAGACTGGAAGCCAGTTTAGACATTTGAAGACTTAATTACAACTTTATTAGGAGCTGAGCAGCAGTGCTTAGAGTGAGCTCTCTGAGAGCTTTTTGAGAAACACCTGAGAAAAGCCCTTTATAGTAGTCCAACGCCTTTGAGAAAAAGACATCTTCTTTAATTTTTTTGGAGATTAATTCTCTGATCCTCTGCTGTAATTTTCTGCTGCTAACAGCCTCACTTTGTTGTTGTCTCAATGAGGCTGCACTTGGACCTCTCACCGAAGACCTTAAGTCTTTATGCAGTGGCATTGTGAAGGGGTGGCCGTCACAATTTCTGGCTGACAATCTTTTAAAATAACAGGTGTTTCTAAACTGGCTTGTTCCCAGTGAATGTTTTGTCTTTGCAATTAATGTACTCCTCAAATTAAAGAGGTATATTTGTCTTTTCAAGGACAGGACAACTAGTCTATTGAAGAACAATGAATCAGTTAACACATACAGATACATGATACATTAAAACAGGATTGTTGTGGAACTCTACATGTCAGTGCTGATTTCAATCAGCATTGGCTATCCCAAACTTTAGACTCAGCAAAATCCCAAAAGATTTGCAACTCGACTTGGACTTGGACTAACATCAGTGACTCATGACCTCACTTGGGCTTCAGCCTTTTGACTTGAGTATGCTTGATACCTTCATCCGATCCCAAAGATTAAAAGTGTGTTATTTAAAAACTGTGCCATGATTTAGTTCATTTCCCTCCATTTCCTGAATCAGCTAACATTAACTCTATTTATTCCCAGCAAGTTGACACTTGATTCCCCAAATCAACAATGTTTGAACGAATCAGACATCCTCCAATCACAGTGCAGGAGAAAACCATGAAGAACTCACTTTACATCACTTACCAATTGGAAAAAATGATACCAGAGATAACTGCGTTTGCGTATAACAACTGCAGAGTGCTTGGGTAACTATGTAAAGTGCTTGGCTAGAAAATTAGAGACACAACAAATTACAACTTGCTTTAACAAATCAATACAATTTTTTTTTTAAAAAAATCGTAAATTTAACATATTATTATGTGGTTGAACATTTGGTGAAGAGTGCATTATGGCTTGTTTAGGACTTGAAACTCGAAGTTTAGGACTTGGTACTTGATGTGGGACTTGGGTGCAAAGACCTGTGACTTGCAGAGTAACAACTTAGTCCCATTAGTCAGTATGTCGTTCCTTAACTCTCATATTGACACAGTTTTCAACTAGCCTATAAACTATATAATAATAGAAATCATGAAATTAAGTTATGGCTTTTATGTCTGGTGTACCACCCTAAGATTTTCAGTGGCTCCATCTGGCCACCCCTATGACAAATTTCTAAGACTGCCACTGTCCGTATGTCACACGTGCCTCCCTGTTTTGGGTGAAACTCTTTAGTATAACTTTAATTTGCATTAGGGCGCCTCTCCCCTATCTTAAGCTCCACACAGCGGACCCTTAAGACCCCACAGGTTTGCATCTAAACCTCAACAGAAGGCACAGTAATTAATGCACATTAGAGGCCCAATAATCTCTGCTTGTGTCTGTGTGGCTGTAATTCCTTTGCAGAACACCCAATCAGCCAGCCGGTCTGTTACCCATGAGCCCCGGTGTGCAGTGTATTAGGCAAGTGTACACAATAAGCTGAGTTGTGGAGTTTCTGCTACCCAGTCAGCCATTTGGAGGAGCGTATTATCTCAGCAGAGCTAAGCCTCTCCTGAGCTGAGGATTGCACTACTGAGTCAGAGTGTTGCTGTTGTTCCTCTCACCTGCTGCTGAAAGCAAACCAGCATGGCTGACTGACTGACTGACTGACTGGGAACTCAAAGACTGAAACGAGGCCTGCCTCTCGGCTGGTGTCACTAAGAGTTGAGGCGAAATGGCTCTCCGCAAATCCCCCTCCTCTACCTGTGCAGGTGAGTGTTGCGGTAACGTATAGGAAACCAAGCAGGACTCTCCTTTGTGTGGCCTGTCCTGCCTGTCCCTCCTGTATCCTCACCCAACAAAAAGGACACAATAGACAGGACCACCGTAGACTAACCCACCTATTGTCCCATCCCATTTCCCCCCAGTGTGTGTGTGTGTGTTTGTGTCTGTGTGTGTATCAGCAGGCCGTGTGGGGCAGCCGTCAACAGGCAGCTCTTTACGGCAGGCTGGGTATACAGTTGCATGTGAGGCTGCTGTAGTTTAATTTGCTTATTCATCCAGACCCCTCTGTGCTAATGAAGTCCCCTCATTGTCCTCAGCTTGTCTCCCAGAGGAACTCTTACACCCAGTTTGAACAGAATGACTCAGTTTTTAGGATGACTTTATCTTAGAGATGTGCTCCCTGGCAGTAAAGCTCAGGCAGGGCGGTAATCCGGGTTAGTTTGCATGGCTGACTGCGGCTGTGCTTTAGTGTAAGTGAGGTGACGAAGCTCTTATGGCTGATTTCAATTGACCTTAAAATTCTCATAAACCTTGAAAGGCAAAGGCTGAGTGAAACATCCATCGCTGTTTAGAAACTGCCCGGAGCTGAGAGGCTTACTTCAGAAGAAGCAACTTGTGTGCTGTGGTGCATAAGCATTTTATTGGGCTGCTCCAGGGGAAACATTTTGACACGATGGCAGGCAGGCAATATTGACTGCGGCTGGGGAATGATTTGGCAGGGACGTCAGGATTTACTATCGAGCCTCCTGGAGGTTTTATGTTCCAAAGTCATTATTATACCGTATCTTTGACGGGAGATGGCCCATTGATAGCCAATAATGACGTCCCAGCTGTTGCACACACTGCCTTGCTTTGGCATCCAAACCAGGCTTCTGTGAACTTTGTTTACCCAGAATGGAGCGTGTGGAAAGTTCAATCAGGGCTGCTGGGTGGAAAATTAAAGACCCCCTCCAGACATGTTTGAAGACATAGAAATACTCTGCTTGGAATAACAATTTGTGGCTGATACAGAAATAATTATGTTGTTTAAAAATGTTTAAAATTACTCCTTTGCTGTCATGAAAAAAAATCCATATGTATTTTTTTTTTTCAATTCAAAAATTTCATTAGTAGACTACCAACCCATTTTCATTTACAGATCGTCAAATTCTGATGTTTTGACACGCCCTTCTGCATCTCATAATGAGGCACAGGGCACAGTTAAGCCTATCTGTGTCACGTACACATTATAATATGTGGTTAATGTGGTGAAACAGTCGCGATTAGGTTTCACACAAAACATTTCTTTGTTTAGGTTCAGAAAAAAAGATCATGTTTTGGGTTAAAATAAGCATTTGTCGACAAAATCAATCAATCAATCAATTTTATTTATAAAGCCCAATATCACAAATCACAATTTGCCTCACAGGGCTTTACAGCATACAACATCCCTCTGTCCTTTGGACCCTCACAGAGGATAAGGAAAAACTCCCCCAAAAAAACCCTTTAACAGGGGAAAAAAAAAATGGTAGAAACCTCAGGAAGAGCAAGGGATCAGGAAGAGGGATCCCTCTTCCAGGACGGACAGACGTGCAAAAGATGTCATACAGAACAGATCAGCATAATAAATTAACAGTAATCTGTATGACACAATGAGACAGAAAGAAAGACAGAGACAGAGAGATGCAGGTAATGACAGTAGCTTACAACAACATTATTGAAAGTAATAATATTATAGTTATAGTTCTGGCTACTGTGGTACAATATGTTGAAAGTATATATTAATATCTGGCAGTATACATGTGTGACAATAATCATATGTGTATAATAACAGTAGAAGTATGACTAATGACTAATGATGGCAGCAGCAGCAGCAGGAGGCATCTGGCAGGACCACAGCAGCAGCACAACCACACACGTCACGCTGTCCAGGCACCGCTGTGATATGAGTTAATCTGAGAGACAGTGGAGCACAAAGGCTCCGGAGAAGAAGCCGAGTTGGCAAGATGCAGTAATAGAATACGAGAGAGAGAGAGAGAGAGAGAGAGAGAGAGAGAAAGAAGGAGAGAAGGTGCCCGGTGTATTATAGGGGGGTCCTCCGGCAGACTAGGCCTAAGTCAGCCTAACTAGGGGCTGGTACAGGGCAAGCCTGAGCCAGCCCTAACTATAAGCTTTATCAAAGAGGAAAGTCTTAAGTCTAGTCTTAAATGTGGAGACGGTGTCTGCCTCCCGGACCGTAACAGGAAGATGATTCCACAGGAGAGGAGCCTGATAGCTGAAGGCTCTGGCTCCTGATCTACTTTTGGAGACTTTAGGGACCACGAGTAACCCTGCGTTCTCAGAGCGCAAAAATGTCCATACGTAAATTGTTATGTTACAATAAAACAACAATGACTTTTGGTTTCACACATGAACTGTGGTCTCGTGGGTGAAAGTCTTGTTTTGTTTGACCTGTCCACTACCCCTCCCTCCCACCCTGTGCCCACTTTCTCTCTCTCTATATCATGTTGGTTGCTCTCAGTGTCAAGTATTGCTGTGGATTAGTTTACATTAGAGTTAGCTGAAAGCCTGGTGCATCTCATAAAGATGCTAAAGCGTGCTTTTGGCGTTGATGTCACACACTGGGTTGTATGACAAAGTGTAAGTATTTGACAGCCTGGGAATGAGGACGGACTGAAGCTACTGTCTATTGTCTATTGAGTTACGTTTTGGATCATGATTGTCTTCCAAAGTAGTTGTGATGTGTGACAAAATCCTGCTTGTACATCCACTTGTTAGATACCGCTTTAAAGGGGCCCTTTGGAGTTTTCTTGTAGACCAACAAAAGTTATGTTTATAGTCAGTGTTATTCACCAAAATGCATTGTGTGCACTGCAAACTTGTTGAATGCATTACCTTCCTCATAAAACATTTGCAAAGCTGATTTCAAAAGGTATACTATGCACAAATTGTCAGTTACTGTTTGTTAACAGTATTGCCAGTGAAAGTGAAAGCCAACGCCAACACCAACGCCAATGTCAACCCCAGCTTTGTCTGCTTCGCATTTCGCCTCGCCATATTTGCATTATTTTGTTGCTGTTCCACAATTTTCATAGCTTCCTCTTAGATCTCCTAGATACCTGCTGTTTATTGTCTGGCACTGGGTTGCTACCCAAGCTCACCTGTGCGCTGTGACCAGGAATGTCCCAAATGAAGCAAAATGCAGTAAGAAGGAAATAAAATACAGGCAGAGGGCTCTACAGAAAAATACATGGCCTCACACTTCTTCTTGGTCATAAGTGATGACTTAGAGGGATTACTTTTAAACGAGTTATACGCTGCTTGTTAGGATAACCCTGCATAGTATATCTTTAAGTGTTTACTTAGCCGTCTTTTCCTTCCCATTTTTCTTAGTGTCCTGCTTTGTTTCTCAGTGCATTACCAACATCAGAAGAATAATGTGAAACAGGACTGTGAATCACATCACCCACAAGAGTGCATGTGCATCCTCGTGCATGTGCCACAGGACAAATAACAGGAGACCCATTCATAAAAAAAAAAAAAAAAACGCTCCATAGCTTTAATATAGGTCAGAAACTCTACAGGGAGCCTTTAAGAAGCTCGGAGAAACTATCTGTCTGCAGTGGATAAACAGCCAACTAGTGTCAAACATCCTTCTGCAGTAACAGAACACATTTTTGAATTTTTTTTCCAGCAGATTTCAGCACACCTTCAAAAACAGGTGTTGCAGAACTTGCACATCACTTCAAAATGCTGAAAATCTTTACAGCTGCGATTTTAAATTAATCAAGATGGTAACAACATGAAACTAAAATAAGACAGGGTGAAGGCTTCCACACAATCAGCGAGGCAGAGCTGAGACAACATGTTTAAAAGCATCAGCATTAAGGCTTTGTGCAGTGCTGCTGCCCATTAGCTGCTCTCTGAAGGGTGCCCTTTGTCTCAGCCATTAGAAATGACTGTGATAGAGAGAGTGTTTATCTTACACAATCAGTCTGAGAAGCCGGGGCAGTGTGAAATTCCAAAAGGTCCGGATATTATATCAAGCAACTTTTTTAGGAGACAGAGGAAGCTTTTTAACTCTTGGGCACACAAAAGGGGAAACAAAGTGAAATGTTAAATCCCAATTTAGAATTTTAATTCTCCGTAAACACCTTGTGTAAGGAAATGTGGTATTAAACATGATAACAGAACGACATAAATGAGCAAAATGTATGTTAATCTTTACATATTTTCCGACAAATTATGCTAAATGAACATGGGCAGATTATGTGGCAATGGGCTCCTGGGCACAGACATCCAGAAGGGCCCCATTGCCTCTTCTACACTGGGGGGAAGATGCACAGACTTTGTGCTGGTTTTGCCTTCTTTGTTGTTGTTTTGTGTCTCTTGTTGGTAATTTTGTGTGTCCTTGTGGATTGTATGTGTTTCTGTGTAATTGTTTAATTTCTCTTTGAAGTCATTTAGTGTCTTTTAGGGTATATTTGTGTCTATTTTGGTCAACTTGTTTTTCTTCATAGTCATTCTGTGTCTCTCTGCATCTCTTTGTGGTCATTATATCTCCCTGTTGTTGTTTTGTGTGTCATTGACGGTCAGTTTGTGTCTCTTTGAGGTATATTTGTGTCTCTTAATAGTTATTTTGTGTCTCTTTGTAGTGCTTCTGTGTCCCTTTGCAGTTCCCTTTCATGTCTTTATTGTTGTTTTGTGTCCCTTTGAGGCCATTTTGTGTCTCTTATGGATATATTTATTTATTTTTTGGTAGTTTTGCTGTCCCTTTGAGGCCATTTTGCATTCTCTATGATGTATATTTGTGTATTTTTGGTCGTTCTGTGTCTCTTTGCAGTTCCTCTGCATCTCTTTGTAATTATTTTGTGTCTCTTTGTGGTCGTTGTGTGTTTCTTCATACTTCCCTTGCGTGTCTTTGTTGTCCTTTTTTGTCTTTTTGAGGCCATTTTGTGTCTCTCATGGATATATTTATGTCTTTTTTGGTAGTTTTGCATCTCTTTGTAGTCATTCTGTGTCTTTTTGCAATTCTTCTGCATCTCTTTGTGGTCATTTTGTGTCTTTCTGTACTCATTGTGTATCTCTTTGTCGTCATTTTGTGTTTCTCTGTTGTTCCTTTGCATGTCTTTGATGTTGTTTCGAGTCTTTTTAAAGGTCAATCTGTGTCTCTTTGAGGTATATTTGTGTGTTTTTTCGTTCTGTGTGCCTTTGTAGTTCCTCTGCATCTCTTTGTGCCCATTTTGTGTCCTTTTATAGTTCCTTTGCATGTCTTTATTATCATTTTGTGTCTCTGAAAAGGTCCATTTGTGTCTCTTTGAGGTATATTTGTGTCTATTTTGGTCGTTTTGTATCTCTTTGTAGTCATTTTGTGACTCTGCAGCTCCTTTGCATCTCTTCGTGGTCATTTTGAGTCTCCTCCTTGTTGATACGTGTTAATTTTAGTGTTGCTAATTTGACATTTAACAGGTAAAGGCCAGGGGACCCTCACAACCCCCAAAACCTATTTTGGGAATCTCTACTCGAAAATGTTCAAATGTCTGTTTCCATGTGCATAAAATGTGTTTGTTTAACCTACTTTATACTTTATTTCAGAATCCAGAAACATGTTTTATTCTGTGATGCCCTGCTTTATATTTATACATGAGGGATTTTCTCATTCATTTCCCCTCCTACTAGATTCAAACTGGCGACCTTCCAGTTACAGGCCTGCCTCTCTAACCTCCAGGCTACTGAGCTGCTGTTAAGTGAGCAGTGAGGAACACAAACACAACTGTTGCCATAAAATCTCTGTCCTTGTAGGCCAAAAATACTTCAAAAGAGACATTATAAAAATATTTTCCCCTCTTGACCTGGTTCCTGCTCACTCACTATGTTTAAGTGTTGTCCAACTGCGTGTGGATGAGGGAGAGGAAGATAGAATGAAATAGAGCGAGCTGTCCATGGTGCTGAAATGAGAGCACAGCACGTGGCCTGGTGCGTTACTATGGCTACAGCTGTCTGTATCCCTAAAATAACCATACGCACACATAGTAACCTTATTACTAAAAAATCTGTTGCAGCTCCTGACAACACAGCAATCAGCTTGATAAAGATGGAGGAATGTCTCATTTGTCACCACTGAACTTTAAACTCCTCCGAGAAAAGCTGTTTGGAAAAAATCACAGTTCTCAATTTAAACAGTGGCTGAGCAACAAGTAATCTGCTGGTCTTTTCTTCCCTGCACCGTGTACACAATCAAACTCTTTTACCATTTACAATATTCTCTGTCTTGTGTTTTATTCTTTTATTTGTATTATATTGTGTTCTTTGTGTTTTGAGACTGATTGTTGAGAAGTGAGCTCTACGTAGGCTTGTCATTTGTGCGTGTTGTGTGTGTTTTGAGACAGGGTTTGTGATTGACTGACACGCATATCAATTTGTACAGTGTGAAACAAAGCTTCACAAGGACACTTTGCATATTTGTGGCTTCAAATAATAGGAAATTGTGAGGTTGCGTCATAACCAAAAGGTCCTATATGTAGGTTTGATAAGGAAATGTGTGTGAGGAAAGTAGGTGGGTACTGCTCCAGCCAGCAGCATGTTTGATTAGCTTAGCATAAAGACTGGAAACAGGGGCAAAAAAATAGCCTAGCTCTGTCCAAAGGTAAAAAGAAATAAATGCCTACCAGCACTGCTATAACTCGTGGTTTACACATAACATCTTAGTTGTTAAATACATACAAAAGGTATTAAAATGACAGGTTGTGGTTATAAGGGGGAGTTATGTGGCAGACTATTTCTTAGCCAGGAGCAGTAACTTCCTGAAGCCTCCGCAGATTTCCTAGCAACATCACAGTGATGACAAGTCTTCACTCCACCAAGAAATAGTTACATAACCCCACATAAAACCACACTACATCCTTTAAAAATAAAAGTTAAACAAAGGCGATATAAGGTGTTAATTCTTGACATTTAAAGGAACACTTCACCCCCTTAATGATAATTTGTGTATCAATAGCTCACCCCAAGCTTGAAATTCAAGCAGAAAATTTTGCTTTGTTTGCATGCCTCAACAGTGAACGAAGAATCCAAAAACAGAGAAAATTCTTAATGAACTGAAGTAATGGGGGGCCGTATTTTACAACAGCAAAACTACATCAAAACATTTGTTTACAAACTCCATGCTGTATAAACCAAGTCACTTCCGCATATACTGTCTCGGGCACGGACGAGTGGTGCGCCTGAGCTGTTTATGTGAAAGTGTTTGAAATAGTGAGGTTTAAGCCAAAATGCATGTGTTTGGGAAGTACTGAGACTTGGATTATACTGCACAAGCTGTGTGAGAGTTTGTAAAAAGAGTATGTTTGGAATGGAAAGAACATGGAGAGCATTAGAGTAAGGGAAAAGAATATGAAAATCGCAAATTTGCACATAGGCCTACCATTTTCCCGTATGATTTGTTTTATTATTATTATTATTATTATTGTTTATTAGCTAAGTTTATTTGTGTATTTCTATTTAGCTCTTGTTTTAGTTCATGAAAAGTACAAAAAAATATATAAAAGATTACAATAATAATGTGGAGGGTGCTCAGGGAGAGCTTGCCCAGGGTGCTGAATGTGTTAAGTCCGGCACTGCCTGTTTCCTGTCTTTGTGCTAAGCTCAGCTGACCGGCTGCTGGTTCCGGTCTTATGTAGACATGAGAGTGGTATTGATCTTCTCCTCTAACTCTGGGCAAGAAAGCGAAAAAGCTTATTCCCCCAAATGTCTTGGAGATCAATGGGCTGTAGGGCAGAGACGTTTACTTTTATCTCTGGCGAGAGATGCAACTTAAGATGCAGCAACAAGTTTCTCCCCTGGAGGCTTTTTCTTCCACCCTTAAAGTTACTACAAACCATGTATCATAGGTGTTGGCAATAACTGACAGCTGGCAAATCTTTTCAACCAAATCTGAGAACATTACGTTAATAGTCATGCTGTTGTCTCAATTATTTTAGGATAGAGGCACATCCTCATCCTTTTTTTTATTTTTATTTTATGACTATTCTGAAATTCATAAATGGGAAGCAAGCTTGAAAGTTTCAATACGGCTGGTTTACTTTGCCTGGGTTAACAAAAGAAAGCTGCACAGGACAAGATGTGAAAATACACCTGAATCAATACAGCTGAATCATCCAAGAAACTCCAGTTTCACCTTGTTTCACTTTTCTGTTTTTGTGGACCTGGTGGGAAATATTTACCTGGAGTAAACTGGACCCAGTGTCTATAGATGCACCTCTTCACCACCTCCATGTCTAAAGTGTTGAGTTTTAGTGACTAATTTCTACTTGCCTCAGCATAGAGTTCCTTTGTGTCCAATCAAGATGCTAAACCCTGAGTTACAATCTTTGCATTTCCAAATAAATGTCTTATAGAATCATGGACCAATGGTGCAAGCTTCATGCAAGTGGCCACAGCCCTCAGCGAGTCCTCCTCCATCCACAGCGACGCCCTGTATCATCTGACCAAGGACATGTCCGGGATGGGACTGGACCCCATGTCCTACAGCATCCTGGAACCTGAGCCTTATAAAGAAGAACCCTGGACTGAGGAATCACAGCATTTGTTACAGGTGATTAAACAAACACATAAAGTGTGTGTTGGTAAAAAACAACACATTGATGTATTTTTCCTTCCTGTTTTGGGAACCAGTTTAAGGTTAGAGCCTGCTCAGACACACTAGGAACAACTTGTAAAAATGAGTTAATCATGTAATATTTCCTGTGCGGGAAACGTATTGCATACCATTGCATCATTTTATGATTCAGCATAAAATAGAAAGAATCTCATTAAAACGACTTCATGACTTTTAATCTGTTATGATGATGGAGGGAGCTGTTCTCCCAAATTTGTTTCTCAAGAGTCTTTCAAAATAAAAGTTGTAACTGAGATATCTGGACCTGAACTGACTTTGACCTGAATTTCAGTAAAAAGCGTGAACACATCAGTTCAAGGTTAATGTTAGTTTAGGGAAAAGACAGCTGAGGATTAAGGCTGATATTAGAAATAGGTTAATGGTAAAGCCTGAGGTTAGCTGCACCTCAGAAGGTATCTGTGTGTGTGTGTGTGTGTGTGTGTGATGAAATATCACCTAAAAATACTCATTCTGAGGAAGACAGAAATATATTCCTGGGACAAAAACTATGCTTCAATTACATTTTATATTATATTTGCTTCTGTGATTATGGTGTAGCTATTAGGAAAACACAGGTCTCTCTCCAAGTTACATCAGTGGGCTGTCTAAGCAACCAAGGCTGCTCCCTCTCTCCACACTACAAAAAATATACATCTTAACCTGTCATTTTTAAAAATAAGAGCAAGATAAGTATATCATTTTTTTTAAAAAATATGAAATAGGGGGAAAAGGGCTGCAGGGAATGATTACATAGCTCTACATTTTAATGCAATTTTTTTTTCTTTTTTTCTGTCAGGTAAAATTTGAGATAGCCTGTAATGTATATCAGGAACCAGCCAGTCCACAGAAATGGCTCTGCCCGTGACAAAGTCCATCCTAGGCTGTGTCTCAAATCGCGTACTTCTGTACTTACACTTAATATTTTGAGTGCATAAGTGCGTTCACACTGAGAAGTATGGAAAAATGCAGTGCACTATGATTACCCCGATGGTGCACTCAAAATGGTCAAGAAGGTGAGTGTGTGTGGAACTCTGGACACTTCTCGCCATCTTGGCTACATAGCGGAAGGGGAGGGACCACTTTTCAAACTGGAAATAGCGGCCAAGGAGTGTGTGACTGTGAACGCCGCTGCATTGTACAAATACATGTGTTTTTTGCACTAAGCACCACTATACCGTTGTTGGGGATAAGCCAGCAGTATGTTTACTGGGTGTTAGCAGTTAGCAGTCTGTAATGATTTGGTGCCGCAAACGATAACGCTAATGCTAATGCTAATGCTAGTTTGCTAACTAGCTAATTTGCGGTCATCATTTCCGGTGAGTGCAAAACGGCCGTGTTTGGTTTGAGACAACACTACCCTGTCGAAATTCGCACACTACGCCAATGAGTACGTAGTGCACATAGTATACTACACTGAAGTGTACTAACGGAAGTATGTGATTTGAGACACACCACTAGTTTAGATCACAGACTGTATAATAAAAATGAATGACATGACAACTCCCCAAAATTGAAGCCAAAACATCTTTATCGCCCCCTGGTGGCTGGCTGCAGTATAGGTCATAAATCCTGCCCCCTCCATGTTAGCAAAAGTGAAAGATCAAAGTGCACGTCAAATAAATTTTTCCCAAAGATGGTTTCAATCATTTTAGGTAGTTCTTATCACACTGCTGTTTGTTCAATTTTTGGTTTTTCTTATAAGTTTGGTTCTAATTTGTTTGATGTTACGATTAACAGCTATGTATGCCAAATGATGCGCTTACAATCAATGGTGCTGCTTGTGATTGGTCTGACGTGTGTATGGATGGGAATTTGACACAGCAGAGAATGCTATTGTGCAGACTCTGGCTCCAAATGATGTCATCAGCACAAAATGGCAGCGGCCGTAACGGGGATATTTTGGCTTCACTTTTGTACAGTGGAAGGAAGTTGAGACGCGTTGTCCATCTTTATATACAGTCCATGGTTTAGATCAGCGAACCTTTTAGATCATGTGGCTGGCTTTTTTTTTCTGGCAAAGGTTGTGTACAAAAAAAAGTGACTAATACCATTTTCAAGAGTTTTTTTTATTTTACAGCTTTTTACAGTATACATTTGACTGTAGAATGTTTTTGTTGTTTTAAGTACTAATGAATATTTTGGTTCAAAATAAAAATTGTCTTTCATTAGGCTACTAATGGATGAACATGTTCATACTACAGGCTTCCAGGGGCCCTTTCCATCTTTTCCCCCCTTATGGGCGGCCCTGTTCATAAATAATCAAAAATATCTATAAACAGTTGAAACCATACAGGAAATTATTTGAATTTTCACCAACTTGGCAGAAATATTTTATTCTATTTATTTATTTTTTTTTTATTTAAAACGGAATTTTGAGATTCAGCATCACAACCAAAACAACAAGCTGAGGACAGACATTTTTTACAGTGTGGCATACTCCGTGCCAAAAGCGCCGGCGGTGCGCAGGCAGCCTCCAGATCACACAGCGGGATAGATGGGTATCACCAGCATGCGATCAGGCTGCTGAGTCTATACATGTGTGCTCAGCCTCTTCTATCTCACTGATCTACTTTATAGAAAACAATGAGCCCTGGTGCAGATGAGCCGTCGCTCCTCTTGTACTGTGGACTAACTGGAGTGACCTCAGGTGTCATTTGGGGATGACGGGGGTGAAGGTGGTGATGATGATGAATCTGGCTGTCTTTTTCTGCGAAAACCGCCAACTTTCACTCCCTCTCTTCTTCTGCTTCTTCTTCTTGTACTTCTCTGTATGTCTTTAAAGCGCAACAGCATGCAGATCTCCCCGACTGAAGACAAGATCCCTGTAAGTACAGCAGTATCCATCCGCCGACACTCTGTTGCTTCTCTCGTCTCTGTCTTGACTTTAATTAGCTTCACCTGTGGCCAGTCTGTGTTACGCCCTGCTGTTAATAGTTTCACTGTCATTTTACATTTGCCGACATTGTTGTGAACTCCGTGCTGCTGTTTACGGAAAGCTGACTACAAACAGAAAGTCTAACTATTACTGCTGTGTGGGAGACTGTTAGACCCAAACAGGCAGCACGAAACGACAAAACATTTTATGGTAGCAAACAGGTGAGGTTCTGTAAAAGATTTATAACCTTCTGGCAACCTTCAGGAACATTTTGTTAACCGTTTAAAGAACACGAGCATGTGGGAACCTTCATGACTCTGCTTTGCTAAACCAAAATGGGAATTTTCGCTCTATGTTCTTCATTATAAAGAAGTGTCAGCAAACAGTAAGCCTTTGGAAAGTTCAGGAGTTTGAAGGTAGCAGCCTGCATCAGGTATACTCAGCGTGCTTTGCCCAGTGGCCACTTTTACAAAATGACAGGAGGCCAGGGGCCAGTTGATAAACAAACAATATTAATATTTATCTGTAGATATATAATACATGAATTGCCTGTGCTAAGTCTTTCGACATTGTCCTCACTCATGTTTGCTAAGAGGCAAATCCAGTTGTAGCTGTCCCGCACAGGTCAGCTGGACTGTATGCAGGGGTGTTTCTAAGATTTGACTACGTTCAGGGCTTAGCCTGGACCTCTGTTGGGGGTCCATGTGATCCTCCCTGGGCACTTTTTTTCCCTTTTTTTTTAAATAAACACCCTCTGTTTTGATGCTTTTATCAGTGCACTCTAGGACCTTATTTACATTCAAAGTACAAAAAAAAGGTTTCTAGTGTGAATCAATTTATTTTCATTGTAAATTAGAAAATGGTTGGTGGGCAAGCTGATACCCTCTCTGCCCACTAGGGGTGTGCCATATCATCTTGCTTACAATAATACCAGTATAATTTTTTATATGATATGAAAAATTCAGATTGTGATACTCGCGACTTGTTGACATATTTATGTCATACTGTTACCCATGGCAACAACAAGCTTGGCTAGCATTGAAATTATTACAGACTCTGCAGGGGGTTCCAAAAAGAGGAGCAGCTTCAGTAATGTGGAATAAACTGTGGTGTCCTGAATGTTTTATGAACAGCCCCGGACTTCTGAGGCTCTTTGAGCGGCTTACCGCTCAGAGGGAACTCATTCAACGGCTCCTCTGGCAGCGGCACAGCATCTCTCCTCTACTGTCTCGCTGTGCACACACAGGAGTCAGTGTCATCAAGTGATTTCGTCAACCAGGAGCAAGAAATTTCAAAAGTTTTGCAAAAATACCCTTAAATATTGTGATGTTATTTTCGGGAAATATTGCCCACCCCAACTGCCCACAGGCTGTTCAGTAACAGTAGCCTACATGTACCGCTCAGCTAGAGCTGTTCCTAACGACTAATTACCCTGATGTTTAAACTGAAATTTAAGTCGGCTTGTTTAAAAGTAAGAAACACTGAGAAAACAGTCAAAGTTGTGCACAATTTTAACCTTTAAGGTTAAAACCCATTGTGTATATAACAAGAGCCATAGGAAACTGAAACAGGTGCAAGCAAGATATCAATCAAATATAGTCTTTGCATGCCTTATAAGAGGTCGAATCAATTTAAATAAATGAAAAAACCTGTGTGAGAGGACCATGGATGCCTGAGGGCTTTCAAATATTTTAGCTAATCTAGCCTTCGAACCAACAAAGCATATAGCCGCATCTAGATCCAAGCTAAACTTAACATTGATTGAGGGAGTTCTGTAAACTACATTTTGTGATGTTTCAGCATCTATACCAAGGATGGTAAAATCAGAGTAAAAACTGAAGTTTGTCCAGGCAGTATGATAGAAAAAAACAACGTTAGCTGTTTGGCTGGTGGGAAATGGTGAGGCATTTTTTGATTGCACACACAAACAGTATAGGCCTACAGGAATGGATCCTGGATCCAACTCGCACTATCAGTTTTTTTTGTCATACAGTAGAGAATGGGAAGTTGAAGTTGTGATAAATTTTTTGGGTGGGGGCGCCATCTCTTAAGGTACGCATTCTCTGAAAGGGGGTGGCTCGTTGTGATGAACAGACAAAGAATTATTATGTTCAGAACAGAATATACGCATCGGCTTTACAGAGTTTTATAGAGAGTCTGAGCTCATTGTTTAGCTGTCCAGCCCTCGACTTAACAGTTTTGTTCTCTCCCAAGGCTCTCGTAGTGTCTTACCAAATGGCAAACAGACACAGTACAAAATGCTAGCTGTTGAACATGGTGGAGCATTTAGCATCCAAAGTGCCATATATCTCCCTGGTTTTCCCTTGAAGTTGGTGGAGACCAAAAGCAGAGCTAAAAGAGAGTGAATATTCGACGTTTGTTTACTCGGTGGCAAGAAACACGACTCCAAATGAATGCTCATGTCAGTCCATACAAACTGTCTTTCATACATTCACAACTGCTCGCTGAAAAGTTGACCAAATCAATTTAAAAGGTGATATGTCAGTGCTGTGTTGATAACTTGTTTCTGCCGCCCCCAAGTGGCCAAAAAACTCATTGCAGGTTTAAAGCATTTCTTCATGAATCTGGGAGATATTTTTCCCACACATGTAAAAAAACAAATAGTTACTAAGGATTGATTAAGCCACTAACACTAGCATTTTTTTCTGTTTAGCAAGACCCAACCAATGGCAGAGCTACAGTGACACAATAGATGAAAGATTAAGCTAATACTGTGTACTCTGTGGGAAACTTGAGCTTGACGATACATCTGTGCTCATCTATTTATCTATCTAATTAATGTAAGTGATGTTGCATTATTTATTGTTTTAACAAAATAAAAGCATATGACTACATAAGGATACAGCCTTGACAAACACGCACTGTTTATGAAGAGAGTAGAATTTAACTCCACATTTTAAAAGCCTGTCCTGCTGATAAGTAAGAAACCTGCTCTTAGGAAGTTAGAAAATCTCTCATCCTGCCCAGAGCCTATAGAGCGTTCCCTCTTGTGTCGTCCATGTTTAGTCTCCCTCTCTACTTTCCCTCTGTCTAAATAAAGAATAAAACTGCCAAAGGTGAGCTGACTGCCCACTCTGCTGCTGAAGGTTTTCATTTCAGTGTTTTTGAGAACCTGCCAAAAGCCACTTGTGTTTGCGTGTGCTGACAGTGCAGTAGATGTTTAAGTTCATTCAAACAGTTATTACATAACTCCACTGCTGCGTAAAGGTTCTGTGTATGCTGGCTTTAAACACTATGTACTTGTTAAAGTGATTGTGATGCCTTGCAATTGAGTATTGTAAACAAATGGTAATATGATGGAGATGAGGGTTTCCTCTAACATCAGGTTCAATGGTAGGTGCTAATGTGCTACTTTTTTACAACACAGCTCGCTTACTGTATATTTTAAATTCCCTTTTGGTTTCTCTTGACTCCCTGCAGGTCGTGGGTTCCATTTCAAGTCCTCAGGCCAGCGGGGAGGGCCTCTACTTCTCTGATGGCAGACGGAAAGTTGATTACGTTCTGGTCTTCCATCAGCGACGGCGCAGCTCCATTCGATCTCGCGCCAGCACCTCAGTTTCACACGACAGATTATCCATCGTTTCCAATGGCAACTTTCCCCCTTCGGCGGTTTCGGATGCGGCAGCAAGAAGAGGCAGCGTACGGGGAGGGGATGCTGCCAGTGCCGGCGAGGTGTTTATGGAACTTGGAGGTGCAGGAGGGAACGAGTTAACGGAGCCAGCTGACCATGAGATGCGTTTAATCAGACAGGAATTTGAGGCCAACCTGGTGGAAGCCGGCCTGGAGATAGAGAGAGACAGAGAGGTGAGTGTACATGTGTGGTCATGCTAATGTCCATATCCTACCCTTCCTCTTGTCTCCAAGACATTGTATTGGTACCGAAGATGGGCCCATATCTCATACTTTTTATACATGTTATTTAGCAGCTGCGACAATATCCTGATGGCTGGTCTTGTTTTCACCTTGTAAGTCTGTTTGTGTCTGTCATCATTGCAAAATGTGGTCCTGGAGACACCTACCATAGTGGGAACTACCACAGAAGCTGGTTTGAGTACTTTGCTTTGAGCGAGGGGTCCTGAAGTAGGGAAGTAGGCCATTGGCACCCCCACTTTACACCCCTGTGTAGTCGAGATCACAGTGGGTGAGTTTGAAGATGGGTGTTGTCCAAGCAAGGGTGCCAGAAATAGTGGGGTAGGGAAGGGGCCATTTCCCCCCACTTCATGCCCCTGGCCCAAATTTGTGTTAAGTTGCGCACTGCTTTATCGTAGCTGGAGTGATCCCTTACAAGATGGTCTCTGGTATAATGTAGGGGATGCAGTTCAGATTGGTGCTTTTGGTGTGTACTCTTCCTTGTTGGTGCATTAAAAGGTTTGTAGAAAACAACCTTGGTCTGAAACAAGCTGTTGTATGAAAGGTGGGAACATTTAATGGAATAAAAGCCCACTGTGCTCAAGGTTGAAGGTTTTTATTGTCTTATGTGCTAGTGCATTGTACACTGCAATGAGACAGTGAAAGTTATAGGCCTCAGGCAGGCTCACCCTGTAACAGTCAAATAAAATAGACAATAAACCAAACAAGATTCAAATAAAGATTATAATAAGAATAATAGATGCAATAAAAATAAGCAATATAAACAAACATCTTGGCATCAGGAACATTAGCTAAAAGTCGACAGTTAAACCTGCTTTCATTTATTTTTTGGTTATTTAGGAGCAGCTTAACAAGCTGTTCACATTGATGTGTCATCACCTTAGTTGACATAGCAAACATGTTAAAAAACAATGACGACGACAGAGTCCAGCAGAAACTGAGCAACATTAGCATGAATTTGAAGTAGTGTTTTTCCCATCTTATGAATGTCTATCACTTTCCTTTTTAGCTCTGTTTTGGTCTCCACCAACTCCTGAAGAATACACACACTGGCCACTTTTTTTGGGTACATCTGTTCAACTGCTCGTGAATGAAAATAGTTAATCAGCCAATCACGTGGCAGCAACTCAATGTATTTAGGCATGTAGTCTGAGTTTTTCAGAAACTGCTGATCTACTGGGATTTTCACGCACAACCATCTCCAGGGTTTACAGAGGATGGTCTGAAAAAGACAGAATTTCCAGTGAGCGGCAGTTCTCTAGGCAAAAATGCCTTGTTGATGCCAGAGGTCAGAGGAGAATGACCAGACTGGTTCAAGAAGATAGAAAGGCAACAGTTACTCAAATAACCGCTCGTTATAACCAAGGTATGCAAAAGACCATATCTGAACCAACAACACATCGAACCCTGAAGCAGAGGAACTTTGGGCCCAGAGGAACTGGGCTACAGAAGCAGAGGATTACACCAGGTGCCACTCCTGTCAGCTAACAACAGGAAGCTGAGACTACAGTTCACACAGGCTCACCTAAATTGGACAATAGAAGATTGGAAATACGTTGCCTGGTCTGATGAGTCTCAATTTCTGCTGTGACATTCAGATGGTAGGGTCAGAATTTGGTGTAAACAACATGAAAGCATGGATCCATCCTGCCTTGTATCAACTTGAACATGACAATGAGTTCACTGTACTCCAACGGCCTCCACAGTCACCAGATCTCAATCCAATAGAGCACCTTTGGGATGTGGTGGAACGGGAGATTAACATCATGAATGTGCAGCTGACAAATCTGCAGCAGCTGTGTGATGCTGTCATGTCAATATGGACCAAAATCTCTGAGGAATATTTCCAGGCAGCATGATGAATCTATGCCACGTAGGATTAAGGCAGTTTTGAATGCAAAAGGGGTCCAGCCTGGTACAAGCAAGGTGTACCTAATAATGAAGTGGCCGATGAGTGTATCTGTCCTTTTAGCTGCTAAATACTCCTCTCTGTTTACCAGCTAATTGCTGGCTTTGTCTGCTTGCTGTTTTGGGCTGGACGGGTGGTGTACAGTAGGTTTAAAAGAGCTTTTTGCTGCAAACAGCTGTGTGTTGCAGCCGGAAACAATGCTGACGAGAGGGACACAAAACATGAACACTGTGGGCCTCAAAACACAATCAATGAGTGCTCCATAGAACTGAAGGGAACTGCAGGGTGTCTTATTTAAAAACATGGATTGGTGAAGCTTTGAGTAAACTATAGAGCATTAGTAGGAAATGGTCAAAATATGCAAACTACTAACATGTTCCCTTGCTGGTCTGCTGGCAGATGATGTCAAACTTACATTTTGAAAAAGCAGTAATCTCCCTACAGTTGATCTATTTGATCACAATACCTGGAGAAGTAATCAGGAGTATAATCTCGGACATTATCCGACAGCCTGTGGATTGATATACAGACTAGATACTACAGTTTGTACAGACTGTAACAGGATTTTAAACCCTGACACAGGAGCTGATGTAACTCTGTCTTGAGCTATTTAAGGTGAGCGCCTACATAGGAACCTGGCTCAGATGGTAGAGGAAAGAGGTGGGTGAGACTCAATGTGTTGTTAGGGATGCAAGGAGGCTATCACACCAGCAAGAGACGAGTGTCATGAGGAGGTTTCTGTTAAACTTTGAAATCTATCTTTTATTTCCCTTTGATGTTTTATGCACTGAGCCGTCTTTTTTAGTCACCTTGCTGCTGTTGGAAAAAAAATAACAGAAACACCAGGTAAAAGTGTGTGTCAGCTTTGAAGCGAACAAAGTGCAGGCACGATCATGACCAAAGGGACACTAAGATATCCAACTTTACCTGCTCAGCTTAAGCCTGTGAATGGAATATTTTTTCTCAACCAAGAATGTGAAATAAGATCATGTCAGTGTGTAAACACTATCAACAGGCAGTAATTTGCACCTTGTTGCGCCATGCTAAGTGACACCAGTTCATTCACATGACCAAAATAGGAGTTTTCTGACTTTTTTTTGCAGAAAAATTAGCCCATATGGTGAGCACAAGGTTGAAACATCTTACAGAAAAGGACATAAACACAATGGCCTTCCTTTTTACCCCACAAATCCTTTATTTTTTATTCTAGAATAATTTATTTCAGCTCTTGTACTGACATGAAGTATTGAGCCCTTTCACCATTGTTTTTAACTTCACACAGAGGCTCCGGTTTAGACCCCATGTGTTCCTTTGGCAGTGGGTTAACCTTAAATAAATGACATTTATGGAGGCAAATATCACAAAAGGTTAAATTATAGATATCATATTGAGGTGGCAGAATGTCAAACATGGACCAACTGCATTTTACTTGCAAGTTTAAGCCTATCAAAAGATAGACGGACATAACAGGACTTTTCTTTTCAAGAACACCAACCCTTCCTAATAAACTGACCACAGAATAATTAAGGTGAAGCCTTGATAGAAAATTTTCCACAAAGAGGTATTTTAAGAATTGCAGACTGCCCTGTGTCAGAAACAGCTTGTATCCAGGGCAACACACACAAATGCACAAGTTGGTGCACCAAACCTGAGCAAACTGAGCAATGGAGAAAAAAATCAAGTCTGAGTCACTCGGCCTTGTTCAGTCATCCAGAAGCACTTGTGAGGACAAAGGAAACCTTCAGCCAACAATGTTTACTGTAAATAGTAGGGGTAGATGATATGGCCGAATTCTTCTATCATGGTATATGTCACTTTATATCATGGTAATGGTTGTGTATCTCAATACAGTACATGCTGTACTATATTTTTTTTTATTTGGAACTTTCATACAAACCACAACAAAAAAAACCCTGCTTCCCATGGGACAACACTTCCAGGTATTATTATTTGCAACTTCACTCTCCTTTATGTCTGCCCAAATCACGTTACCCTGCAAGGTGGCAGGGTTCATGAGATCATGCAAGAATCCAGTCCTGATTTGCTACATACCCTGCCTCGAATTGGTCTCATGGTAGAAACGGTTTTGCCAAACCTTTCTGCTGGGCACATTTCTACTGTCATATGTCACACAGTATATACTGGCATTTCACCCAGACCTATAGCCAGTATTGTGGATCTGTATTGATCATATGGAAACAACTGGGGATTGTTCCACTTGATTTGATCAGACCAAAGTTGTGAAATGCAGAGTATTCGAACTGAACTATTAATTGTATCTTTTCCTAAGATGTATCACACTCTGTCCTCTGTTCTGAGCTCCGTTCATGTTCTTTTGAAAATTCATATACATAGTGTTAACTCTCTGACCTCATGTGACCTACACTGCTAAATGATAGTTTATAGCAGTGGTTTTTGAACTTTTTGTACCCTTTTTGCTTCTATAACGTGTTTTTTCACTCTTATCACGACGTAATACAATAAAAATAAGAACAAATAAGACAAGTAGCTTTTGTGGTACTGTCTACTGATAGGTTTTTTTTTCCTCTTTTCTTTCAGTTGTAGGTCGTATTCACTGGTGCTTTGTTGTAATTTGCTCCCACTGACGGCTTTCTCCTTTTAAATGTTATCATCCCTCACACTGGCTGCCAATCAGGGCTTTTGATGCGTCACACACTTAGAATTCCCATGTGCAAACGGTGACAAATAGGTTCCCAGTGAAGGTTTTTTAGAAACATTAAAATTCAATTCAATTCAATTCAATTCAATTCAATTCAGTTCAGTTCAGTTCAGTTCCATTCCATTCTATTCCATTCCATTACAATTTTTTGCTTCTTTGTGAGGAAATGGGTGCGCACAACATACTGATAGAGTCCATTAAAAATTCATTCCTAACTTTTTGTATAGGCCCAGTTGAATATTGCAATAATGTGTGGTTATCACAAAGTCCCACAGCACACCTGGATTGGCGGCACACCATTTGAGAACCACTGGTTTACAGAATATAACTTACCTTTACTGCACTTTTCTAAATGTGATTTCGTTACCTTCTTGTAAGTGGTGGGGGTGGGGGTGGAGGTGGTGGGATATGCTGACCCAATCAATTACTAGGGGAGTACATCACAACTTTCATTGTGATATTATTATCGATTAAATTGGCTCAACTAACACATGAAACATAGATTAACAGCAAGAACAATTAAGATGTGGCTCAATAATAACTGTCAAGGTTCATAGACAGAAGAATAATTTCGTTTTAGACACCATTTTTAGCTCAGGCCTGTGGCACTTGCATTATTGTACACAACTTAATGAGCTGACGTCAAGTGAAGCCCCACCCTGAGTGAAACACAGAGAGGAGAGGAATCAACTGTAAATGACAGTAAAACACAGTAAAAACTCTCCCCTACAAATGCAAATCATTCATTTTCAAATTAATGGTTAAAAAAAGAAAAAAAAAGAATATCTTTGACTTGGCAGGGCTCCTGTTGACCTTACGGCTGCCCACGCCTGTATGATCACGGGAGATGCTGCGTCCGATCTAAACTTCTTTCCCATGCGGTGTTTGCTATTTTGTCTCTACCATCTTTATATATGACTAGGATTCTGTTTATTTTTGGTGTTGGACTCCACATGAGGCTGTGACGGTTTCATGTGAGCTGGCAGACTTAAATTCTAGTCGCTGTAGCCAACACAGCTGCTGCGCTGACCTCTTTGTATCGATTTACCAATTTAGCCTGAAACGGGTAATTTTGTTTTGACATGTACAAATCGCTTCGCTCTGATTGTATGTTATGCAGCAACCAGTACTTGTGTGCGAGAGTGTGTAGTTCAGTCCTTCTTTTGGTGTGTGTGTGTGTGTGTGTGTGTGTGTGTGTGTGTGTAGTAGGTGCTTGGCAGAACGCACAGTTTGTGTGCTCTGTGTTCTTGCAGTGGGGCTGCAGGCTCACTGCCACAGAGTTGTACAAACGTAGTTATTGTTAAAGTTCCACTTGTTACCAAATGAACTGCTGCTGCTCTTTGGCTCCATCACTAAGAGGAATCATTTGGGATAATGAAGTGTCTCTCACATCAGCTGTTGGAAGCTGCAAGGAATGGGCTTGCAATTTTGTGAATTGTTACATCCTTAATACTGAGTATTAGAAACAGGAACAGTTATACAATGTGCTAATAGGCTCACACTGTTCAGGGCAGAGTTATCTGCACATATGCAGTGTAGTCTGACTTTTACAGTGTCATACCAATAGACAGAATTAGGGTTTTCTATGTGAGTGTGTAATACCTATTCCGCTAAACACATGTGACTGCGCGGACATGTGTGTGTGCTGGCTCGTAGCCAGTTGGCAGTGTGTGTGGTCTGCAGGCTAGTATTAATCAGATTGCTGACAGTGTGGCCACGGAGCCTAAGCCAGGATGAGATTAGCTGACTGACTGATAGCTCCTTATCTCATCTCGTGGATTGAGGGGTAGATCGAATCTGCTGCCGAGAGCAGCCAATATAAAGAGGAAGACCTGCTTTCCAATATCCCTCATTTGAATGTAGTGAGGGGTACTCTTACAAAATGACTGACAAACATAATTACACTCCTTCCATCAGCTAGATGTGGTTGTAGGAGGTTCTGGCAGAGAGAGGGAACATTGTCTGATAATAACTGCAGGTTTGCCGCTCACTTAATCACTCATATAGATACAATCAGAAAATGGAAATGCATTTTCTCACCAATGTCCATGTGCGGATAATGAAATAATGTCGTAAATAAAAGCTTTTTAACTTTGATGATAATCCACGAGGGTCATGAATCAGCATCAAAAGGAAATGAATCTGCACCAGGATGATGCAGCGGAAACATATTTTGTAATTTGAACTAATGAACTTACATCACAGAGGCCGAGCATTAACCTCTGACCTGTTGGTTTATAAGGGCATTAAGCTCATGTTTTATTTGCTCTGGCAGATGTGTCTGGTCCCCCTCCTGTTCAGACAGATTTCCAGCAGGCCTCAGATGCGTCAGGTGATCACAACTGTTATCTAACATAGGTCACGTTTCAAACGGTGGTGGGCACCTTGTGGAAACCTTCGCGCAGTACGCTATATACATGGTAAAGCCTTTTTTTGCTTGTGCACCCGAGCGCTTGGGACACAGCCAAGATAGCCACAGTTGTCGTGGAAGTTTCTGATGAAGTACTATTTTCAAATTCTGATGGCGAAATGGCAACACTTGTTCAGACACATTGATGCTATGCCATCACAGCTCATCTCTGCAAGCTGTCGTCTGTTCACATTGGTCTGTTGCTCAGCGATATGTCACATGTTTTGCTGCTCTGATTGGTTGAAGGTCTATCTAATTGCTATCAGAGGTATTTTGGTCTGCAGCTGTTGATGACACTCCTTCGAAATCGAAAAATGAACTGAAAGGTTCCAGACTAATTCACATTTGTGATTTGGTTCTTTGATGTCAGGCTAATTAAATGTGTGCTAAAAGGCTTTAATGGACATTGTTTTACCTTTTGGGGAATTATGGGTCATCTGAGAAAATGGCTAACACAGTTTGTGGGCCTGGTATTGGATGACAAACCTCCAATTTTACTTTCCTCCACATCTGCTCTTTAGCATTTTTAAATGAGTTTGGGCTCAGCTCAGCCTCAGAGATAGGGTGAGGAGCTCAGACATCCGGAGGGAGTACAGCCACTGCTCCTTTGTGTCAAAAGGGGTCAGCTGAGGTGATTCGGGCATCTCATCAGGCTGCGTCCTGGGTGCCTCCCGCTGGAGGTGTTTCGGGCACGTCCCACTGGTAGGAGGCCCCGGGGCAGACCCAGAACATGCTGGAGGGATCACATATCTCAACTGGCCTGGGAACACCTTGGGGTCCCCCAGGAGGAGCTGGAAAGCGCTGCTTGGGAGAGGGACGTCTTGGGTGCTTTGCTCGGCCTGCTGACCCTGCGACCTGGCCCAGGATAAACGGAAGAAAATGGATGGATGGATGGATGGATGGATGGAATGGAAAAGGACTCCTCAGTTTGGCTTTGTTTGTCACAGGAGGTTGAGAATGTGGCACCGAATAAACCAACCATTCAGCAAAACACCACAGTGATTCGAGCTGTTATTGACAACCAGGTCAACAAAGATCATGACAGTGTTATATTGCAAATACACATTGGCCAATGTGGCAGTAATAAATAACTGATTATTCAGACAGTTTGAGGCACTTCATGACTCAGAAATAATCCAAAATAATCCCTGTAAATTGACACTTCCCAAGGCTTGATTTTTTTTTCTAAAGTCAATGTTAAGCATCACAATACAGCAGTGTAATATTTACATGGATATTAAGTTCATCATGTGATTTACTGCATAATTAGATAATTTAAGGTATTTTTTAAAAAGTAGACTGAATCATAACGTGTTTAATATCTTAAATATGTTTAAGGTATTTAATTGTTGGCATTAGATGAAAGACAAAGCCAAAGTATTTCTGTACCAAACTAAACTCTCCTGTTTGTGTCCAACCTGTTTGACTTCAGATTAATTGGATGCTGGGAAAAAAGAAGAGTGCGTGTAAATGTCAAACTTGTTGACTGTGTCTGAGGATTATTGAGTTGACCTTCGATCTCTAAGGGACAGCCTCCTTCAGAACGCTTTTAATTAAATCAGAGCAAGATGTTAATTCAAGGAGTGGAGCTGGGACTTTTGAAGAGTTCAGTCTGTGGGGGCTTGGGAAACAGAATGAGCAGGATTAACTGTTTGGTAAGACTTCCCTCAGGTAGAGAATGATTCTCTCCCAACAAATTGTTTGACAGGCGGCCAGGGAGGAGCACACTCGTCTGTAGTGCACCTGTCTGCTCAAATCCTGCTGCTCCGCTGTATCGTGTAGAAATGCTGATAATCACAAAACGTATCAGAATGACAATACTAATGATTACTAAGTGAGCACGTTTTTCTTTAGGAGGGAAAAACATTTCAGGTAATTACTGCAACAGTTCTGATGCTGTGAAGATTATTTGATATGAACCCACAGACTTACAGTAAGCATATTAAAGCAGCTTAGGCTCAATGTATTACAAATATAAACCCCCAATGGATTAAAAATGCACAATACAAACAGTATTAATTGGCCCTGTTTACATTCAGAGGTGTCTTGTCAATGGTTTTATAGATGTCTCTTTTTATGGGTGCTTTTCATTATGCTAACTTATGCTTCCTCCAGTCCTCTCTCCTTCCGTAACCCGGATATTATTCCTCCTCTGCCACCATAGAGGACCTTCCAATCCCTTAAATGCATGTCAAGGACATGAGGAGTAGGGAGGCATCTTGAGGAGCTTAGACCGAGGAAACACAGGTGTATCCCAGTTGTCTCTTTCTCACATCTGTCTCTCAAATTCTCGCTGGGTGGAGCTAAGATGCAAGAAGTGTGGGGAAGCAAAGAGACACGTTAGCATAATCAAAGCACCCTTATTAGAGTCCTAAAACCTGGAAGTGAGTTAGCATTTAAGCACTATTGGTTCCTTCGTCTCAGAGTCAGAGTGGGTTTTTTTCATTTGGGTTTTTGTTAGATGCCTGAAATAATGTCTGTGGTTCACCAAATGTAAGTACCCTCCATGTTTTGTTCTACGACATAAAATATGTCAGTAAATCCCCCACTCATGAATTTTCAAGCTTTTAAGCGTCTGTGAACAAGTGGCTTAAATGAGACTACAGAACATCATCACACGGAACACGGCTTTACAGCCTCGTTGTAGTGGCTACGTTGAAGTCAGCGACCAGGGTATAGTTTGTTTATAGCTTAATGTTAGCTTTTTACTTCTGGTGATTGCATTTCCGCTTCAAAAATCATAAAAGTGGTATTCATTTGTGAACATTATGTTAGCTTATTTTCTGCACTAGTCCGAAATCCAATGGAAAAATCCCGCAGGCTTCCCGACAAGAGAACCAGGGCAATTTTTAGGGATGCACTTATTTATTGGCTGAACATCAGTTTGGGGCGATATTTGCCATGTTGACTGCCATTAGCCTGTTGGCAAATAAGATGACATCCACTGACGGCAGTAGCCGATGTCTTTCTGTTGTGTCACATCAGTTTTGCACAGGCTAAAAAGCAGGGCTTGAGACTAATGGCCACGAACGTAAATTAATGAGAGAGAAGAATACAATGACTGTTTGCTAAATGGGCTCTGTGATGTTATTGTTGTGTGACAAGATGGCTAGTAGAAGCAATACGGGACACTAGAAAACGTGTTTGGGATGAACGGAGATCTTCCGCAGGACACCTTTGGGACAAAAGGATGCAGTGAACTTAGTATTGTGGCATCAGAGGACGCATCCTGTTGATTCCTGATAATGCTAGATTTGAATAACAAATCTTGGTTAAAATGAGCAGGAGGAGCGCTAGTTAACGTTAGCTTATAGCGCTAGGTGGCTACAACTAACAGCTCACGAGTTTGCATTGAATTAACTTAAAATGTGTTCAGCTGTATTCAGTAAAAATGAATATTGGGCGAAGGTAAATTCTAACGTCCTCATGATGTGTTCAATATAATCTTGTAAAATGTAGTTTTTTGGCAACAAACTTGAATAAATACAGCTGTTTGAAGGAGAAATTTGATGTTTTCACAGCAATATAAAATAGACATTAAAGAGGGAATAATGATATATAGTAAAAAGGGTTTTCAAGCAGTTATTTTTTAAAAGATACTTTTCGTGTGAAAGGTTATATTCAGGCACGGTGCCAGGATTTTTTCTCTCCCGGTGCTAAGGGGGAGCTTGACTGATACGTGGGGGTGCTAAGAAAATAATTGATTTTCATGACTTCAATTACTTTATAAGGAGGTTCTTGTTTTTTCTAATAAAAGCAGCTATGATGCACAGCACAAGCATGTTCGATATAAAAGTAGTTTTAACTAAATTTGGCCAGAGAATATTCAACAAAATAGTTAAGCCTAATACAAGTGACCACAAGGCAATGGCAAAAATGTTTCACGTGCAAAGGTGACAGATTCAGCACCGGACAGCGCCCATGCGCCTGCCAATAACCAGACAATACATCCAAAATGCGACAGCAAGTGTATTTATTCCATATGCATAATTAATGAAAACAAACAACTATGCATTGGCAATATTGTTTCGGATCACAACATCATAACTTAAGAAATTAAATTAATAGTGAAATTAATAACATAGGCTACAAAGTGCAGCCGCAACGAGAGGTGCAAACAGCTTGTGTCTAATGATTCGGATCGCAACATCATAACTAATAACATAGGCTGTAAACTGCACACACTAATGATTTGGATCACAACATCATAAGGTCAAAAATGGAATTACAAAACCACAACGAGAAGTGCAAACACCCTGTGCCTGTTAACTGGGCACACACTTAAAGAGCGTAAAATGAATTGGCTCATCACAATGTTGGTGATTATATTTCTTCTACTGCAAACAAAAATACATGTCACATCCTGCTGTGCATTCGTTACAGTGTAACGCATTAAATGTCACATCACATCACATCAAATGTATCACAACCAGTCTATGATCGCAAAGTCAGGAAAAAACTCACTTTAGTTGTTTTAAAGGAGGACGATGCATCTGTTGTTGTGGTTAAGTGCAAATGAGTCTAAAATCTTCTGGACATCCAGGGCCTTGGTTCTTTCTGCGTGTATGGACAGGCAGGAAAGGTTGCTGAGTCGAGATGTCCTCAAAGGAGTCTTTGTAAGGTTTAAGCATGACAGAAATTCCAGTGTGCTGCTGACTGTTTCACCTTGTTCTTTTTTTCTTTCCAAGAGCCGGCGCATTTGGTGCACCTCGGCCAGCAGGTTGTCCTTTTTGATCCCATACAACTGCGCCATGGGCTCAAGGCTCTCCTTTTCAAGGAATGTGGCATTTTTGGGGTTGAGGGCTGACGTGCCCATGAGAACTGCACCTGCTTCTGTTGAAAATCGTTGTGTCATTTCATTCACTAGTCGGTCAATGACAGGGTAGAATGAGGATGTTCGGAGTCTATCCGGAGAGGACATGGATGGATGTTCTGTTTGAACTGGAGCTTCAACTACATAGTCCTGCAGATGGCGAGGCTGTTGGGATTGTCTCTTCTCCTGTGGGAGCTGCGGTGGTTTTGCGACACCGACCTTTGCGCACAGGGCCTCTGCCTTGCTCCATATGGCTCTCCAAGAGTCCTCTGTGCGCTTTTCTTTTAGGCCCGTGATGACCGAGTGCGCGAGGTCGGTGGCATTCTCCAGCAAAAGACCGGGGACTGTAAACTGTCAGACGTGAACTTTGCTGTACGAAAAAGATCCTCAAACAGGATAAGATGGAGGATGAATTCAGCATCAATGAGTGAGATTAATGACCGTGCATCAGTGGATCTGCGTGGATTTGGTTGCGCCTTAATGTCATTTAAGGTTGCAATGATGGCAGGCAGGGTTTTTTGCACTGCCCACAGCGAGTAGTACTGGCAGGACCAGCGCATATCAGACAGTTTCTTAAGTTCAATGGGCTGCTGAGAGGGCTCAAGTTCCCTTGCTTCTTAATGAAATGGACATGGACAAATGAGCCTGAGAAAAACTTGTACATGTCTTGCACGATAACAAAAGAAATCCCCCGCTGGCTTCACATTCCTGACATAGTCCACCAAAACAAGATTCAGGTGGTGTGCATGGCAATGAATGTAGATTGCCTGAGGGACCTCTTCTCTGAATTTCTCTTGGACCCCGTTGTGAACACCGGACATTACTGCAGCGCCGTCATAACACTGAGCAATACAGGCAGTGTGATCAATGTTACATTTACTGAGAGTGTCTTTGATCGTAGCAAAAAGTGACTCTGCATCTAAACTGTCAGCTGGCGTTAAATGGAGAAATTCTTCCACAACTTTATCATTTTTCACGTAGCTCACCACCAGAAACACTTGTTCCATTTTATTCAGGTCCTTACTTTCATCTACCATCAAAGCAAATATTTCAGCATCTTGTATTTCACCACTTATCTGATCCCTAATCATATTTGCCATAATGTCCAGTATTTCATTCTGTATATCATGATGCGTGTACTTCGCATTTCTTGGATTATCTGATATTTTCTGTGCAACTGTTTTGTCAAATTTGCCTATAATCTGTAAAAGTTCAAGGAAGTTTCCCTGGTTGACAGCCGTGTCATTCTCTATGTCTCCTCTCTGTGAAAGTCCCTGGTATGCAGTGAAACGCAATGACTCCACAACTGCTCACATATACTCTCTGTTCTCTTGGACTACTTTTGCATGTCCATGACTCAGAGCATTACATATTGTTGAGCCAGACTCTTTCTGAATAGTCCACTCATTCCATGCTGCCATAGCATATTTATGCTCCACACTAGCATTGTGTGTCTTGAATGAACTTGTCGCCTTCTTCCAGTTCTGGTAGCCATCGTGGGTAAATGCTGCCTTCTCTCCATGGTTTCCTGGACGTTGAAAGTGGCGGCATGCAAAGCAAAAAACACGGTCCTTAGAAATAGAATATTCCAGCCATTTGTAATCCTCATACCATCTACGATTGAAGTAGCGATCCTGCTGTCCAACTTTCGTGGCTGGATAACGCCGAAGAAGAGGCCGCCTTGGTTCATCAACAGGTGACTGGCTTAAATCAGAGGGAGCGGTGTCTGTGTCAGCAGTGCAGCTAACGGGGGCTGTAGAGCAGCTAGCAGCGATGGACTGCTCTGGAGCTCCTTCAGGTGCTGGCTCACGATTTCCTCTCTCAGATTCATTTTCCCAAACTCCCTCTTCTTCTTTGTCTCTCTGGGAGACTGGGTCTTGGTCTTCATTTTTTACCTGCACTCTTTTTTTCTTAAACACAAAACGATCCATTGCAAGGGACTGCAGGCTAGCTAGCCTTAGCCTAATGTGCGAGTATAAACAAAAGACTCCCCCCGCCCCTCCCCTCTCACACACAGGTTATGGTAGCCTACACCAATCAGTGGGGTACAGGCGCAGCACAAACATGCAAGTGGGGATTGCACTGGAACAGAATGGCTACTTGTGAACTTTCTAATGTTTTTTAACTTAAAAATATATATTATAAAATATAAAATAAAATGCTTGAGGGGCTTAACTGGGGCTACACAGATTTTTGACGGGGCTATAGTGCCCCCTAGCCCCGGTGTAGCGCCGTGCCTGGTTATATTGAAGGTTGTTTCATAAACTTGTAGCCTAAATTTGAATTTGTGTTCACTCAAAGGTGGCTTAAAAAAGGGCTTTATTACTTTTAAGTTATTTTTTAAAGTGTCTAAGCACAAAAGGGGAAATAAATAACAACAAAAACAAATTAAACATTGATATCACTATTGGTTATCGACTGTCAGCCAAATTGTTTTTTTAAACATTGTTTTCTGCCCAGACTTTCAAAATTGGTCTCCCCCCAACAAGTTTAATTTCTGGGCTGGCCTCTAATAAATATCTCTGCACTAATCTATACATCCATACGTAGAGGTGGCTAAAGTCTATCCCAGGATGAACTTGGGGCGAAGCCACTTACTGCCTATGAAAAGTTGTGAGTCTGTTTTCAGGCTGACACTTTTTCCAATACCTACATATACTTGGACTTTGCAAGGAGAGGAGTGCCCTATTGCTCCAGTTATAAGATAAAGTAAGACATTTTACCCATTAACAACTAACTGTTCAGCTTCTGAAAGGCAGTAGACAGTGTTGAAAGGTGACAGAAAACTGAGTTTTGAGGCTGCTTTTTAAAAGTCTGAGTACAGCAACAGGATCATAAAAACTCAAGATAATGGACACCCTGACTGTTACTGTGGCAACTTCAAACTCCATATATTAGGGATGATCCCAGTCTACCTTTTGGTACTCTGAAGTCGACTAAAAGAGTCATGTAATCATTTCTTTTCAGTGTGTTCTGCAACTTATGTTATAGCTCAGCAGCAGAAACCTGTGGCTTGCTATTGCTATTGTTATTGGTATTAATCTACCAAAAAGAAATGCTTTGCATCATGTTGTGAGTCAACACAAATGATCAGTTCAGATGTATGTTTAATTGTAGCCTGTAGTTGCAGAATGCATCAGCAGTCAGTATATCCAGGTTAATCCATACATCCGACCACCTGTAGGTCTTTAGGAGCTCCTGTAATGTCAGCGCCCCCACAGCCTTTAACCCAATTCAATGACTTCTACTTAGAACCACCTGCCACGTAGTGTTTCTCTTTGTGTTGCTTTGTGGCTCTCTCTTTGTCTTAATTAGTCTTTCTCTGTGTGATCCATCACCCTTTGTCACTGTCTTTATCTTTCTCTCGTTCGCACCATTCACACTCCTCTTGACTCCTCACTACTTCACTCTCTTCCCAGCCATCACATCACCCAACCGATCACCTTCTCATATTCCATGCACACCCCCTCCTCCCATCCAAAAACGCCCCTGGCTGCGTCCTAGTTACCCCCCCTACAGAGATAAAGAGCTAATTGGAAATCCCTCTACTAATTAACCTTCTCCAGGCTGAAAGGTATTTATATCCCCTGCTTTTTGATGGAGCGATAAGGGAAGAGGGAGGGGAGGGCGAGGAGGGGAAGGAGGAGGAAGGAAAAGGGGGCGAGAGATCTGAGAAATTAATGTGAGCAAGTGGGTAGAAAATAATGGATGCTGGTAGGAGGTGGGTACAAGTATGTGAGGGAGGAGAGCGAGGTGTAGATGTGGAAGTAAAAGGATGAAGTTGCTGTAGCATTTGAACATAATGTCAATGAATCAGTGCTGATTTTTAAATTTTTGTGACAGCGCAATAAGCTCCTGAAGTCAGCTATCAGTTTCCTACTCTGCAAATTTACTTCTAGAGTCACCAGGTCAGATCTTACTGGTAAAAACTTTGTAATGTGAACTAGGGCAGGGCAGTATATTAATATGATATCGACATGGTGATAAGAGAATAGCTATTGTCTCAGATTTTGGATATTGTAATACTGTAAGTGTTGTCTTTTTGGGGGGTTTTAAAGGCTGTCATACAATATCATGATGTACTGTAAAACTTAATTAAAAGCATAGTCCCAATTAAACGCCCAGTCCTTTTTACTGGCCCAGTGTGGCTGCACATTTTGACAGATAAATGCCTGTCTTTAATTAGACACCTGATCTGGTTGCCAAGCAGCTAAGAGTGCCATAACACTCTCTGATGTGCTGTCTGTCGATGATCAAATGACTGATTCATAATTGATATATTACCTGAAACTTATAATAGCCATACTGGTTTAAATAGTTAGACTGTATTTCCTGATGTTTGCTGAGCAACCGTTTTGTGTGAAAGGAATTAAAGGCCTGTCCCAGATATAGGCCCACTGAGTTCAGTGATTTAAGCGAATAATAGCCTGGGCTATTAATTGAAGTTTAACGGTCATTTTCTGAACTTAATGGACTGTTTTAGCTTCTCTGTTATCTGCCTTTACCCACTCAGTCATCATATCCACATTACTGGTGATTAGGGATGACTATTGTTAGGGTTTTATCAATACTACTCTTCTTGGTACTCCATACTGGCTCGGTTCTTCATTGCTATTGTAATTTTTTTTTACCCCTACTAAATAATAACAGAATTATTTAATTTTTAAATATAACTAAATATTGTTTCTAGAGCAGCAACAGTAATGTTTATAACAGCAAAGTCATTACACAAACTCAGTATCTCACTGGAAATAAATCTAAATTGCCAATAAAATGAATGATATTCCTGACATAACAAATAGCGAGTGAAGTTTAGACAGAGTGAAGAACACAGACATCAGTCCGAATCAGTCATTCCTCCTCCTGTCCTCCCTTCACTTCCCTTTGCTGCTGAGGTGATTCACTGCCTGCAGACACTGCTGATAAATTGTAATTGTAAGACTAAGATAATCAGACTACACGCAGACAGCTTTTGTTTTCGCTTATTTTTAACAATTTGCTTTTAGCTGAGCTAGCGCGTTGAGTTTGTGTAAAACATGACAGTAGTGGCGGTGGATGAGTTACTATGGATACAGCAGATAAAAACATTGCTTTCCACGTGTTTAAGTTTGTTGAACACGTGTATTAACCCTTTGAAACCTGAGCTTGATTCCTTTCTGAAAGCAGCACAAGAAAACTGATGTTGTTCTAGGTTTCAAAAGTTCAATAAAATATTGGCTTTTTATTGGCCAAGGGTTTATTGCACTTACAGCCATGAGCATAAATGTCATTAAGTCGAGAAATCTTCAAGTTATTATTACTTTGGAAGCACCAATAGTTGACACTACAATATTGTTGCAATATTGATATTGTTGAAAATATTGCTATATTTAATTTTCTCCATATAGTCAAGCCGTTATATGCGCACTGCATTTCTACTGTTTACCTTGTAATTGTCCTGATGACAAATAAAATAACTTCCAAAAGTTGCAAAATCCTGTCTGTCAGTGTTAGAGATTATTTTGCACCGTCTTGGCGACCGATAAAGTATTAATTTTTCACTCCAACTGGACTTCCTGAATCTTATTTTATTGTCTCACTGGTGCCTTTAACTTGACCTTTGACACGCCCTGACAGTTGTGTTGTTTTAACTCAAGGCTGTTTTTGGTCCGAATCCTTGCTAACTCAATAGATTTTGGAGGGAGGAAAAACATAGATGCACTTGACTCCATGGATTGAAAGGTGTAACTGCCTTGAACCTCTGACCACACTCAAAAACACAGCTGGGTGTGGTCTGTTCTATTTGTGACCACAGTCATGGTACTAAAGTGCTACGCTACATCATGGCAGCACAAGGCTGTTACCGACTGCTGGCAGTATTCACAGTATTATTAGACTGGGTGCAGTTATCCTTGAGTTGAAACATACATTTAGTTTGTCTTTAAATAACTTCATGTATCTCTAATGTAATAAATATGTTGGTCAACCCCAATCGCTGCTCACATCTTCATCAAAATGTCTGGGGTGATGCTAGTTAATGCAAGAATCTTCCCTGTTGACTTGAAACGACATCCTTGGGACAAATAACTCACTCTTGCTGGTTCTGCGCTAACACTAATTAGTTAGGACAAAAATAACAGCTGACATGAACGCAATATCAGACTAAATAAAGGAGGTGAAACCATAGCAGTTCAGTGTCGTTATCCGGTTACTACCTTCATGCATCATTGGGCTTCTTCAGTTGATTTTAAAGTTCTACACTGTAGACTTTTAGTCCAAGTTAAAAATGTTAAAACAAACATTGAGGTTAGCTGCAAACATGTCTCATGAATATCCACATGTATGAACAGGTCAGGCGGCTTTTTGCTCCTCTGTGTCCCCAAGTTGGACAAAGGACAGTGTGGATGTGAGTGAGGGAGAAGATAATGAAATATAAGAGGAGGAAGAGTGACAGTCAGTGAGTCAGCCAGTCAGTCAGTCAGTCAGTGAAACTGTGTCTAGCGGGTAGCAGAAGGTACAGTAATATATGTGAGGAGGGGGGGGGGGGTGTGAGGGGGAGTGAAAGATCTCAGGAGAGTAGGAGTCGAGAGAGGAGAAAGGGAATCGTTTCAGGTTTCCATCATTTGCCATGCCACCTTTCTCTTTTCACCCCTCTCCCCCCCTCTCGCAGAAGCTGATGGGGGTCTGAGGAGGGTAAGGTTACCTGGCTGTCATCCCCTGCTGGCTCGCTTTCATTTCTGGTTACTCTCTCGCTCACACCACCACCAGCTCCACTATGATTTTGGAGGAACTGTTTTCACTGCTGCTCACAATTAGCGCTTTGTTTATTTATTTCTGTTCTCCTTAGTTAACTGCAAAGAGGCAGAAGTGGGTTTGTTAATGCATTAATGTTCATAATTCAATCACCTACCCTTTGATGCTATTTGGAGCTGCTAATTATCAAAATTTCCTAATGCATCTTAATGCTAAATAATAATTACTGTGTGGGCACTGGACCATGATTCATTTGCAGAACACGCTAGATGAGTCAGGATTTTATTTGACATACAGTAAATACATTATATGTGTTAGGTGGGGATGATGATAGGAGCATGAAAAGCATGCAATGTGTCAGGAACAGGCTGCAACAACAAACCGGCGAGGAAAACAGCTCCAGGCTTTGCTTAAGGAACAGAGCCTACATCCATCTTTTATAGATACCAGTAATGCTGCTGGCCAAACTGGTCAGCCAAAGTGTTTCAGAGGGTCAGGTTTAAGGCAGGGATTGGTTGTGACTGGTTCAGATGTGAAGTCTTACATAGAGTGTGGAATATTGTGTAATCTGAAATGTTGCAGCTCCAGAGGCCAGTTTTAAAGGTCTGGAGGCAAAAGCAGTTGAGAGGCAAGTGCAGCACACACTGAGGTCTGTCAGTGTGTGCTGCACACACTGAGGTCTGTCAACTATATTGGATTGCAAAGCAGTACTGACAGATGGCCTGGTAAGCCAGCAGGTAGCTTCAGCCAAGCAATCTGGTTATATATTTCCCAAAACATAAAAGTTTGCCGTATAAAAAAAAGAAAACTTTGGATGACTGAGTGCCTTGTGTCTTGTTGGGATCAATTTATAGAAACAATATGACCCATTTGCAGCTCTCAAGCATCTAGACCAGGGATACTCAACTTGCGTTGCCTAGGGGCCACTTTTGCATAATGACAGGAGGCCAGGGATAAGTTAATAATTAAACATTAATAATATAAATATATAAGTAATAAGGGATCCTCCCCAGTGTGAATCAAGTTATAAATGTATTTATTTTTTGTGAATTACAATATGGTTGGCAGGCCACCATATGGCCCCTGTTGTTGGTCAGATGTGGCCTGCGGACATACATATTGCATTCATTTAAAAAAATCATTTGTTGAGTGAGAGTCTGTACAGCTTTCGGACAAATCAATCTACAGCTTTAACATTAATGAAAATAACAGGAAATTACAATAGCGATAGAAAGGAAGAAATGCACAATTGCGGTATTTATTGATCTGAGGAAAGCATTTGACACTATGGATTATACCATCTTAAATTTTAAATGACATACATATGGGGTGAGAGGAGTATACTGGTTAAGCAGCTATTTAGATAACACACAACAATATGAATAGTTTGCTGGTGATACATCTGAATTATTGAAGATTGATTGTGGAGTCCCACAAGGCTTGATTCCGGGGCCTAAACTTTTTATTTTGTATTTCAATGACGTACGTGAAATGTTAAGTTGCAGGCTGTGTTGTTTGCAGATGAAACAATTTTTTTTTTTTTTGCTCAGGAGATATTTCAAAGTTTTATCAGGAAGCATTAGAAATGAAATGGTCATATTTAAATGGTGTATTGATTAAAAGTAAGTTATCTTTAAATATGAACAAAACTAAGTTTATGGTTTTTGCTAGTTGAAAAGAGGATGAAATAGTTTCACTGTCTATAGATTCAGTTTATACTGAAAGAGTGTGTGTAATGATGGAGGATGAACTGGAAATCATGTAAAGAAAAAGGTAATAGATTTGTGTTGCTGTGTATCTGATTGTTGTGCATTAACATGAGTGAAACAAACTGAAAGATGAACTGAACTTGTATCCACTGAATCTGACCAAATATCTAGGAAGACATGTTTATTTTTCTGTTCCTGAAGATTCCAGACTCCATACAATTCATTAACATCATATCATATCTTAACATGAAGTCTTGTTTGTTTTTCAGTTAAAGACCCACGGCCCCAGCTTCACTCGTCTCCATGCGCCCTGGCCGGTACTGTGTCGAGAGGCTGAGTTTCTCAAGATTAAAGTTCCCACTAAGACGGTGAGACCTCAGATCTGTTTTCTCAGCAGTCAGTGGACACAGACAGGGGGTCCTTTTCATTATGCTATCATGTCTCCTTGCTTCCCTTACTCGTGTCTCTTCCTCGTGTCTTAGCTCCTGCCAGTGAGGATGTAATAGAGAGACGCAAGGAATTGACGTCACGATAGAGGAGCTGAAGCTGCCAAATGAGAAATCCTTGGTTCCATAGCATCAGTCTTTAGGTCCTGACACACCAAGTCGACAGTCGGCTATCGGTCAGTGATGGGCTGTCAGTAAGCATCTGTTCCCCTAGTTGGTGTGCTGTGTAATGCTGTTGCCCCTCGTTGGTGCACATTGGCTTTTTTTGCTGATTCACTATGCTGAATTGGCAACAGAGATGACAGAGCCTGTTGGTGAATGAAATCACTGATTGGCAGTTTAGCTCAGTGCACAAGAAGAAAAGAAGTGAGGAAAGTAAACAAAGAGCTAAAGTGGAGAGGGAGTGAGACTGAAACAAACTTGTTACGTAAGGTAAGACTATTGTTGCTTAGCCATTGAGCGCTTTAGAAAAATGGTTTGTGATGGTTTGTGATATTGTTCACTGGCACACGGTAAATATCCTCTGTTGTTTCAATACTGGATTATGTTGTTAATGTGCTAACTGGCTATCTAGCGTCAAGACGGTTGTCTGCTTTGCGTTTTTGAATAGCGATTACAGACGACTGCCATCTGCTGGTGTGGACTTATTTGCTCTCAGGCAGACGCAGATCGTACATGCTGGTTGGCTGTTGCCTGTAGACTTTGCGGTGTGTTTATGTGCAACTTTTTGGCAGAGACACAGGAGGAGACACAGACGACGCAGCAGGGGGCCGTCATCGTTACCTGTTCCTTGAAGTCTGTTTGATGTGTCTTAGCCTTTAAGTGACATCAGTTACTGTGCCACATGTGGAGGTGGGGCATTTATACATAATGCCACTTGATAAAAGACTGCCGCGTAGGTGCATTTAAGGGATTGAAAGATCCTCCATGATGTGGAGGGGGAATAATTTCTGGGACAGGGGAGGTGAGAGGATGTAAGGAAGCATGAATTGCCATCAGTGCAAAGGACCCATTGTGTTTCTGTGTTAGTCTTTCTCGCCAAATTTAATCAACAATCGTACAGAGACACTGATATTTCATTTTTACCAAACAGTGTTAATGTTGTCATCTTCAGGACTGGAAGACACTTATGCCCCAAGTGTCCAACAAGCGTAACTGGCTGACTCTTTTTGTGTTATGTGTTTCATCAGAGTTATGAACTTAAAGAGGAAAGTGGCTTTGGGTCCAGTATGACTACAATGTGGAGGAAAATGAACCAGCCTTTCCAGCCTAAAGTACCACACCAGGACCATGATCGCACCAAATTTCTCACACACTGCTTCTCCAGAGACAAACTTCACCTGTGAGAGGCACACACACACACACACACACACACACACACACACACACACACACACACACCGTACCATGCCCTCCTTTAATACTAGAAACCAGAGATAAACAGAAGTCAGCTGATTCTAAAGCAAGACTACAAAGTTACAAAGGCTCACTATAAAGGAATGCACGTTTTTGGTAGATTCTCTTGGTCCCATACTTGCTCCTGCAGTCTGTGCCAACACTTTGAAGTACACTGTGAAGTTCTAAAACCTGAGTGTAAGTGGCCATGCTAACCTTGATTCCTATGACTTACTTGGGGGATGGTGGGTAGCCCGTGCTATTGAAGAAAATAAGATTCTATAACAACTCTTGACAGAATGAGATTATTTATGATATTTGGCTAAAACTTGTTCTTTTGTGTTCTTTTTCTATTTTAAATCATGGTTTAAATTAATGCACAGTGTTAGCCTAGAGTTTTAGAGAGTATACTTTAAATTTAAGAAGCTCTGATAGTATAGTATACAGTATTTCATCAGACACAGTCATCTACTTGGCAGATGTTTTAGTTTTTGGTCTTCTTCTGATCAATTAATGGGTTGAGTTGACTGATAGGATCCCAGTTAACCTAAAAATTTCATTTAAAAAAAGCTGTGTATGTTTGCATGCTATACACTATATAGATAGAAGGATGTAAAGATGTACACACAGAAAATGCACACCTACAGATTTGTATTCATGGTCTGTTTCTTTCAGGTACAACATCACATCTAAAGACACATTCTTTGACAACGCCACAAGGGGCCGAATAGTAAGTATATATTCAGATTTAAGTGTGATTCTCCTTAATGTTTGTCCACGATTAGCTTGTATCTCCAGTCTGATATTCTTGCATCTGTCTTAGGTATATGAGATCCTGAGACGGACGGTGTGTGTACGGACCTGTCAAACCATAGGTGAGGATACCAAACAGTTCATGTGTTTGTGTGTGTCTGATAAATATATGCAGTCTTTTCTAGCACCATGCATTCTTCACATTGATTGGTACACTTTGGCTTGGTCAGTGATTAGATGAATGGAAGTAAGTGGATCCAATTCTGGATCTAATATACTTGCTGCAGGCATAAGCATCTGCCAAATGTAAATGATTTTTCCGTTATGTTGGTCCTAGTCAAAGATGGTGCACTAAACAATTGATGAGTCTATCCACCTCTGTTGGCAAGTGCCAGGAATTGCAGCAAGACAATGTGAAACTTCCTCTGCCCACCCATCTCATCCTCTTGAAGTATGCTGGCCTGTAATTGATTAAAAACAGCAACATCAAATTTTGGAGATTCCTCACTATAAAGAGCAGAGGTCCAATGAAGAGTTCATGAATCACAATACTAGAGCGAAACCTGGTTTGCCTTTATAGAAATGCTTTATGAACCTTTGTAGTGGATGTGTTGTGATACCGATCTGTGATACATACGTTCTTTTGAAAATGCCAGTCATTATGAGGTTGTACTCTTTCAAAAACAGGACTGGATGATATGGAAAAAAATCTAATACCAAGATATTTTTGATGAAATGCCTCAATATTGATTTTTCTGCTTTATTTTAGGGTTGACTTTTGGTGCCTTAAATAATATTTACACAATGAGATTTTTCATGAATAACCATAAGCGATGTGGCTATAATGACTAAGTGGGTGAAGACAAATAAAAGAGCAGTCTGGTGCAGAATATTACATATTTTTACTGTAATGCAGCCTTTAAAACCAAGAAAAGACTACACTTACAATGTTATGGTATCCAAAATCTAAAATGATATCTAGTCCATAGGCATCAATTAAAATAAGATCCTAATATCACTTGTATCACCTTAAATTAGATCATTAATGCTCAACAAATCTCCTCTGGGCAAATATAGACGTAGCCTATTAATATTTCACATTTTGAGTGTTTGCTTGTCTGTGTGCGTTTATGATTGCGCTATGTATTACTTATGCGTAACGGGTCCATAATATGCCTGTTAGTAAATCTGAGTGTCAGTGAGTAACTTATTTGTTCCTCTATGATTGTTAACAGTGTGTTACGGAAGTATTTTGCCCAGCTACTTTAGATAAATGCTCAACAGCCTGTACAAATGATACCTGTGATTTTAGGTGTTTTTTTCCTGCATCAAATGAATTCAAACATGTTACTGAAGACTGAAATCAACCTGCGTGGTTGGGCCTTTGAAACTACAGTTAATTGCCTATTTTGTCCACATTTGTCTTTTGTTTTGCTATGTTTTGAACACCCCTTGGTTGCTGCTACTAAGAGTAGCATTTAATACAATGTGTTTCTTTATTTTCTGGAAAGTTTAAACCGATTACCCATGATAATTAGACCTCCACTCTCTGTCAGCTGTGCTCAAATAAGCACCAAGGTAGATACGATAAAAGCTGTTTTTCACTGTGATCTGCAAGTTGCGCATTACCTGCAAACATTGGATGTTGTGAATGTGCAAGAGAGCTGTTTTCAATAGCGTGGTATGTCCTTGACGTCCTGTTACTTGTCATACCTTGGCTTTGGTCTCAGACAACAATATCAATATATATCAATACATTGCCCAGTCCTACTTGAAACTGGGGGTTTGTGCTGTAAAACCAATCAGTAGCCTGGTGAATTAAAATCCCAGCACCAGGTATGGTAATAAGCAGCAGCTTGAGTAAAAGGTGTATTGTCCCTTTTTAGGGGTGAGATAAGAAAGTAAAACCAGGTGCAGTGGACGACTTGTGTAACATGTTTGGCTGAGACATTGCAGGGTGAAGTCAGCTGTCAGCTCAAGGTGGTGTTGTGACTCTCAAACACGTCTGGACTTTGATAGACTACAGGTGAGCTGGGAGGTGATAGTGATATGTCCACCGGGAGGTCACTGGGGAGGTGAAGTGAAGTGAAGCGCAGCTGGTGACCCAAACAAGGAGTGCAACAATTGCATAATTGGATGAGGACAACATCTTTTTAACCCTAATTTGTTCTGTCTGCGCTTTGTACTGCAGCAACACTTTGTTCAAACGGGGCTGTTCCTAGAAAGTGGCTTCACTTATTAACACTTTAAACTGCAGACGTCCACTGGGATGATTAACTTCAGCAGTGGTGTCAGTTGTTTATGACTCTAGATCTCAAGACTTTCAGCAAAGTCTGCATTCATGCTAATGCAGGTGTTTCATTTATATGTATGTAGATTTTTATGACATGCAAATAGCAGCTGTTTATGCATGTGTGAGACCCATCAGTCCCATATAGCATCGAGCTGACACCCCTTTCATTTCCAGTGTCCACCATATGTCTGGTTGGCGTTCCCATCACAGCAGAAGGTCTTAGCCAGAGGGTACTGATGGTGCTGCAGGGGAGGATGGAGAGAGAAATGCGAGTTGTATCTCTTTAACCTCTATTTTCTCTTTGCTCTTCATTTTTGGGTGTATAATTTTTATCACACACACAGAGCCCACTCTTCATGTCTCTGTTGCCCTCCTCCATCTCCTCTACAAGTGGGTCACACTTCCTGGGTCAGGCAGAGATTGAAGCAGGGGCCTCTGGGAATTGTGGTTGTATCTAGCTGGCTGAGTGTGCATTCATGCATTTGTATGTGTGTGTAAGTGTGTGTGTTGGTCGTGAGTTTCATTAATAGCACAGCTAATCACTGCGTGGTTCCCAGTCCCCCCTTTGAGGCAGTGATAATTAATTGATTAATGACTTTGATGAAAGAGCCAGTAGCGAGTGCCAGGTCATCTGATGTCAGTGTCGGTCCTGACATTCACAGGTCAGGCCATCACTTCCCACATGAGATTTTCCAAAGACTAAAAGCGGGTACCTACGTAACCCTAATGCCAATCTGCCTGACACTGAAGAGCAGAGTTAAAATGATGCAGGCTGCAGGGTGTGGCCTGATACCACATCAGACACAGCTGGGGTGCAAAGGCCACTTTTTAACACACAGCAGCTGAATTTTAGTCTCTGTGGTTGGTGTGAATTCAGGAGAACTTGCTTTCGGAATTGGGGATTATAGAAGTATATAACTGGGAAAATTTGCTGCCAACACTGACTCTAAACTCGTAAAAAAAAAAAAAAAAAAAAATCATCTTCAGGAATCAATAAGATTTCAAAAGAGCAGAACTGAGAGCAGTATTAGATGTGAGATAAATAACAGGAGGTGCTCTTTTATAATGGCTACCACTTTATTTCATGCCACATCTTGGAGCACATTTGGTGTAAACCCTCTCCTTAATGACACTATTACTTCACCATCTGCTTTGATTTATGGTTTAAAACTCAATCTTCAGCCCAAGCCACTACTGAAGACAAGAGTTGTTTTCGACCGTGACTTCTCTCCAGTGGATACAGAACGTGATTTGCATGAAAGGGGTATTAAGAATTCAATGATGATTCGGATGACAAGGCTGAAGGAGAAAAGCACCTTAAAGTGATGTTTAAATACTCCCTTAGGGTTGTCTCTGTGTCTCTCTCCTTTCCAGGCATCAGCACATTGATAGCTAAAGGCGTGTATGACGCTGCCTTCCCTCTTCACGACGTAAGTCTGAAGCCTTGAATTCCCAGTAGACGGCCATTGGTTTCAATTTATTTCACCACAGCATTCAATTTGCAGAGAATGGAAACTTTATGGATAAAGAAATAAAAGAGAAAGCATTATTGCATCTCATTTTTGTCAAACTGGTTACATTATATTTTTTTCAGCTAGCAGGTATTGTAGAGTTTGTTTAGCTGTATGGCCAAAAATAAGAATCCAAGGAAAGATCAAGTTCAGATTTTCAGCAGCTGACACAAATGTTGAAGCAATTTACAAGAACATTGGAAGCACAAATAAGGAACATGTCTCAGAGCAATCTGTGCTCTCAACTTCATGAACATGTTATGATGCGATACACAAAACAGGAAAAGTTAGAGATACACTTTTGCAATGTATTTCCTGTTTGTAGCAAATCTTAAAGGGTAGCTTTTTTTTCAGCCTGGACCCTATTTTCCCATGTGTTTGTGTCTACGTGACTTATGGGAACAACAGTTTTTGAAACTGGCCCAGTATTGAGTGAGCGGCCTGGAGCAAAACAGGCTTCAGTGTAATCACTAGGGGCATTTATGCACCATCAGTTTACATTCACTAAGAACGCTTGTTTTTGCCACTGACAGGCTCAGATTTTCATTTTAAGTGTCTGAAAACATTATAGAAAGGATCCCTACAGAGATAGACATTTTTGGTAAAGAGAGAGATCCTTTTTGTCTAACCAGAAATTGCCATCTCCAAACCCACCAGATTCCATTTAGATAAGAGACTGATTTTATTATTGTGTAACACAATTCATTCAAAGTCGACAGAAACAAAATCAAACTGAATAGCCATCTTGGTTTGTCTTCCCACTCTTCCGACAATCACCAACTCTGGTTTGGTTGAAATAAACCCTTAATTCACCCAGTTACATGTGAAAATACTCTGGCACTATACACACTAAAATTACTCTCTATTTAAATGGAGTCCGGTCGGTTTGGGAATAGAGATTTTGCCAACAACAAGCTCTTTGAGTGGATGTAAATTGACAGGGCATAATTGGCCCAAGAGGATACATTGCAGTCTGTTTGTCTCACTGAGTGCTGGACCAATTTAAAAAAATTGTTGTCTCCATTTTTCACTGAGACACAAAAACATGAAAATGGGTCCAGGTTCAAGAATATTGAAGTCACACTTTAGTCTCTAAAGGCTGATTTTCCTTTTCAATAAACTTCAACCATTGCAGGCAGGAAATCAGTCCTAGAAGTTAAGTCAACATACAAGGGTTATAGTTAACATGCTAAAAAAATATTCTTCTTATTATTATGATTATAGTATTTATGTATGTGACTATGTTAATGTGTGTATTTCTAAATGTTTGAGTGAGTAATTGAGTGCAACACTCTCTGTTCTAGATCTCTCTGTTTATTATGCCTGTGTGCACTCATGTTTTTCACGCTCTCTTCTTGTTCCTCAGGGTGACTATAAGGTCATCGGACACCTTGAGGAGAGGAATGACAGACAGGTACGCCGACTCCTCTTGTTCTCACTCTCTTCCTCTGTTCTCCTTTCTTCCCTCTGCTTCTCTTCCTCCTCCTCTCCATTCGTCTGTCTAATGAAAAACTACAAAAAGACTACCCCTGCTCTAGTTCTTGAGAAAGTGACCTTGCTAATGTGATACAGTGCTGGGGCCATTTAGTGTGCTATTAGACAAAATGTCATCTAAAAGTGTACTGCACAAGACCTTTGAAACGATCGTCATCTTCTATCTTTTCTCCTGTTTTCTTTTTTGAGATTGTTCCTCCTTCCCATCTGTCTAACACTGTCACAGATTGGAGTTTAAGTTCAGTAAACATTTCTCAGAGGCATAGCTGCGCTAAAGGCAAGAAAAAACTTCATTGATGACTTGAATTTCAAAGGACGGAGCAAAGCAAACTATTTTTGGAGTGTATGTTAGCAAAAAACAACCTCAATCTAAATCTGAATGAAAACTATAAATAGCGGCTTCTTCTTTTTCCATTCAGTAATCATCATGACATTCATGTTTTGGACATTTAAACCAGATCATTTATTGTGATATCCCTTCAGCATCAAGAGTGTCAGGCTTCATCATATCATCTTCCTCTTCCTTTACTCTTTTACTCTTGGCTTTGGCATAATGTTTCTTAAACAGTTCTTTGACTTTATCCACTGAGGTTTAGCTCAGCCTATCAGATTATTTCTGCCTCCAGATCAGCTTTGCCTCTGAGGATTGTTTGTTGATTAGCTAGTAAACTAGTAAACATACAACATGACAACATCCACCCACACTGACTCTTTCCTGCCTGTTTGTCAGACTCTGCATGAGGAGTGGGCCAGATACTCAGCCTTTTACAAGTACCAGCCCATTGATCTCGTCAGGTAATGAGACCACACAGCTCCTAAATGTGGAAAAGCACACCAGTGACTCATTATTTGTAGCTTAAATGTTTTTGTTTCATTTGCAACTCAAGATAACTGTGAAAGACTTCTTGTATTTGATTAGGGAAAGACTCATTGCCAGAGCTGTGCAGATGTTGCAGTGCATCATGGTTGTTGTAGATCACTAACAGACTTTTGTTATTTGATAGGATTTGACCTTTGAAATCTACAAATTGTTTGACATTACATTCAACTCTGCATCACAGCACAACTATGAACACCCCAAGTATATGTACATGCTCATTTGTACATTGAGAGAGTTCTTAATCACAATAATCATACCTCTTCTTCATGCTAGCCATGAAGGACTTCCTTTCTAGCTCAGCTCAATAGAATTCCCTCTCTGGGGATTCCATCTTTCCATCCCGACCCAAAAACTTTCAATGTTCATATATCCTGTGTCCGAAATCGCTCACTATCCACTGCATGCCCATTGTATTAGAAAACACGAACCACAGGGAAACTTGTTGTGCATCTTGCAGGCATCTTTGTCGCCAGATAATGCTTAAATTAGCTAAATGCTAATATCATGATGCTAATAAGCTGATGTTTAGAAGGTATAATGTTTATGTGTGTACCAAGTTTCACGGCCACCATCCAATTGTATCTTGGATATTTCTCTCTGAATCACAGGGGTGGAGTGAATGACTCATTGCCACAAATCTATGGCAAAACAAAAAGCCCAATCCATGTTGTACCCATAACAAAGCTTAATAATTACATTATGTAATATGTCATCCATCTGTAGTGGTGTACTTATCTCAGCACTTTATATAGTGTTTCCCAAATTGCACATCAGGCAGTAGACTCACAACTAACGCTATTCACCTCTAAAGGTATTTACAACTTATTGACAAACTGCCTTGTCTGCCAAGAGCTGCCTTGGCTGCTTTGCTTTGTGTGATATGTATGCTGGTGTAGTGTCTAGTGTTTGCATAATATTTCACTGGAAAAAGCATGGAATTCACGTGCTGTTGATTTCATACTAAGGTTTTGGACATGATAAAAAAAATCTTGCATACTGTTTTAGTGCACCAAGTAGCATTTTAGTATGGGATTTCAGGGACAGCTTTACTGTATATACACTAATCCAGTAAGGCTAAATCATCTGTCAGAAATTAGAATCATGGTGACAGCTTGTATAAAAATTTTGATTTGACAATTTTTTCTACAAATACAAATAATTTCTGACTGCTTACAAAGTGTAATTTCTCCAACAGTTTTTGACAGGTTGAAGGGCTGACTTACAATCATATACTTAATGATTATCATTTGAAAAGCTCCACACATCACATGTGATATCTCAAGAACGCTTTGACGAAATTCCCTCAAATTTGGCACAAATGTCCACTTGGACTTAAGGACGTACCAATTCGTTTTTGGCGGTCAAAGGTCAAGGTCACTGTGACGTTAGAAAACCTGTTTTTTGCAATAACTCAAGTATTAATACACTAATTATGACAACATTTCAAACAAATGTCTAATTGGATAAAATGATGAAGTGGCAGCCTTTTAGTGCAAAAGGTCAAAGGTCAGCGTCATTGGGACATCATAATGTTCTGTAAAAACACTTCTCTTGCCATTATTTTGCTTTATATCTCAGAAGGGGAGACATTTGGTCAGATACTGAATTGTGACACTAATCTTGGGTGTCCACCTTAAAACTCTGCTGATTGTATAGATCTTCTGTGCTGCTGGGGGGAAGATGTGTGTGAAGCATCCATGTTTTAAGGATATGTAGCTTCTGTTTAGCAACATCAATATTGGAAGCATTGGCCACTGTCATTACTCCATATGAGTCTGGACAGACATGGATGTACAACGTAACTGCACCTTGACTGGCTCACAACCATGAGGTGTTAGTTTGATTTTACCCCAAGCTATTTTCTAATCTGACTCTGGATGCAGAGATGAATTTTTTGATATCATTCAAATAAAACTACATGTATGAAAATCACAACATGCACCGATGACTCTTAAAACAAAAAGTTAACTGATAATTTACCGTTTTACCTGTAACCAGTGCACCTTTTTCAAAAGGACAGACAGTCTGAAAAGGACGCCTTGTTACGGTGTGAGTCAAAATACAACTAGGCAGGTGGACCCAAAAGCAGACTTAACACAGCGGGGCAGAGTTCAAACGGTGATTTAATAACAAAATAAAAAGTAACAGGCACAGGCTTACTTCAAAGCACAAAAGGTCCAGAAAACAAGGTGGAAATCCAAACAGCAAACATGAAGGAGTCCAAAAACACTGGAAAGGCTCAGGAACTCACACCCAAAAACAACACACGAACTGACAAAGACACAGAGAAACACAGGGACTAAATAGACAAACTAATCAGACACAGGTGGGTCAGCAAACAGGTGAACAGAATCAGTGATCAAAAAAGAGCGGGAAAAAGACAAAGACAGGAAGCAAAGACAACAAAGACACACAAGGGGAAACAAGACTACAAAATAAAACAGGAAGTGCCCAACAGAAACTCAAACCATGACACGCCTATTCACTTGCCAATGTTTTTCTTCAGTTTTCTCTCTTTTATTTCTCTCTGTCTGTACTCTGCTTTGCTTTTTCCTTTACCTTTTACTATTTTTTTCTCTGTATGTCTTTTTTTACTCATTTTAGAAAGTGCATTGCTTACCATTAGCTGACAGTGAGATGTCTTAAGAAAAATCTTGAGCCTGCACATTTGCAACACACTGGCTGTGCAGTCGCTGTTTGTTTGCCTGAGATGCTGAGTGAGAGTATGTAGTGGTTGATGGTGACAGCTTATTGTGATTACTTATCTGATGGACATTTGCCAACACAATAGAGTAAAGTTGTGCTGTAGCTGTAGCTATCTATCACCAGATCTATCTTTCCTCCAGATAAAAGTGTTGGCTGCACGGGCCCGTCAGTAAATGATCAATGTTAATTTATGAAAATGCATGAAAAACATAACTCATCCGTTAAGAGAGTGATTGCTGGAAGACTGGAACACGGTTGGTGGGTGTAGTTCAGTAGACAGAAAATAGTTACAACATGAAACTACTCTTTGAGCACCACAAGCTGAGTGCCATCTAGTTCTATTATACTGGAGAGAAGGCAGACATCTTTACGGCCGATATCTCCAACACTCGGCAACTCACACCAAATGATAGAGACTGATAAATAGCACTACAGGTAAGACTGTTCCTAAATCCATGCCTGTGGCTTAGGTCTGTCAGTCCTAGTATAGCAGGCAGAGTTTGTACACAAATCTGAAAGGAGGTGCCTCGTGAAAAGCTCAACGTAAACAACAGAAGCCCTAAATAAAACATTGGCATGCTTTTACTCTATTTCAGGATCAAACACAGTATGAGGAATCTCACACCTGTGTTGCGTGCTGCTTAAGTCTACATAGTCTGATCTGCCATGACCATGACCTGCTCTGTCACTTTCACCCCCTAATCCCTGACCTCTGACCCCACAGGAAGTACTTTGGGGAGAAGATCGGTCTGTACTTCGCATGGCTCGGTGTTTACACTCAGCTGCTGATACCAGCCTCCATAGTGGGAATCATTGTGTTTGGCTACGGGGTGGCGACAGTGGATACTAACATACCCAGGTACCATAAAGTGAACCACAGCTTCATTTGAGGAAGAAAACTACTGTAAAACACAACTTGTATATTCAGTGAAGGTGCAAAATAGGACAAAATCCATTTGAGACTACATTTTTTGCTACTCAGTTTTGCTTGGCTGACACTACTAACACTAGTCTGTGAAGATGCTCCAAATGGCTGTGAGACTGTGAGGAGAACATTTCCCCTGATTTTAACTTTGAAGATGTTAAAAGATAAAAACAACATGATGTCAGATAATATACCAACATTAGAAGGATGCAGAAAATCTGGATCTCTTCCTACCTCAATTTAAATGTATGCACACGTGCCCTTACACACAGATACACACACACACACACAGCAGACAGGGATTGCCCAGATACCTGCAGTATCTGGCTTAAGACAGGGTTGTGTGGGAGGAACACAGAAGGCACTGCTGGCAGTGTGTGTGTGTGTGTGAGTGTGTCATGAAGCATAAGGTTCATAATTCAGCCTACACAGAGTATGAATCAGGTCAAAGCAGAGAGGCTTGTATTGTAGTTATGTGTTAAAAGTTCCATTCATTTCTAATAGTTCGATGTTACTCCGGGTCCTTTTACTGGGACTGAATCCACAGACAGGAACACAGAACTTTAGTTCATTTGATACTATTTTAGGTGTAAGAGGCTTAGATATATCGTATCAGCTTTAATTGTGAAACATCATTGGACCTAGGTGCTCTGTGAATTCACTTTTGATTTCTTCCCCTCTCAGTCTGGAGATGTGTGACGAGCGTCTCAATTTCACCATGTGTCCTCTGTGTGATGGAGCCTGTGACTTCTGGCAGCTCAGCACCGCCTGTGGTACCGCCAGGGCTTCACACCTCTTTGACAACCCCGCTACCGTCTTCTTCGCCATCTTCATGTCTCTGTGGGGTGAGGTTGTTCGTGTGTGTGTGTGTGTGTGTGTGTGTGTGTGTGTGTGAGCAATTGGGCTGAATGTGAAGTTGCTCTTTAATGTTGTCTCATCTTATGACCTCCTTCACCTTAAGATGTGGGCTGTGGTCGATCGGTCAGAAAAACATTCTATGCCTTTTCCTGAACACTTTTTCTTGACCTTGATGGAAAACATCATGAGGTCAAAGAAAGATGTAATAGACAGTTTGTAAGGACCAAGTAAAAGACAACTGCATTGCTAAGTGAGTCCAGCTGCACTTACATTAGGCTACAAAATTACGTGACGGTGGATGTTACTGACATGGATATGCCATGGTGAAACAACAGTGTCCCAAAGATAATCTACTAAAAGCCCATCATATGCCTTTTTTACATAGAGATTGCACTAAAGGGGCACTGAGAAGTCCCTACTTTACACCACCTTCGCATTTTTACACAGAATCAAACAATGGGTGATTTTAAACAGCATGTTGGTGTCCCGGAAGCAAAAGAGCAGTGATGGACATGACATGTAACACAACGGTCAGCCTCTAGTGTGACATATTGCGTATGCCTCTGCAGCACTTTATGAAGAATAACAATGGCAATAACAATCATTTACCGTTCCTGTTATATGTCAGTTGATCTCATCCTCTACTTGGAGGGTAAGAAGCTTCCAGGACCTCATTGTTTTACCAATTTGTAGACATTTTCAGCCGCTGTTCTTCCTCTTTGAGTTAGCTGCTAACTGCTATGGAATACTTTTTGTGGATCGCACACATAACACATTGTAAAAATGTCACACCTGTCCTATCCATGTTCCTTTCCTACCAGCTGTCCCTTTTACACAGAAGTCAATTTGGTGTCTTTACTGCCTCTGCTGCCAGCTTGAGGGCGAGACAACTCTGTACCACCATTCCGCAATTGTATTAACAACAGTACGGTGGATTAACAGTACATAATTCTGGTCTTAAACAGGAAGTGTAAAGGGGGCTATAAATACTCCACCTTATGTGTTCTCACTGTGTTATTTCATGCCGCCTATGTAAGCATGGACAACCTGGTGAACCCCAAGCTTCCCATCACAGAAAGTGAAAGGAAATGCTTGTCACACTGAGAATGGTTGCTCACTTTCACCTTCCTGTCCACTTATATTTATGGGCATGAATCCCAATTAGAATGATTGTATGAAAAATAACAACCCAAATAGTAACCCATTCAGCCAGCTGAGCAGTATATCCCGATAGGCCTATTTAAAATTAGTGGCCTATAAAAGGGCAGCAGAAGTGTATCAGAGATATAGAGCAAGAGATACGGAGATACGGAGCTTGCTGCTGCCGTGTGGCTCACCTGAAGACAGTTAAGAGACATTCAAAGGAGGAGGGTATTACTGAAGAGACTCCTGGCATTGCTTTCACAAATGGTAAGAGGATGCTGATAGGAATTTTGAACATAGATCACAGAGCATGCTTATTCTGAACATAAAGAGTAACTGGAGTTTCTCCTGCATGTCTAATGTGTTCCTATGTAGAATAATCTATCAGTAGGTTTAAAAGCACACAGCACACTGGTGTCACTTTTTGATCCTTTTATCCCTCTTTAGCCACATCCTCCATTACCCAGGCCCCTTCATTGCCATTTTACTCCCATTCAGCAAATGTCCTCGGACTTTCCCTCTCCTGCTTTGCCTTTCCCACCAACATCCTCACCTGCATCATCTAATCACCTAACTGCTTCCCGTTCCCTCTCATTAGAACCTGCTCTGCCTATACCAGCCCAGCTTTTTTTTACTTGCCAGTTTGTCATGTTTTATTGTGGTTATCCTTATGCCTGTAGTCTTGCATAGCCAGACCTTTCTCATGTTGAGCTAGCACTAATGAAAGATTTGGCTGAACCCATCATAATTCCTTACAAGTGTAAATAAAAATACACTGGGTTGTTTGTATTTTTTTTAAACCAATCACAAGTGAGCAGACAGCACTAGAAATAAAGGGACAGTTTGTGCTCAGGTGCTCCTTGGGTGCACTCTTGTTAGCCTCTTTAGGTGCACTTGGCCTGATGGAACTTTTTGGATACGCTTGAATGAATGGCTGCTGATATACAAGAGAACATTTTCATATAAAAAGCACGTCTCCTCTTTTCAACCTCCTTGGCAGCGATAAGTTCAGGATGCAGTTTAGCTCTCCAGTCCATATATTAATGATTTTTACAAGTTGCAGTGGTGCTCCATGGTCGCAAAATGCAACTTAATAGTAACGTTTGCAGTCTGGAGGCATGCAGATGAGACTCAAGGTTTGCCTGCGGCTCACATGCCGTAGCTTGGGAGAAAGTGATCTCGATATATGTGTGTGTGATGTATCATGTTTGTGAGTCTTTGTGTGTGTCTGTGAGATGGAGAGAGCCACAGGATAGAGAGAGAGAGAGAGAGAGAGAGAGAGAGAGAGAGAGAATTGAAACACCGGAGCGAGTCTCATGCCGGTGGATTAAAAAAATGGTGATAGTCAATTTATACTATCTGTCTTTTTTTTTCATCACCCATGGAACAAGCCGTGACACATAGAGTATATTCGATATATCACCCACCCGTTGCTCAGAGGTTGTTGTTGTTTCACGGACAGTGCAAAAACCAAGTCCGGAGATAGGTCTGGCTATGCAAGACTAGTTTCATGTAGCTCAGGAAGCTCGTTACCATAAAAAATAATTGGCCAATGACAAGCTTACATAGTCCACTTTACACATGCATTTACACTTCATTGTATTTACACCTTGCTTTGTCCTGTACAGGAGAGGAGCAAAATATATACTATCCCCAACACCCATGTCCCACAGATCTACTTAAATCTACTGAAATGCATGCACTTTGACTACCGCCTGTCTGGCCGTCTATTGAGAGACTGGTAGCCCTTCTCAGGAGTGAGCAGTAGGGCTGTCAAAATTGCTCAAAAATGAAATTCGAATATTCCTTCTAAAAATAACTCATAGGTTCGAACCATTCGAATTTTTTTTTCGCATTATGTCCACAAGAGGGCAAACTAATACAAGGAAACATACTTGTATATGTATTAATACAAGGAAACATAACTACTTGTATGTATTTTTATTTCAACATAAACGTCTTTGAAAACATTTACATACCTACACATTAAAACACAATTATCTATAACATTACGTTAGAAATGACCGCGGACCTCTCGCTTGCCCCCCCTCTCTGACCCGTCAGGCCACACCGCTCACGGAAGGGCTGCGAAGAGCCTCGAAGCGCCGTGCAGCTCCGTGGCCGGCTCTGGTCTATTTTCTGCGCAAACCGCGAGTGGATGTGTCAAGCTGGGTGACAGAGACAACAGCTGGGAGCAGAACCGCTTGTCCAGTGCTTTCAGTGCAGCGGCCCAGGCCAACGCCCACTCGCAACGAGGACAGCTGCGGTGGTGTTTTTTTTCCTCTCTACAATCGAATATCAATTTCACATTTGAAGGTCCATTTTTTTTTCAAATTCGAATTTAAATTCGAATTTAGAATATTCGTTGACAACCCTAGTGAGCAGACCCATGGCTGGATATACTGGCTGGCATGTGGATTGTTTTACACCTTTGTATCTCAGGTCTTTGATGTGCCAAAGACAATCATGTCTGAAATTATATATCAGATGTGTGACACAGACCTGTCTCTCCTGGACAAAGTAGATCACTTCCCCACAATGGCACAGTGTGCTTAAGTTGGCCATGGCTCCCTGCACCTTGACAACAACCCAGCCATCAGCCACTGTGTGGTAGTCATTGATAATTGCCTCATCTGCATCAAGGCTCCCATTGGTCCACAGACACAAGGTTACCTGAACAGGAAACTCTTTCACTCTTTTCAGTTTCAGGCATTCTGTGACAGCCCTGTTAAATTTCTGGACATATTTATTGGTTGCTGTGATTCAGTCTACAACATCAAGGTGCTAAGAAATATTCCAGTGTTTGTTACGGGATACCAATGTCTGACTGCACCAGCCAACCTCATTACCTCATACCAGTACGGGGAAGAGTGGAGGTGCGCTTCAGCGCTCCCCATGCCAGAGCCTAATCAATTATACAGAGGGCCTTTGGCATGATGAAGGCATGGTGGCGAGTGATCTTCTCCAAAACTCTTAAGGTGGATCACACCTTTCCTCCTAGTGTTGTTGCAGTATGTGCAGTGCTCAATAACATCTGCATCACTGCTGGGGACGTTCAAGCCAGCTGAGGAAGAGAATCTAGTTCCACCACCATCAACACCTATGCAAGGGGATTAACATGGAAGACAGACTAGCAGCACATTTTGGTTTTAGTCAATAATTCAAGAACTTTTCTTCAACATTTTTGTTTGCACATTAATAAATCAAGAACTTGCCTTTTCTTTCATACAGTATTTGTCATATTTATTACAGTGGATCTTTGTGTGAGAGATGCAAAGACCATGGGCTGTCTAAGAAGCACTAAAATCATTAAAAGATGCTCCTGACATCTATTGCTAATGGCCATCTTGTAAGAGGTGGGAGGAAGGTGCTTGTGCAGCACAGTGAGTTCGAGACAACTCTTACAGGTGGGCTAGGTTTTCTTAAAAAAAAAAAAAACAAACAAGTTCAGCAAAAAGCTTAGTTGTGATTCATTTTGCTCGCATAGAGCAGCATCCCGTGCTTTCTCCTCTTTAGCCTGCTTTTTGAGGAAGGCCATCATGCTCCCGCCCCTCCTCTGCCTTTTTAGTGGGTTGTCGGGGCAGGTGGAGGGCACGGACCACTCATCGTTATCTGTGCCAGGCAGGAGGGACATTTGTGAAGGCTCTTCACAACTCAGGGATGAGGCTTTAGCAGCAGTCTGGCCATGGTTTGGCACCAAGGATGAGGCACTGAGGGTGGGGGGCAGAATGGGTGGCCTCTCTCCAAGTGCCTCATGCATGGCATCAAACCATGGCCAAGGACCTGATGTTGCCTCACCACTGTCCATGTCAGTGCTGGTGAAAGGATTCTTTAACTCCTGTTAACACCATGGATAACAGAATGTTACTGAAAGATGCTTGTGTCCAGATCTTTCAATCTGCCCACTCCACTAAGTTGAGGTATTCGTCTGACATTATGACATTATACCTTTTTCTGGGTTGAAAAACAATCAATCCAATGAGCACCGTGAGGGGACTAACAATTAGCCAATCAGTGTGATGGGCTGGACGAACGCCATTGTCAAGAGTTGTCAAGCTTTTTCCCAGAACCAATGAGGAGTAATAACAACAATGGCAACCACTATAGACAAGATAGACTCTGCTATTGAGGCTGTTGTAAATTGACACGTCTGCTCAATATCGCCCAACGTTGTAGTTCGATTTGACTTGTTTTCACGTCTTTGACTCAACTCAAAATGATATATTCAGGCATTTACATTGGTATCTAGTGATTGGTTAGGGAAATCAAATCCCATTCCCCAGTGGAAGTCATTTCAAGTGGAATCAGTGGGAGACTGAAGATGAGAAAAACAACTTGACAGTTCTGTCTGATTTTAGGTTATACTGAGGGCAGAATGCACAGGGACTAATAATAATGGAATAGGGCTAACTTTTACTAGCCATTTAATGTTTAAGTAAATTAAGTGTAGATAACTACTGTAATAGTTTTCCTATGGGTTTAACATAATGTTGAGACTTCGTAACATAGAAGCATATGGAAAATGTTTAATCAGCAATGGTAACTTACATGATGGTCTGCGTCTCTTGTGTTTATCATGTTGATTGGTTTTTTGTGAATGGCCGAACACTGCATCACTTTAAATGTTGCTGCCACAAAGAATTGTGAGGCGGCATTATCTCCTTTCCTTTTTGTAAAGGATGGTCCAGTGTATCCAATGCTCCAGACAATAAGAAAGAAAGCACTGAAGCACCTTTCCTTAGGGAATTTGACCAGCTCTTGTCATGGCTGCCACTTGGGTACTTCTGGGCCATTTCACTAATTTATGAACCTTCCTAAGCAAAAAAGATTATTCGACCACAGCCCACATCTTGCTAAGAGCAACAGGCTAAACAACACACAGTAAAAATACATTTAAAAATGAATCTGGACAATCTAAAAGTTTTATATGCAGCACAAACGCTATGTAGTCAGTTAATTGTTTTCTTCAATTATCTGATGCATACTGTAATCAGCAGCTTAATTTACGTTTGTCCCATTTTTCTTTCTGAAAGTGAGCTGCCATGAGAGCATCTAGTTTACTGTGAATTGGGCTTAACAGTGTGCTCTTACAGCAGGAAATGGGAAAACAGCTTTTTAATTTCTTTCAATGAAAATTGGTGAAAACAAAAACAATGACTTTGGCCTGAAAATACATTTTGACACTGGAAACTGAAGTGTGATTGTGAGATGTGTTTGGAAGCTCCAGAAAAAACTACTCAACTAGATGTTTTTTCAGAAAACTATGACCTTGATAGATTATGGAAAGCCATTCTACTAACTTTATGATATGGATTTGTAAGACCATGAGTAAATAATGTTTGTAAAATTAAGCAGTAGGAAAGTGAAATTTCCCCTCTGGATGTAGCTCAACACCTTATCTGTTCATGTGCTGACAGTCTTCATTTTAATCAGCAGTCAGATCAGTGATCAGCTGCCAAATCATAAATCCTAAAAAAAAAAAAAACCTGCATCTAGCTGTCAGTAGATTTTGAGATGATGCTAATTATAAAAATGTTCATCAAAATGACTTGGCTCTTTTTGTGTGTTTGTGTAGCGGTGCTGTTCCTGGAGCACTGGAAGCGCCGTCAGATCAGTTTGAGCTTCAGTTGGGATCTGACAGGCATCGAGGAGGATGAGGTATATGCAGTACATACACACGCAAAGAAAGTCACTGATACACATTATATAGGTCTGAATACATGCAAATAGTAATGTGTTGGTTCATATAAACATACAAACACATCAGCTGTATCACAAGACAGAACACTGGACAGTTCAGCACAACTACTTATTTTCAGTGTCACTGTTACTGAAAGTTCAGTGGCAAGGTTTTGCCAGATTATTCATTGCCATTGCAACGTCAATGCACAACATCTACAGTATGTTTAAGGTAACTGGTCATGTTTGAGGCATCTAGAACTCTTAAAGTACAATCTACGTCCCGCATTGGCATATTAAACAAGTCACCTGCTGCAGAATTGTCCAATATGAATGTTCCACAGAGACTAGACTGAAATATACAGATGCAACATACACACACATAGAAACAACACACACAGATACACACATACACACACAGGTAGGAGCTTTACTCACACAGACTTGTACATCATATTCACATATTTGTCTCTTTCTCCTATTTTTCCCCTAGGAACATCCCAGGCCAAAGTATGAAACCATCCTCCTTCAGAAAAGACAGCGGAAGCAGAAAAATGAAAAGAAGAAGAAGAAGAAAAAGAATGAGGTAGGGAATGTTAGAAACCTCCATCTTTCTTATAAAGCCTGTTTACTTAACTCACAAGTGTTTGCTTTATATAATATGAACAATGTATGAAATCCATTCTCGTAGCTGGACCTGACTGTCAGCAACATCAATGGAGAGGTATTATACAGTAAACTCATTTTTTTTTTCACAATATGTATGACAGACTTTGACATTTATTTGAATAACAGCAGGTTTTAAAAAAGATACACATGATATTCCCACCTTGCCTCATGATTACAGTAAGTATACTTTACTGCATTCTGTGGAAAGAAAAAAAACAGTGTATTCACTTGATTATGAAACTCTTCCACCTGGCTCAGTCTTCACATTTGTAAACAGTTGGTTCCTGCATGGTTCCTGATAGTTTGGTGTCCAAAACGTGTGGCAGACATTAGTGTGATAATCTAATGACTGGGAATGATCTAGATTCCCTCTGTAAATTGGGTCAATCACATTGAGTCCTGTTGGCCCACATAGACTTTGCTTGGGTGACAGATGGCTTCTTGCCACGGGCTAATAAATTCACACGGTACACAATGCCCACAACACCATCTCACAACCTGATCTGGGGAGAAAAGTTGGACACCTGTAGGATCCCACTGGTGTTTTTTTATTTCAACTTATGGGGAGAGTGTCAACATATGCCATCTGCTGGTTGGAATTCAAGGAGAAGGAAAAGCACCACAAAGTTTCCCTACAAGGAATTGAAATGGTTGATTATATACAGTTATACCATGATCACTGAGAATTCTCTTTTTTGACTGGCCTTGTGTTGGGTTGGTCTTTGCCTCAGTTTTCTATTACAGTCATGGAACGTATAATGCCTACCATACACGTAAAGACTTTGAAAAGACTTGGACTAAAGTCGGTCAGCCTCCAATGCCAAAAGACAATGTGAGTTTTCATTCACCAACTATCTTTTACAAAGACTGAGGATCTTGCAGGGTCACTGTTTGCAAGACTACAGCTCAATTCGTTTTGAGATTATTGCCCATCCTGCTCCTGGTGGAAAATATTAGGTTTAACTTTCTGTAAGAAATATGACATATTAAGGGCCTGTTTATACAGTTCGGTATATTTCTGAAAACGGGTATTTATCTTTGCGTTTGCACCTATTATTTACACGTAACCGGCATTTTTCTCAACGAAAATGGAGATTTTCAAAAACAGCTTCCAAAGTGATAATATCCGTGTCTATGGAGATGTGTAAACAGGATCGACGGAGATTTTGGAAAACGATGACATTGCAAACTAGTTCGCACATGCCCATTAGGTGCCCGGGAACCACAACAACAATGGCGGATATATGCGGGGTTGTTTACATTTTGTTAGCACTTCTGGGACTACTTACGAGCTTACAAATGAACTGCTGCATCAACATCACTGCTACATCGGCAAACAGTGACGTCTGCTGTGCCCAATATTAGTAAGTGCATAGCATCTAACTATGTTACATAAGGTTAAAATGTAGTTTATCATTGTTTTTATCACTAGCGCCAAGAGGAAAACAAATCACTGTGCATGCACAGAATGTTCTTCTATGATGTTCAACATATGGCGTATCGCCACCTACTGGCCTGGCATGCTAATTGCAGTGAAAAGCTGCCGCTTCTGCATTTTTGTGTAAATATATCGTTTTTACAACTGATTGTATAAACCCGTTGTTTTTTTTTTATACGGGATAAATAAAAATCTGTTTTTATTTGTATTGGTATCTGTAAACAAGGCCTAAGTATTCCCTCCGTGTCTGCCAAAACAGAGAACTCTAGAAACACAAGATAAAAGGCGTCATGTTGACAGTATTCTTGTCAATTCTGCATTAGTATAACCAATAAAAATAAACTGTATTTGTGTACAAACTTTACATTTGTGGAACTCTCTACCAGCCTCCGTTGGTTAGGTGTTCTTTTTTAGTGGGAGGAGACTATTGGAATGAGGGGCAAACTGAAAATGAGTCTATTGTTCAGTCTCCAGTCTCACCAGTTTCCAAGAGAACTGAGACTTGTCCACGTTCTTATGCCCCAGAGTCCCCTCCATGGTTACTGTCGACCTGGTTTGCTGCTTCCTGTTTGGTGCTGGAGAGAGTGCAGCCATTGGTTGTTGACTGTGTTCACATCATTTAACTTTATTACATGCATGAGCCAAGACTAAAAACATCTGATAATGTTAATTAAACATGTCAGAATGTCAAAACGAGAAAACTGACTTTACTAAAAAGTGACAGACTTAACACAGGTCTAACACAGGAGTTTTATGACCCACCTACATCAAATGATTGAGATCACAGCAACGCGCACTGACCGAGGTGGAACTGTCATGGTTAACATCAGAAATCTGTCTGTGCAGTGAAATTGCTTGAAAAGGTGGCATAAATCGTCAGGTATCCTTTGTGTGCATCAGACATTTTTCAATACTAAGACACATTATGGTACTAAACTAAATTATTATTATTGTGTGTGTGTGTGTGTGTGTGTGTGTGTGTGTGTGTGTGTGTGTGTGTGTGTGAGAGTGTGTGTAACCTGTCCCTCTGTGTTGCAGCCAGAGAAGCAGGAGGATGGGACAGTGACAGGGAAGGACAGATGGAGGCAAAAACTACTGTCTGCCATGGCTGCAGGAATACCGGTAACCCCTCCTCTCCCTCACCTTTCTCTTCCTCTCCCTCCTCCTTTCACCTTCCTTCTCCTCCTTGCCTTCCTGTCCTTCCTCACCTCCCTGTCCCTCTCCTCTCTTTTCCTCTCCTGCAGGCTGCTGTCTATCTGTTCTTCTCTTCCTGTCCCATCCTCTGGCTTCTACAGTCTCAACTCTTCAGGTATTTGTTTGTGCAACTTTCTGAGCACTTTTTCACATTAATCTGTATTTCTGATAGTCACAGCAACAAACTGAGCCTTTGTAATCCTTTCAAGTCTCTTTGTGGGACTAAAAGCGTGACAGAACTGTTATTTCAGCGTCTGTTGCCTGAGTGAAGTTGACCGAAAGATTTCCTGTCCTGTGAGAGCTTATGTGAGCTTCTCTCTTCCACTAATGAGGTAGAAATGACATCCATAATAATTGAAGGTTTTTTATTTAAAGCAGTCTGCTGGGATGTCTATATTTGGAAATATTTTGCTTCCTAAATTCAATATTTCCAGTGACTGATCACTGTTTCGCAAGTAGGTGTTTAATACTGGACCATGTAACACCACCAGTTTTTGTTTGGAGAAGTGACAGTATCCTCAGTGATGGACGTCTCATTTTTGGAACGAAACTTCTCAATTATTCTAGATTTTGCCAGCAGTGAAGTAACAGACTGTGCTTACTTTCAGCAGACGGAGACAAACCTGTTATTTTAGACAAATACAGTCTGTATCAACAAAAACAGAGGCAGTGCTGTCTAGAAACTCTAACAGGTGGAGCGTGTTGCAGAGCAGAGGGAAAAGGTCAACGAGTCAGAGAAGCCAAAACTTTTACCAATGTAAAATCAAGTAACCAAACCCTGCTTATAGTTAATGGCATGTTTGAGGATCACAAAGTTTTCCATAAGCACTGCCTGTCTTCCTGATAGCTGAACATTAAAACATTTCCAGCCGACTGCTTTCTTACTGTTTCGAGCATAGATTTCAAGACATGTCGCCATTACTTTTTTGGCCTTCGTCTTTTTTAGCTATATCTTTTAACTGGATGGAAGATTTTAGTCACTGAACGTCTTGATCGTAAGTTATCAGAGAAACAAGCTGAGTTACCATTAGTATCAGCTCGGATCACAGCCCCCCCTGACCTCAAAGAGTGTCTGAGAGACACCAATTTTTAACATGAAACTGTTTTATTCAGTGTTTTTACTAGTTTTAATCACCAAGTCTGTTTATTTTGGAGTGGAAGAGACCTCTTCAGATAATTCTGCTACCGCTAAAAACCTGGTGAATTGGAACACTAAAGGAATTCTAACCTTTAAACAAGCTTGAAACAACCTGAGCTAACATTAGCAGCAGCTTAGCTAGCACCTCCTCCTGCTAAAGAGCGTTGAAGAAACCCTGATTTTTAAAACAAAACTGCTTTATTCAGTGCTTGCTGTTTCAATAACCAGGTCCGTTTGGAGGAGGAGACCTCTAATAATAATACATTTTATTTGTAAAGCACTTTTCATGGTACTCAAAGACACTTTACATTCGTTAAGAAACGATCATAGAATAGAATATAGCAAAATACACACAAAATCATTCACACACATTAAATGCCGTTTTGAAAAGATAAGTTTTGATGAGTGATTTGAACCGAGAGAGGTCAGTGCAGTGTCGAATGTGTTTGGGGAGAGTGTTCCAGAGGGAGGGGGCGGCTATGGAGAAGTCTCTATCGCCCAAGGTCCGGTGCTTGGTCCTGAGTGGTGGAGTCAGGAGGTTGGCATCAGAGGGGTGGAGGCTGTGGGAAGGAGTGTGGCAGTGGAGCAGGTCAATGATGTATGAGGGGGCCTGGTTATGGAGGGCTTTATGAGTGAGGAGAAGGACTTTGAATTGGATGCGTTGTGGGACAGGGAGCCAGTGGAGGTTCTGGAGACAGGGGTGATGTGCAGAAGCGGGTAAGTGCAGATGGACAGCAGAGATCCTGATGTATTAGAGTTAATTAGGACTTTGGATGATGTACCATAAAGAACACTGTTACAGTAGTCTGTGGATAATTTGACAGCTAAACTTCAGATGATCAGATCCAAACTGGTCACTGGTCACTCTGACCACTGACCAGTCAGATCACTGGGGAAAGAAAACATCCCGACATGGAGAAAGTCCTGAGTAACACATAAACAAGTTTATAGGTCAGTAGAATCATTGTATTGTTCCAGGCTTTTATTTCCACTCTGGTTTTAAAACTGAGCTTTTCACAAATGGAGAGATTGTTTGTGTCACTAAACACATGATGATGATTTTAGCTTCATTTTAATTGTACATACTTTGTTTATCCTGCAGTGATATCTATCTGACAGTGTGGCTGATTTTGCCTGATGACGGATTATAAGCCTCTGTTGTTCCCTTTTCCCCCTGTTGGATACTGTGTGAGTGTGAGTTAGGGAAGTCATACACAAACAAAACACACACTGGTTTAAAAGACATTGCTAAAGATTGGCAGACAAAGAAACTGCATTTATTAATATTTAAGTATAAGGCTGGAGATATTCTGTTGGTTGTTGTTGACAAAAAATCCCTTGAAAAGACCAAAACCAACTCCCTCTGTGCCATACAGCTGTAATATTGTGCAAAAATCACATGTTAAATCGCATCAATATTGCACCGATTATTACGTCACCATCACAAGCAACCTGTAGTTTATTCTGGGCCTTTATTAGTCACTTGATTCCAAATGCGTCTTAATCCACATCTGAAAATAGTCCCCAGTAAATGCACTGCTTACTCCTGTTTGAGTGATGATTGTTAAAAAATTACAGTGCCCATCAGTTTCAGGAAACTACTGATGTGTTTGTGACCTGCTGTTAAAGCTTTCCATCTTCCATGAATGAGTTAAGGGCTGAGTGCCACCGACAGGTTATCTTTAACGGTTGTAATCCCACATTTAGCAGGCATTTCGACTCATCAGTGACAGGTGTAACTAATAACATTAATGATAGCTTATTGTGCTCGCTGGCTCACAAACACCTCCCGTAAATGAAACTGAGTTAACAGTAATTAATGTCATTAGTTACACCTGTGCTCTTCCTGCAATAACAAGTACATAATTCTGCTGTGAAACATGTCTGTATAACTGCTGCAACTTTCTGCACCTGCAACCAATTGTCTGTGGAGCTAAACTGAAAAGGACAAAGAGTGCACAGCATGAAAAGAGACAAAGACAAAAAGACAATGAGAGAGACACACAAATAGAGAGAGAGAGAGAGAGAGAGAGAGAGAGAGAGAGACTTGGAGAAGCAGAGGGATGGAGAGTAACAGAGGGAGGGAGGCTGAGTGGGAGTGAGGCATGCTGGGCTGGAAGCCAGGGGTAAGATTAGGGAACGTCACTATGGCGACAAAGAAATCTCTTTCTCTCTCTCTCACACACACACACATGAAGCTTTTGATTTGTTACCTGAGACACTGAAATGTGCTATAGGATCAAATCTAAAGACATTAGCTACAATACATTTTATATTCAATATCAATAACATTCATGACTACTCAGTGTACAAACCAAAAAACATTAATTTGGCAGTTTAGCGATTTTAAAGGCCCTGGTGTTAACGTGACAAACATGCTGCTCTTTCTGCTTTTTTTTTTGTTACCTTCTGGTTTATTTAACTGAAGCCATCTCTGCACCTCAGTGATGGACAGTTCTCTGTCAAAACTTTTCACATCATTTTTTAAATTAGGAGCTGTCAGTGCTGATAACATGAGACATGTCCAAAGAGCTAAAATAAGATTATACATACAAGACCATTTTAAATATTTTAGCACTGGAAAGTATGAGTGTCTTTGGAAATCTTACATAACCTCATGATTCGATTCTAATACAATTTTTGGTGCCTGATTTGAATCAAAGTCGATTCGATTTGAAAAGGAGGGCACAGTTTTCAGTCCTCTAGTATGCTATATTGTAAGACAAACCATTTACTGACATCCTTATTACAGTGAAACACAGTATGAAACATATCCAAAATGGTCCACAGTTAATATGAAAGCACCTTACACTCTCCTGCCTGTATGCGGATAACAAAATGAGGGGGAGGTGGAGTGCTTTGTTGTGTTGTCATTAAATCACTCTGATTGGCAGTTCAGCTCAGTGCACAAGAAGAGAAACGGAAAAGAGGAAAGCAAAATGGCTAATGTCGAGAGGGTGTGAGATCAAAGCAGAGTTGTTATATTAGGTAAGATTTTTTTTGACCACTGAGAGCAGAAACAGTTCGGAATTGTTTGTGTAATTGTTCAGCAGTGCACAGTATATATACATTTTTCTTTCAGCATCAGGCTGTATTGTCAATGTGCTAATTGGCTAACTAGCATCTTGAATCCGTCCTGTCACTCTTCTAGTTTCCCTTTTTGAATGACAAATATAGATTACCGCCATCTGCTGGCGGGTAGACTTATTTCCTCTCATGCAGTCACAGAACGTACATGCTGGTTGGCCGGCAGCTGTAGTCTTTGCGGTGTGTTCATGTGCAACATTTTGACTGTGGCAACGTGAGGTGACGCATCAGTTGGTTTTCATTGCCACTAGTTCTTAGAAGTCGGTTTGATGCATCTGGGCCTTTAATCTCCAAATTGTTGATGTAGCAAGTATTCAGAATACACACCACATTAGTCTCACAAATTCTGTTTAAACATTAAATTAAAACATGACCACAACTGCTGACTTTTGTGAAGATGACACAAGATAAGCTAACAAGATAGACAACGTGGATGCTCTGTTGACTGCCCGAGGGCTGCGCTGCCCTCGCATTTGAGTTCCACCATTTACATTCATCAATTATTTAGAAAATCAATTTTTTAAAGTTTTGAATCAATGCTGAATTGTCCATGTCCGCATCCCAGTGCCTCGAAGAATCCAGTTTTTCTCGCATGCATGCTGCACATTTTGCATCTGACTTACAACCATTCTTTGCCAGTTATTACAGAGGTAGCATTACATGTGTATTTCTGTACTCTTAAATCATGTTTATCTGTCTGTTAGAAGACAACAGATAGACAGAGCAGCTCTTGTAACCTGTCACTGCTGCACCTCACAATATGTAAGGATGGGCATGACTATACAACTGTGAGGCTTCCAAATACACATCCATTCAGAATATTAGCAACTACACAACCCACAGCTTCGTTTGTTTGCATTTCTTAACTGGATAGTTATAATTAAAAAATTCTGTCAACATCTTTATAGCAAAAAACCACATGTGAGCCCCAACATTTAGACTGATATGGATTTGTAAAATGTGCCACCTATAGTCATCAAATGTATGAGTAGTTTAATTATAAAGGATAAAGAAGCATTTGTGTGTGTAGGATGAGCCTCAGTCTGCTGCAACCTTAGAAAGGATAAGTAGGTAGAGATGATGGATGGATGGATGGATGGATGGATGGGTGATACCATCCCGATGGTGTGTGTGTGTTTGTAAATATCTTGGGCAGTCTTGCAACTGTATAAGTTTGCACATGAGTTAGAATGTTGTGTGCTCTGTATGCCAACCAGGGTGTTGACGCAAGGCAAAAAAGAAATAAAGAGAGGGAGGTTGATAAACAGAGGGAGCAAGTGACAGAGAGAAATAAAAATGGTCTCTGTCATGAGATGAAGGCTTTCACTGGGCTTTCCTCAACGGAGGTAACAAGCCAAATATAACACCTGACCCATTTTCTACTACCATCCTTTGTGACGGCTGTCCCCACCAACCATCACACACACACTCTCACTCCCACTAAGAAAGTCTTTTTGTCCTTCAGTGAGTTGATTTGTCAAGTTCATCAACCTGTTTGTGTGTGGGTATAAAATAGAGAAAAAGCTTGCTTGAAATTAAGACTCAGCCCAAATTAAACAGACAAGTGGCTGGGCATTGAAAAAAACTAGAGATGCGCTGAGTGTGAAATTCTTGGCAGATACCAATGTTTAAAATAAAAATTAGACTGATAACCAATACCAATACAGATAATTTTGTTTTCTTTTTGTTGTCATGTATTCCACAAATTCAGTCATACCTATTCATGAGACAACCTTTAGTATTCCATTCATTCACATGAAAAACATTTTTTAAACTGCTTCAAATGTCTTTTTACTATATATAACAAAAACATTCTCCCTCAAACAGCTGTATTTATTTAAACATTTTCACCAAAAACTAAAATGTAACTTGGTGCAGCCTCCATTTGCTGTTGATTCCAGTCACTGGCTGCTAACAGCTAATGTTAACTAGCTCTCGTCCTGCCGATTTCAACATGTATTGATTGATAGAGTTTAACGTGTCATTTGGTCCTGAGGGTATCCTGGGGAAGATCTCTGTTTGTCCCAAACACTTTTTCTATTGTCCAAGGGATGAGAGGATGCCGTAACCTTGATCCCCTACATCTTATTTGCAGATAGGCCGATGGCAGTCAGCAAGGCGGATACTGGCCAGTACTGATGTTCAGCTGTTATATCTGTGCAGTCCTAAAAAAATGTTGACATCAAGTTATTAACATTTATCAAACTGTCCTGCTCAAGGGCCGTTTTATTTCATTCTCTCAGCCAGACTAGGAGGGACCATTATGGGTCATTTGCATATAGAAAAATACAGAGATTTTATAGTGACAAATGTAAACAGTGGATGTTTTTGAAAAATCTGTCCATTATTATCTATCTTTACCAGATGTTCCTGATGAGGGAAATTCCAGTTTGAACATTTTAAAGAGTGTGTCTTTGAAATTAGTACAGTCACATTCAGGTATGTTCAATAGAGACAAATAACTTGTGTCTTTGAAGCTTGTATGTGTCCGTCCAATGGAATACTAGTCAACAGACATGTTTGCAAAGTTCTAAAACCTATATATGATAAACACCTTTAATTATTATTTTATTAGTCAATAAACTTCCTTCTTGACAAAGGAAGCAAAATAGGCCACATGTCAGAGGCACAGAACCTTAAAAACATGCCTCACCGTCATTAGATGAATTGATCAAATATATGTCATTTGTTTACATTACCTTAACTAATGTGTCATCTTATCTCACAACTCATATGCATTCAGAGACACTTAAAGATATGCAGGAATATTCTACACTAAAATCAAACCCACTCAGACAGAAGTTAACAGGAGCTCTTATTGGCCAGAGTATAACAGGACTCTCAAGTATGCTGCTTAATGTGAAATTCACTGCTTCCATGATGTGTCTGAAAATTCACAAAGAATCACTTTGATATAAAAATACATCAAAGTGAGAGATGCAGTGCTCAACATGCAGGGGCAGGGTGGATAAATGTGTCCTCTGTACAGGCGACATTCTCCACATATATCACAAATTTTAAATACAACTGCATCTACTGCTGCATCTCTATGATTGTATATACTGTGATAGAACTGGTTATTTTAGTTATTTTGATATAATTACTTATGGTAAGGATATTGTAATCTCAAAGGCCCACTTTTTAGCTATCAGAGCTTTTGGTCGTAAGGCCCTGAAACACCAAGTTAATGGTTGGTCGTCGATGTTGAGCCTTCAGTGAGCGTCTATCGCTCTCATCAGTGTGGTGTGTCCTGCACTGTTGCCCCTCATCGGCCCCCATCAGCTTTTTTTTTTTTTTGGGTCGATTCAGCACTTTGAATCGGCAGTCACTCTGATTTGCAGTTCAGCTCAGTGCAGGAAAAGAGAACAGAATTGAGGAAAGTAAACAAACAGTCAAAACTGAGGGAGATTGTAACAAACTTGTTGTGCAAGTATTAAGATTATTTTACTTAAGCCAGTGAGCTCTTTAGCAGAAACTGTTCGTGATGGTTTGTGTTGTTGTTCACTAGCACCTGGTAAATATGCTTTGTTCTTTCAACACTGGATTATGTTGTTAATGTGCTAGCTAACTAGCATCAAGACAGTCTACAGGTTTCCCTTTTTGAATGACAAATACAGACTACCGCAGTCTGCCTGTATGAAGGGTTATTTCGTCTCACACAGGTGCAGAGCGTACGTGCTGGTTGGCCATTGGCTGTAGTCTTTGCAGTGTGTTCATGTGCAACTTTTTGACCGAGACTCAAGTGAAGTGAGGCGATGCATCAGTTGGCTTTTGTTGCCACTAGTTTTTTGTCTCGGCCTTTAAGATCTTTGTTGAGTAAATTAAGTTGGCCCAGGTGTCATCACATGACCTAAATCGGAGCTTTAGCCCCTGGAGCTCATACCACATATGAAAGGTCAAGAATGAATGTTAATGCTAAGATAAGCAGTAAATCAAATCCAGCCAGTGCAAAGCCCAGCTCCTTGGGACTGGGCCGCTTTAACTCCCCGCGGATCAGCAAACTTTCTGTTGCTGCCATTTTGCTTGCCAAATTTGAACTGCTAGAGCCACAGACCAAGGGTCTGACTCCAGAGCTGCTGCCAGCTCTCCTCCGGGGAAGCAGTCCAAAGCAGCAGGGAGTGAAGGGGAGGGACAGAGGAGTGCTATCTAGTTCTTGTCTCATTTGTGATCTGATAGACAGAGTAGGAAAGGAGGGGTGAGGGAATGCGCTGTGTGCTGCACTACAATAAAATTAAAGAAAAAAGAGTGTGAGAGTGGGAAACACTGGGTTACTGTATGAAGTGCATGCATATGCCCATGCTCATCCGGTGGGAGGGGCTTAGGACAGAGGCGAGAGCTGCAGGAGGAGGTTGTATTTTCAAATTTTGCTATCTTTTTTTGTTTTTGCCTTTTCTAGAAAACTGCCTACCCTAGCTTTAATTTTCAAGTAGAAGTATTTTTAGCCATAGAGACTTTGTACTAGAAATGCTGGTGAGATGTACAGTTGGTTTTCTTCGGTTTAAACTGGTTGAAAATAGCCTATGGGGGTCTTTGCCAACCAAACTTGGACTCAAAGTCACAGGGATTCACATTTATCTCGTTCAATAGGTACTTTTAACAACCTTTCATACTGCTGGTGACAGATTCACCTATATTGGATTAAGTCTTAAAAACAAACTGAAGCACATGAGGAAACACTGCAGAGTTTAGATAAACTGATGACAATTTGACAGTTAAAAATGCAGCCAGATTCGGAGGTTAGGGAGACATCAGTACTCAGAGTCTCGGTTTACATCTTAAACATTTTCTTAGTATTATTCATAAAACAAAGAGGAAAAACCTGAGCTGCAGGAGAAACATTGCATCAGGCTGGAGAAACTCAGTGCCATACATTCCAGTACCAATCTTCATAAGGGAATAATGGCTGAATATTAGCCAAAGAAAGCAAGCAATAAACAGGGGCTTTACCTTTTCACTTACATGTCTCTTTTACAGCTGCGTCATGGCTAAATGGCCTGATACAGCAGCACTATCATGTAAAGCACAAAGCATCAAGGTAAAATATATGAGACAGACTTATAATGGATTTAATAAAATGTAAAGGGAAGAGTTATTAATTAAATTAAATAATAATATGTTTAATTTACTATTATTTAAAATGCACTATCTTCAGGTTTATCTAAACAGTGTTAAAGTAAAGAGCAGTGTGTTGGATTAAGTTGAAGATTACTGTGTATGTTATTGAAATGCTAGTGTATAGAGTAAGCTTGTACTGCAGGTTGCACTGTGCCAGTGTACCCACTAGATGGTGTTGTTGTCTTGTACATTAGCTTTTAATGAGCCGACTCCTCGAACATCATTCTGTGTCTGTGTGTGAAATTCCTACCTGCCTTTGCCTTCCCATGGAAAAATATGTGTGTATGTGGGTGAAGGAGGTCACATACGTCAGGATGGAGATGCAGCGTTTGTTTTTGCAGAAAGCAAACTGTATTTTACCACAGACAGGCCAGGAGAGCAGCTTTCCTTTTGACACAAGTAGGTCAGCTTTTCCCACTGGTTTTAAGTTCAGGGAACCATGCCACGCTAACTCTGTAGAGTGAGTGTGAGGGAGGAGCCAGCAGGTTAGAGGGCATCAAGAAATTCTGACATGATTTTTACCCTCCTTTTGAGCACCACACCATCTTAAAATAGAAAATTCAGAATAGTGTCCAGCTTTCAGAACAATGTCTTTGGATGACCAATGCTCGGAAAGTTTTTCCCTATGTCTCAGAAAAAATCAAGAACAGAGCAAAGTAAGTGGTGTTAATGTTGCACACTGATGAACTGAATGTTGATAAAATACAGTTTAGTCTCACCTCGACAACTCCCAACATGTCTTTATTTTATGGGGAAGGGGCATAAAATAACAATACAGTCCTCCCTTTGTTGCTACTCCTTGCCCTCCTCTACAGGGAGGTCAAAGATCAGCTAATCAATAACAGGCAAATGGCTAGGTCCTTGATTAAGTTTTGTGTTGGTCATGTTTCTTCTAGTCTTTCTTCTTATTGTAAGGGTAGCCCAAAGCTGGACCCATGGGCCAAAGTAGGCCTGCCGTAAGGTTGGATTTGGCCTGCCAGATGTGTCTTTAAATATGTAGGATCTGTAATTATTATTACTGTTTTCATGATCTGAGCATGGTGGGCAGAGTGACACTTTGCATACTGAGTGAGTTAAGAGAAAGCGGCACATGGACAAAATGCATTTCAATTGAGAGAGCTTGGGATCCTAGTACTGTTTTGCACCTTAAATGGATTGTTCAGATTCTCTTAAGTGGGGTTGTACAGGGTACTTATTTGTAGTCAGTATATAATAAACCGTAGATGTCGGTCAGAACACCTGCAGTTTGCAGGCTGGAGTCCAACATAGAAGCTAAGCAATGTACTGCTGTACAGGGGTCAGCAACAAAATGTATTTTAGCCCCCTAAAAAAAGTCCCACCTAAAAACATCCATTTCAGTTTAAGTATATGCTACACTGAAAGTATTTCCACTGCTGTAGTTTAATATCAGACAGTAATTTCCAACTGGAAAATAAGCTGTTATATCATGTCACTGAAAGCCAGACTCCATTGAGAAAAACAGTAATTTAACATGTGTGAACACTGGAGCTGCCGGTCTACTGCTGCTTTGATTAGTACGTTTGTTTGTGTTATTGTGTGAAAGGGTTGATTCAGATTTACCAAAGTCACACAGCAACACATACAAACGAACTGACTGAAGCAGCAGTAGACCAACAGCTCCTGTTTTCAGCAATGCTAAATTATTGTTTTCTAAATGGAGTCTGGTGGCCTTGTATAAGCATGAAAGCAGCGTCACCTAACACTCTGCAAGAAAGCAAATAAGTATATTTCCCAAATTTGTCAAACATGCAGCACAGTTTTCCAGATTATTTACTACTCATTTATACTTCCAAGTGCATATTTTCACGAAAAAAGGCTGTATTAAACCACGCCTCATGTACAGGATCAATATTTTTGATTCACTTCAATAGTACAACAGCACTTGAACAAAATTTCCCACATTATCGCCTGGGCAAATAATTCACAGGGTCCATGGAATGGAAACATTTGTTCCAAGCTGGTCTCTAAATGTAGGATTCAGACTGTATAACGGGCCATTGTGCTCCTTTATGTCTCTCTGTTGAGATGTGGTAACACTTCCTGTGGAGGCAGTGAAATACAGATGGCTGCTGCTGCTTCAACTCTCCATTCAGCTTTTTCAAACCATTCGAAAGGAAACTGTGACAATGGTTTTACATCAGGACTTTGACAAGACAGATTTATTTTTCAATCAATACAAACTTGTGAAAAAGCTTTTTCCTTCCTTTTTTCTCTTTCATGATGTCTCAGTGGGCGGCCCTGTGTTCTGCATCACAGATTTCCCAACAAAAGTTGATAAAGGTTTGGCCATTGTACTAACTTTCCTCTCTTGTCCCCCCCGTGTCCTCCTGTCCTTCCTGTCAGGCTGCCATAGAGAAGTTGACCTGGAAAGACCGTCTCCCTGGATACTTCATCAATGTTTCCTCTATCCTCTTTATGGTTAGTAGATAAAAATCAGGTTAATGCTATACTTAGGATCATACATTTGTCAGCATATATGGATGACAGCACTTAAAATAGATTAATAAACACGTGTATGATAAGCTAATGTACATAAGTGAGTATATGACTGACCTACATCGATGTGACCTTTGAAATATTAATTCAGCCTCTGCTCTGTGAGTATCAGAAAATATGGTCAAGTAATAACTTATTTATTTTCTTTCTTTTCCTCCTCTCTGCTCCCAGTTTGGCTTGACGTTCTCAGCAGTCTTTGGTGTCATTATCTACCGCATCACAGTGTCAGCCCTGATGGCGATGAGTCCTGACCCAGAGACCAAGTCTAATGTTCGAGTGACAGTGACGGCCACTGCGGTCATCATCAACCTGGTGGTCATTCTGATCCTTGATGAAATCTACGGCGCTGTGGCATTGTGGCTGACTGAGCTAGGTACAGAAGAATATACAGTTTTATGCTTTCATTTAGTTATGCTATCTCAGCTATTACACTAAACAGAAATATAAACACAGCACTTTTGTCTTTGCTCCCATTAATCACAGGTTTAAGTTAAAGATCTGAGACTTTTTAAGGCACTTAATGGATATATTTCTCACAAAGTTTGGTCACAGATTGGTTAGAATTAGCATTAGTGAGCACTTTTCTTTTCCAAGTCAATTCATCCAAGTTTTGTTCCGTATAAATAAACAGTGAGACATTTTTGGATAAACATTTATTTGCTTTCATGCTGAGAGTTAGATAATAAGAGCAATACCACCACCTTCATGTCTGTATGTTACATATGAAGCTACAGCCAGCAATGGTTAGCTTAGCTTAGCCCGACAACTGGGAGCAGGAGGGAGTCGTTAGCGCTGGTCCGTCTAACGATAAAAATGACATAATGACCCATCAAACCACAACTTGTTTTGTACACAATATCCAAACAAGATATATTACGTTGATTAGTGAAACTTGGACGTGAATATTTTCATTCCTTTGGATAGTGCAAGGCTAACTGTTTCCCCCTGCTTTCGGTCTTTGTGCTAAGCTAAGCAGGCTCTATCTTAATATTTACTTGAAAGATTTGAGAGTGGTGTCGATCTTCTCATAAAGCTTAACCTTCAGCAAGACAGCATGTAAGGTATTTTCCAAAATGTCAGACTTTTCCCTTTAACGTAAGGGTTACCTTAAAAACACCACCAATGAAGCTTCTTGAAAATAAGCTAGTCCAGGTCCAGGTGACAATTCTTTCCTCTCGTAGGGCAAAAAAAGGCTGCAGTGGATATGCTTCACTTTCATTTCGCCCCCTTAAAAATAAACCATATTGCCATCAGCAATGATGATTCTTCCTCAATGCTAATGGGAATTCGTCATTGGTGTTTTTTACATCCGTGATGACATGTTTCAAAAATGAGACCAAGATACTATAAATAATCAGAATACTGCCCCGGCACCTTGCTAAACAAAGTCAGCATTTTACATATAGTCATCATCTGTGTGTGTGTGTGTGTGTGTGTGTGTGAGAGGGAGAGAGAGAGAGAGAGAGAGAGAGAGAGAGAAACAGAAAGAGTTTTTCTGGCTCTTGGTGGACAGTTTGATGAAACTTTGATGTTTTCATGCTCCAGTCATCCCATCAGTCATCCCAGGAGGTTTCAACCACATTTACATTCATATTCAAAACCTCTGAAATAGAGGAAAAGAATGGGAAGCAGAAGTGTGAGAACGAGGGAGAGTGTATCTGTGTGTGTGTGTGTGTGTGTGTGTGTGTGTGTGTGTGTGTGTGTGTGTGTGTGTGAATATGCCATGTGAAAAGTGCTAGTATTTTAACCTACTTCCACCACAGTGATCATGTTATGACTTAAATTCAAGAGTCAAACTGACAGAATCACCGCTTTACCCTGAACTGAAAAAAACCCACACTGTAGAAAACCCTCAGTATTTTTTTAAAGAAATAACGATAGCCAAACCTTGTGTCTCAAAAACTCCCCTTCATTTGTTGTTCTTTCCATCCCCCTTGCTGTCCTCACAAAACAACACCATGTCAAGTCTCTCTGACAGTTTCACTGTACCTGTTTTTCAGAGATTCCTAAAACAGAAACCAACTTTGAGGAGCGCCTCATCCTCAAAGCCTTCCTGCTCAAGTTTATGAATGCATACGCACCCATCTTTTACGTGGCTTTCTTCAAGGGACGGTAAGTCCTGCATTCGTGTGTGTAGGAGTACATTCGTGCAACGTTATCCTGTGAAAACCATGTATCTCCAAAGCATCAGTTTTCCTAACCCAACAGCAACAGCAAATGCTGGCAATGTACATTTCTACAAACTCAGGATACATTACATTTCTACGCTATTATGTAGTGGATACATTGAATTTTTATGTTTCAACAATGCTGTGGTTACTGTGTGGTTATGTTCAGGCACAAAAACGTAATGTAATGTTTGGAAAGATCATATTTAGACTTAGAAAAAACAATTTTGGTGCACATTCACGGTTGGAGAAGCCTTCAACATCTCGGTAAAAGATAAGTGCTTTTCATGGTACTATCCCCGGTAGAAACCCCTTGGCAGTGGTCTCGCCTAGGTATCACACCATCCGCTATCCCGTCTACCTCGTGATGGCAAAGTCAGCTCATATACTACGTCACTTCAGAAATGCTGATTTGATACATATGAAACTTACAAATGTAACATATTTGTGGTTTGCAGAAACATACAACGCAAAACTTTTTTTTTGTAGTGACTGGGCTGGTTTTCCATGTGCTTGTTTTGAGCTTTGTGACAATGCATTTTTCAGCTGTCTAAATGGGGTTATCCAGCTGAATAAGGAGAATATTCTCCAACCATAAAAGAACATTTATTCCCTTTGTTTGTGTAAAAAAATTGGAATCTCCATATTTGGAGATGCATGGTTTTCTGTGGGCAGTGATGACATGCTTTAACATGCCTGCTGGATTACACTGGATGCTATAACACAAATACATCCATTTCAGAAATAAAAACACATTGCTAACTGGTAAATCCAAATGAAGCTCCTCAGTCGTCGTTGTGTGTTTTCACAGGTTTGCTGGTCGACCTGGAAATTACGTGTACGTCTTCAATGATTATCGGATGGAGGAGGTCTGTATCTTTCTTTGTATCAGTGCTTTTTTTTCATTTGGCTGAATAACTGAAACATAAAGTGACAGTGAATAAGTGTACAAATGAAGTGTGTGTGTCCCTCAGTGTGCACCAGGAGGCTGCCTCATTGAGCTGTGCATTCAGCTCAGCATCATCATGCTGGGGAAGCAGCTGATCCAGAACAACATCTTTGAGATCGGCATCCCGTAAGTAGACCACACTCCTTTTTTGCATTTGCTCACTTAGTATGACGTTTTTAAGATCTGGAGATGCTGAATGCACAAGAGCGAGTAAACGAAAGCGGGATACTCTGTCTGATGTCTCATTGTCTGACACCTAAACACACATACAGATGCTTACTCACAAGTGTCCCTCTCCCCTTTTTTGTTACTATTAACATTCTTCCTGTGTCTGTACAGTGGTGCTTCATCTTGTGTAACAGCTCAGCTCAGGGGTCAGAGGTCGGCTCTGTTTATAATTACTGTCACACACCAGAGGAGCCTTTTGGCTTCAGGCTGCGCTGTTACTGTTGCTGTAAGCACAGCTTGACCTCCGGTACTGTCAGACGGGTCTCATCAAACACTGGTTTCTCCAGGACGTCCTGAGGGATCAGCGAGCCACGGCACATACCGTGATACTATCTACATACCATCTACTCATCTGCTTTACATTCATCCACTTAAAAGTTTTGACACCTGGGAGACGACCAGTTAAACCACAGTCTCATTCTGTGGGCCAGTGTGAGGTTTTATGGAGAATGTCTGAGCGGCTGAGTGAAGCCAGTACATTAGAGGTTTTCACAGGTTTAAAAAATTATACCTGACCCTAAAAGCTCCCGTCTAAAGATGTAAGCGATAGACCTGCCCATTTAAAAAACACATAGTAAGAGCCCACATCCTCCCAAAGAGGACTCAGGTCTATGGAGACTTCACAGTCGAATCATTCTGAGCTCCCACCCATGAGACCAAAACAAGTGTCTGCCCACAAGAGTCATGGCCTGTTGAATAATAAAAGAAGGGTGTGTTTTTGCTGCATTTGGAGGAGCCCGGGACAGTCTCGTTGACTCATTGTGACATATTTAGGTTTGAAATGTTCCAGAACTTGCCTGAGAGTTGTCCCAATTTTAAGTTTTCCCAAGTATCACAGTATTACGGTGATAGGTGTCTGTATATCCATGTTTACATTGCAAACAAGAACTGCTAATAACTAATTTGGCATACTTCTTATGATTTGAATTTGCAGTGTTGCAGAGGCTATTTTGAAACCATAGCCAATCACTTCAAACTGGAAGAAGCTGACAACACAGCTACCCTAGAGAGAAATTTAGTTTGGTTAACTAAAGCTACTTAGAAAAGTAGTTCGAACTACTATGTTGAAAATATTCATTTTAACAATTTACATGTGATACAAAATTATAACAAAATATTAGGGCTGTAATCAACTGAAGAAAATCTTGGTCGACTGAAATTCTACCTACTCTTCAACCATTGGCTTGGTCAACGGGGGAAAACATGCTTTCCTGTCACAGGGCTTGAGGTGAAGTCTGTGTTCAGGCAAGTGGAATACTTTGAGTGAAATATAAATGTGATCTCCAGTGTAATATATCTGAAAATAAACTGCACAGTATAACGCTTTTCCACCTGAGCTGTGTGCAATTGGCCGTCTCGCCACAGATTGTTGAACAGGACCGATGAGAAAAATCAGACATAAAAGACATTGGTGTGATCCTCTTCCTTTCAGAAGCTTTATCATCCAGTCTTGAACTGCAGTGTCTTTTTGGAGACTTAATTAATACGATTAAAATCAATCCTTAATGATAAATCCCACACTTAATGTCCTTTGTGATTATTTATCTGTTTCCAATTGAAAATTAGTTTAAAAATGTTTAACTTTGGGTAAAGTGCTGGGCTTGTCACTGTCAGCAGCCATTCAATCCCAATGGAGAGGGGGTGGGACAAATACCACAAAGACCAGTGGTCTTTTCCCAGGGAAAAATATTTTTTTCCAGCGGATGTCTTAGTTACAACATGATTGAGCTAACTGGAGTAGTTTCATGTTGTATCCGACAACGGGAGGCTTTTAACAGATGACGTCCTGATGTTAGCTTTGCTACTGCTGTTAGCTGTCCCTGTCAGCTGATGCTTTCTAGACATCGTGATTTCCCAAAACTGAATAAATACCACACATAGCAACACAAAACTGCTTTGCTAGCTCAATCATGTTGTAACTAAGATATCCGCTGGAAAAAATATGTTTTTCACGGACCGGTTATTGAGTTTATTTACATGGCGGTGGAAACTATGAACGAGCTAACTCTCATCTGCTGAGCTTTAAAAATGCCGGCTGTTTTGTTGCTTTCTGTTGATGTCACATCCCTCCTTGAGTATATCCAATCAGCACCAAGTAATCCCCAAGCCCCAGCCAGGAGTCTTTCGGGGCCGTTCTGAGTACCTACTCCGAGGCAGGGACTTGTTTAGCCCCTGTAAAAGTTCTGGAACTCTGTCCTTCGGGGGTGGTTCCTGCGGTGGAGACACACACCAACGGCCCCGGCCCCGTAAATTTAGCCCGAAGTTCCTGCGGTGGAAACAGGCCTAATGAGAATTTGGTCAGACAAGAACATGTCGACTAACCAATTGACCAACTGACCACAATGTGACAGCCCCACAAAATATAGTACAAAAAAAGTCACAGGGCAGCAAAAATACGGCTCAACTGAGTTTATTGCAAAAATGCCCACTTGTTCACAGGCCTTACATAAATGTGCAAGGAATGTCAGGTTTAGTTTTGTACACAGTGTCCATCAGAAACATAAGTCCAGGTGGAATTATTGCACCAAGCAGGGTTTCTCAGTCAGCCAGGTAAAATAGCATGCAACAACTTATCTTAACATTTGTTAATGAATACAATTAATACTAATACATAATCAATACTTACGACTAACTGAGGTCAAAGGGAGTTTAATTAAAGTAAAGAAAGAATAGGGAAATAGAATTTAGAATCCATGCCTTTCCTTTTATGATCCTAAGTTGTTTGTAGTTTCAAAGTTAACTACACAAAAAAGGCCAAAAAATAAATTACTATGCAAATATGAATGAAGCTGAACTACCAGCAAACTATTGCAAAATGTAGTTTTTGTAAACTACTACTTTAGCTACCCTAGTTCACTACTCTGCAACACTGCCAGTTTGCCAAAAATATGAACAAATATAGGATAAAAAACAACAAGTTGTAGCACACAGCGCACCTCAGTTTCAGAATATGTGGTGGGCATTGTCAACACGTAAGTGTCTCTTTTTTTTTTGAGGGAGTTCAGTCAGACACTGAAAACCTTTGGTATATCATGTACAGTGTAACAGGAAAAATACACCACTTGGTTTTGTGTACTTTACCTGTCCAAATTAAAGACATACCTAATAAAAGCCAAAATTCTTCCAAAATATATATTTTTGTCATTTAAAATTAAGCTACATTAAGTCATTTCCACCACTAGAGGGCAGAAAATACATAACAGATCCACAAAAACACTGCACCGAAAGACTGTCCACAATTTACGTATGTATCCTCAACATAGTAGTTTACCTGTTGAACAATTGCCTGCCTACACATAGAGCAGACACCCACTGCTACAGTATCATCTTAGGGGTCATGTTTCTGGCATCTGAGGAATATATACATTTTTGTATTAAACACACAAATATATTCAGTGATTGAATTTTATTTCAGTGAAAGGTACTATATCAAATAAATTATTATTAATTATTATTACATGGTATGTGCAGTATTGATGGTCCTTTGCAAACCCAAACTCCTGAATAAATATCTAGGCCTTTAGCTTCTCTACCAGCGACCCCATTCACAAGAAAAATTGCGAAATGCAGGTTGAATTAATGTTTTTATATTAACAGGCACATTACCCAGTTAAACTTCTGGTTACATTTTTGAGGGATGACTTGAATTTTTCACAGCATAAATGTCTTGGTAGTAAAACAATGTTATTGCCACAGAAGGAGAAAAAAGGAACACCGGGTGGAGGAGGTGGGAACATACATGAAACGTGCAGACGGAGTAGGAGAGTCCTGACCTACATCAGAAACCTCTAATCTCTTTTTAGGCCAGCAGCAGCAACATGACTGTGTGTGCAGTGTGTGTGTGTCCTCAAACTGTAAGCGTGTGTGTATGAGCGTGGACACGTGTCTGCATGTACTTTATGTGAATGTGTGAATGTTTAAAGGAAAGTTACATTTATACTTTCACTGCCTCCTCGAAATGTGCCGTACAAACTCCCCTGTGCGTGTGTGTGTGTGTGTGTGTGTGTGTGTGTGTGATAACCACATAAATAATGCAGTCAAGCATGTAGCTGCTTTAATCAGTAAGAGTTTTTATTAAAGCAGTCCACAGTTATATGCATATACAACCAAACGTACACACAATGCACACATCGGTGTCGTTCTACATACATCATTTTACACGTTCATATATACAGTGCATATGGACAAATACTATACATGCACACACACACTCAAACTGTGAGTTGGACTTACTTCCACTGGGCCATGTACTTACAGAACGACACACGTAAAACTCTTGTGTACCTGGCTCTCTCTGTGCTCTCCCGCTGCGTTTCCCAGCAGCAGTTTGTTTACATCACACAGCTTCAGTTTTCAGTTGAACGCCAGTCTGCTGGCCGCTCTCTTCAGCGACCACTTTTCTTAGAAAACAGTCAGCTTCTGGCTGTGAGTCCAGTTGGCTTGCAATAAAATGTTTAGCATTACCAGTGTAAATACCTGCTTGTGTGTTATGTGTAGAAGCAGAAACCCTGTCCGCCTCTATTGTTTCAGGGAAAGTTTACTCAGTACACATCCAACATGTGAACACCACCCTGCTTCACATTCATAAATTATAAACACTGCAGGCCCTGTGCCTTGTAAAGTAAATACAGGTAGTTTATTTGTTCAAGAGACATATTTGTTTTTCATATGAATCAGGATTTGAAATCCAATCTTCCAGCTGCAGAAAATGTGCCAAGTGCAGCTTTTTAGCTTAGAGAAATACCAGATTCAGTGAAACGATACAATTTAACTTACCTTAAACAAGCAAGACAGTTTCTGTACATCCATGTGGGATATCAAGTAATAAGTTCTGTTCAAGCAACTTTCAATCCCTGTGTGCAATTACATAACTGTCTCACTGCACTAATCTAACCACATTTTAAATTTGGTTATTCACAGTTTTTATTTGATGTACATTTCTTTACTTTAGATAGGACTTACTGTACACTGAGTACGTGTACACACACAATACAGAATTATTAAGTCTTAACCTTGACTCTTTCTCCTCCACCTCTCCCTCCATTCCAACAGGAAGTTGAAGAAGCTGGTGCGTGCGATAAAGGATAAAGCACCAACGGAGAAGGAGCTGGAGGAGGAGAGGCCTCCACAGCAGTGGAACTTGGACTACGCCCTGGCTCCCTTTGAAGGCCTCACGCCCGAATACATGGAGATGAGTGAGTCTGCACACACACACACACACACACACACACACACACACACACACACACACAGAGAAAAAAAATAACTTCATTGGTAAAGAATAGCCATTAAGTCAACATACTTTTAAAACAAGTATTCAAATGATATAACATCTCTCACGGCACTAAGAGGCGTTTTATCATCTGTATGTGCGAGGACCTTCTCAGGTAAAAGCAAGCCAACTGCCAAAGAAAATGTTGGCGCTGTACGTGTCTGCTAATCATGGATATGTTACATTTGTACAGTATTATGTAGTAGACATGCAGAGACTTGTCTTTACGTTTTCGTAACACTGCAGTTAACATGTGGTTTTCTTAAGTCTCAAAAATCACGTGGTTATGGTTATGTTTTGGCTAAATACACCCGGTTTTGGCGGCACAGTCGTATCTCGAAATGCCGCCAATGTCTTATTGGCTTTTGGTGGCACACTCATCACTGAAGTTGCTCCCAGTGTTTCACTAAAAAAACCACTTGATTTTAGTGGCACAATTGCTGCTGGAACTACTACCAATTTTTTTGCTAAATACACCCAGTTTTGGTGGCACAGTCACAACATGAATTGCTACTGATTTCAGTCTGAAAAACAGCCAGTCTGGGCAAAATGCTGCCAATGTGTCTCGCTAAAAAGAGTCTGGTCTCACTCCAAAGTTGTCGAAGTCCGACACTTGGGCAGTGACTTGCGGCGTCAACGAAAAAGGCGTCCTTTCACATCAGTATGATATGCGGCTGGTTGCTGTTAAAGTTTAATGGCGCCCGGCAGTGTCAGGGGGAAACGTGGCGGGACAAGCACGAATCCTAAGGTGATGAATCTCTGTGTGGGGAGGGCGGGAGGGGTAGTAGATCCAACAAACACCGACTTTCACCCGAGAGAGCAGTCTTCATGTCCTGTAAGATTCTAAAGCCAAACCCTGTTCTTTTTTCCTAAACCGAACCACATGTTTTTGTTGCGTAAACCCATGTGTGTTTGTTGTTGAAGGAAAAAAAAAATGTCAGTGTCATTTATTTTGAAAGAGACTATGTAAACGTTACATTTCCTGTGAAAACGGAAGTGTATCTTGAAAGAAGAGAACTTGACACGATGTCCCAGAACGTCAAGAACCAACTCACTCAGGGTACCTTGCACATCATATGTGGACATGGAAAGTCCATGAATAAGCACGTCAAAACTGTCACTCTCGGAGTGAGAATGTGTTGCTAAAAAACACCCAGTTTTGGATTTCTAAGAGTGCTCTGCAGCTTGGCAACCTTCTTGCCTAGGTGTTACGTCATCCACCATCCCCTCCTGCTCCTGATAACAATATTAGTTCTAACACACGTAATCACAGCTGTGTCATTTTAGAAATGTTGTTATGATACATGTGCATTGTACAATTGTAACATATCCAAGGTTTATGGAAACTTACAATGCCAACATTTTTTTTATGGTGACTGGGTGGATAAAAGGGCACACCTGGTATAAGGAGCATATTGAGGATATTTGCATATTGTTCACACACACTCATCAAGACCATGCTTGTTAACAGCATTTGTCAGATGTTGAAATGCCTTATGTTGACCTGACAAGAACCTTTACAGGAGATGTGAGTTATGACTTTTGTAGGTCACAAAAAAAAACACGTACTTTGTGATTTAGTTTGGACTTGTTGCTTTCATCCACCTGCAAAAGGGCACACACACATTGTATCCATGTCCATCACAAACCAAAGCACATAAACACTGGAGATTAAAAATTTTCCTCTCTCAGGCAGAATCAATCTCAGCTGTGTATTTAAATCAACATGTTTAATGTTTAAGGCCTGCAGGTAATTAGCAAGTGACACATTATTTTGAATGGCTTTCACTTTCCTTCATAGCCCTTGTCTTTGCAGTGCTTTGGTCCAAATGCCAGAATTGGATTTGCCTTCACTTTTTCAGGCACTTTTCTAGTTATTCAAATGGAAAAGGAAAATGCGCCTTTGTTGTTTCTGAGCTGTCTGAATTTAATAGGAAATGACATCATGTTTATACAGTACAGGCCTGTCACCAGCTGTCGGGTGAGTGTTTGCAAATGGTCAGGAGGAGCATGCCACCACGTTGGGAGGCTAAGAAGGGGCTGACAAAACAGCTTTCCAGTATAATGTTTTCAGACAGGCTTCTGTAGATTTATGGGAGTCTACAGGAGTAAGAAGAGAACCACACATGCTGCAGTGTGGGCTCTTAAAGATATGTAATCTAATTTAATCAGTGCAGGGTTCCAGTCATTTAATTTCAAGCGGTCCTATTACATATTTAACAAATTGTAACACAACATCCAACTTAGTTTAAACACATTTGTTGCATTACATGGCTACAGTCATGGAAAACCCCTAAATTTTTACATTAGTGAAAATAGACCCACTGTGGAAAACTGGCAGTGGCACAGCCTGCAACCACGAGTCTGTCTTTACTGTTGTTGGCACAAATAAAACATGGTCGGGGAAAAAAAACTGTTAACCAAACGTTATGCTGAGGCTCATTAAATTTCACCCTGACAAAGAGTGGCAGGCAGAGAAAAAAGTATAACTTAATAACAAAAAATGAGATGAAATGAGATGGAGGAAAATGTAGTACAACGACATGAAAATAAAATTAAGATTATTCATGGTTTCCCTTAATTTTCCTGGACAGTGTGTCAGTCTGCTAAACATCATTAAGGTCATTCCCAGGTTAAGTAGTTTAAAGGAGGGACAGTTATGTGCCAGTAAAAGTTGACTGATTTACTGGACCGCCGCCGTAACTTTTCGTAATGGAAAATAAGATTAAAAAAAACTTAAATGTAAGTCTTTTGGGTAAATTTGTAATCAGAAAATTGCAGATGACAGTCAGCAGGTCATGAAAGTTGTTGAAGCTACAGTAGACAACTTTTATAAATTATAACTAACTTATATTTATGGAAATTGTCACTATATTCTGACAGTGGTAAGTGAGGAAGTTAAGATATGAAAATATCAGGCTCCTCTTCCTCTTAGTGCTCCTAATGGCATTCACAAGAAAACTCTGCACCTGAACGAAAACAACCAATCAGAGAAAGAAGGAGTCTTCAACTGCTCGTGCACATGCTGGGCTGCCAACAACAGCATATATGGCAAAGACAGGCAGCAGCGATGTACAGGATGGAGGAGAAAAGTCTGGACGGTTCTTGAGTGGAGGGAGAAGCAATGTGAGACTCCATTAGGTGCCTTATCAAAATCAATCAAAACCTATATGACTGGATTATGTGGGTATTTAATTTGAAAGGACAGACACAGAAAGTGGCCATGATCAGCAGTCAGACAGGAGTCCTGTTAATTTACAGGGCTGGTACCTACGGTTATTACACAGGCTAGTTAACAATATGTCGGGTGGGAAATCCAAAGTGTGGGATCATTTTGAGAAGGTGAAGGACGAACCCAAGGTAATGTGTAAACTCTGCAAACAAATATTTGTCATCATTTGTCGCCTACAAACATGACGTATCATCTGAAACATGTAATTAGCTACATGCCGATTAGCCACTTAGCACAATCATTACTGCTTTGCCAACAGCGTCATTAACAGGCGGCTCGCTCAGTGTGTGACGTGCACTTGTAGATAAAATATAGGCCTATATTAATGAAGGTTAAGATTAGGTTAGGATACTATTCTTTCTCAGACCATGAACTCAAACCATTGTGTTGCCCCGCCCCAAATATATAATTTAATAATTAAATTAATATTGTAAACATGCGGGTGACTAGTTGAGTAATGGCCCTAAATAACGACTACTGGTTGACTAGGAAAACTCTTAGTCGGGGCAGCCCTAAAAATAAAGTGTCAAAAGGATCACGTGACATACTACAGCATACCACATTAGGTTATTAAAGAACAACTGAGCAACTCAACGCAGACTTTGTCTCTTGGGACACAAACACTGTTCTCCTGGTTGAAAGTCCTGTGTTTGTTTAACCTTTCTCCCATAAGTGGACTTTGCTCCTGTAATAATTACCACAGCCACTAAAGGTAGCCACCTAACAATAAATGTCAATATTAGTTATAGTTTCTGCTTGTGAAAATGACCTATGTTGTCCTGTTTTAGATGTTAACAGTCTTGACTGATCAATTGATGAATTGATTTTACCCAAGCGGGTCTGGAGCGGAAAAATTCAGACGATGCGGAAGTGCCAAATACTGAGTTCTCTGAACGGCCACATGAGGCTGGCTCCAGAAGCAAGTCTATACCCACAGACCCCTACGTTAAAAAGACCAACTTTACTGCAGAAATAAACATGTTGACAGATTCACATACAGCAGGTAAATGTACAGATGACTGATAGTGTAAGCTAATATGGCCACGCAGCTTGATTTTTTGCAGAGCATTTCCTCCAGGTCAATGGAGTCAAAGTGCAGCAGAAGTTCAGCAAACATGCAGCAACAAGCTTGACTTCAGAAATTGGCAACTGCTGTATGTGAAGGATTGTGAACTAGCAGAACTGGCTGTGAGCCTGGCCTGAGGTCAAAGCCATAAAAAAAAACAAAAAAAAAAACGACAATTTTGGTTAAATTATAAATAGCAAGTAAAGTTTTGTTGGTATAATCTGACGTGGGAAATATTCTTGTGTTATCCAAACTAAGCTGAGAAACCTCTGAACGATGGACCAGACTGAGTGCATTAGAAATATCTGTACTGCAGGACTCAAGAACTGCTGAAAACATCTTCAGATATTTGGACAACTATGATTAGGAAAAACAAAAAGCTTTTACTTGTATCTTAGCTGCGATCTGTTTTGTTTGGTGGAATCAAGATGATGTGTAGATTTTATGTGATATGGAGTGAGGACAGAGAGGAGGGTTGAGGGAGAGAAAAAAAGAAGAGCGAGGTGATGTCCCTGCAGGGCACAGCAAGGAATGTCAGAAATGTCTGAGCTCTACGTGCAAGCATACACTCACACATAGCTGTTAGGATGTATGAATGGGTAGTTCTGGGGTTGTGTTAACTCATTTATTATTTGTGTGTGTGCTTGTCTGTAACTGTGTGTTGTATTGATGCATTCGTCTGTGAGACCTGGTGCTCGTGTCAAGGTGTATGTGTCTTCTCTGTGTGTGCCTGGGCCAACCTTGAACCCGTCAACCTCGGCTCAGGTAGATAGCGAGGTTATTCTAAGCTTGCCCTCTAGCGCTCACTGCTCCACTGTCGTATTTTCTTCCTCTCCGCTCTTTGTCTCCGCGTGGCGTCCGGAGGTTAAGCCGTCAGTCTCCCACTCACTTGAAATCCCCATTCCCACACTGCTTAAATTCCACTGCTGCGATCAGAGACGTACATGAGCCAGAGTCAGGCAAACTGCCTTGTCTTTCTCATGTTTCCTCTCCACATTCTTAGGAAGCAGGTGGATGCTGTTTTGGTCATTTGTTTAAAGTTTGTAGCAACAATAATGTGATAAAGGTTATGTCTTTAACCTTGCCCAAAGGCCTGGGATCAGCCCTGTTTCTGTATACACCAACCAGCCTAGTGGGTCGAGGGATGGGTTTTTAACCAGACTTTCTGTGTTTGCTAACACCTACCTCTGTAGAATCATGGATGGATTACTAAATGGGCCTACCAGGCACAGGCCCAGGGGCCCAAGGCGTTAGAGGCCCCATTGGCCCTCCCCTTGAAATGTCACTCAAATTAACACGTACCAGCCAGTTCCATACTCTAAATGACGGATAAGGAATTGCAAAGAGACACAAAATAGCTACAAAATAATGACATAAAGACACAAAAAAACCTCAAAGAGACACAGTATGACTACAAGGACACATAATGACCAAAAAAGACATAACATGATTACAGAGAGCCACAAAACAACTTCAAAGAGACACAAAATGACCACAAAGAGATGCAAAACAACCTCAAAGAGACACAAAACAACCTCAAAGAGACACAAAACCACCACAAAGAGAAACAAAATGATTACAAAAAGACACAAAATGACCACAAAGAGACACAAAACAACCTCAAAGAGACACAAAATGACTACAGAGAGACACAAAACCACCACAAAGAGAAACAAAATGATTACAAAAAGACACAAAATGACCACAAAGAGACACAAAACAACCTCAAAGAGACACAAAATGACTACAGAGAGACACAAAAACACCACAAAGAGAAACAAAATGATTACAAAAAGACACAAAATGACCACAAAGAGACACAAAACAACCCCAAAGTGACACAAAACGACGTCAAAGAGATGCAAATGACCCCAAAGAGACACAAAATGACCAAAGAAGACACAAAATCACTACAAAGAAACACAAATGAGGATACGCAAAACAACTTCAAAGAGACAGGACCACAAAGATACATTAAGACTACAGAGAGCTGAAAAAACTATAAAAGAGAGACAGACCCACCGCAAAGTTTGTGCGTCTCACTCCTGTTTTAGAGAGGTGATGGGGCCTTTTGCATTTCTGTGCCCAGGGGCCCATTGTCTCATACTCTGCCCATGTCTAGTGTCCTCAGACAAAAAGCTGATTCCCCACTAGTTCCAGAGCAGCCTTACTGCAGCTTATGTCGAACCGTTCTGTGGTCAAAGGGAAGCAGGTGTGGCAAGCCTAGACAAATCTTTAAGGCACCCCGGTTCTGATTATTGAACTGCTATTTAAGTTGGCGGTTGTGAGTTAAGAAGCTGCTGCCAACAGCCCTTTAATACTAATACCCAGCATTTGCGTGTGTGATTTTGATGTTCTCTACAATAAATTCTTGTCAACTTTACTTTTAATTATCAGTCATGGATGTTGTGTCTCGGGCTTATCTAATCAGACTGACTTACATAACACACACATAGTTCCACACACTTCCTAATCATAAAAAGTCCCAGTTTAGCTGGTGCAGTGGAGTGTTTAACCTTAAAAGGCATCATTTGAACCACTGAGCGAGCCTGAACAGACAGTGCGACTCCTGACCAGACAAATGACCATTCACAAACGTCAATCTGTTAACGTCTTAGTGGCAGCTTAAAATTTGTGTTTCCAAAGTTGTGAATTCCTGTCTCACATGTCAAGCTCTCTTATGCTGGCAAACAGCAGAAATGGATGGTATAAGTGGTTCTTTTCCAAGAAAAAGCTGCAGCCTTGTACAGAGGTGTTGCTTGAAACACAGGAAGTTAGCTTGAATCTTACAAAGCATTTATAATTAAGTAAACCTTTCTCATTGTGGGCATTCTGACGTCCTGTAGCATAACACCATTCACTGCATGCAGTCTGCCATGTTGCATTTTTCAGAAAAACAGACATCAGCAAACGTTTTTAGATATCGTATTTCAATGGTTTTGTTGCTGTAGAAAATGCACCCAGTGGAAACTACTGTAATCTATTATCTATGGCAAGTAAAGGAAAAACTCTACACCACAAGCAGTAAATCATCCATTGATCTCCTTGCTTTTAAAAGCAGTAATTTTTACCATCAGTGCTTTTAAAGCTGCAATAGGCTATTTTCTAGAGAAGGTTAAAAAACAAACAAACAAACAAACAAAAAATACAGAATTTGAAAAAAACAGGCATTTCCTGCAGCTCTCAACTGTCTGTCCTAAGCCACTCCTACCGGACATCCACGCATTTGCACACAAAGAGCTAGTAGGAACGCTAGATTTTCTAAAGCCTAAAAACAGCGAGGAGTAGGTGCAGAAGTCTATTTTTCAATTTTACCACTTGATTTACAACATTCTCAAAGGTTTTTAAGGGATTTTCGCCCAGTGATGCCACAAAAAATCCTGCCTATGCTACTTTAAATGAACACTGTTGATTGTAGTGTACTTTCCATGATATTTACCATTTTTTAAACATGATATTTACTATTTTTTAAACATGGAGAATATTGTATATTATTCAACAGTTCTCTCATGTTATAATTATTTTGTATTACTATTTTAACCATAATGGACAAAGTACGAGATATAACATAAATGTGATAACAAATATACTAGGGCTTAATCTAAACTGATTACATACATCAATTTTTGCTGTCAAATTATTTTAAAAAATTTCAATTCAAATTAATTTTGGCAGATGTGTTGTAGTAAAGCTGCTGAAATTTGGACACAATTGTCCCCCTGCCCTCTACCAAACTGGTAGAGCACTGAAACTGGTCTGCAGTCCATGGCAATCCATTTTGCAAGGGAGCTAGTTAGTCAGGTAGACATACTCAGTTTGCGTCTGAACGTTTCGTCGAGATACTAGCGCTAGTATCAGAGGCTGTGCTAGCTCAGACCTCCAGGCTCGCTGCTAAATGCTTTGTGTTGAGGTGATATTTCAGGCTTGCAGTAATCCGATGGTACAAAAATTCCTTATTGTAGAAACTGCAGAAAACGGTGCCCCGATCAACAGTTCCATTTGAGCGTTTTTTAAACGTAAATGCTCCATTCATGGGATCAAGCAGCGTCTTCTCGTCTGCCTCCATCATGTGACAAAGCCACTGTGGCCTTCAGTGATGCACCGTGTCAAAGAGCACCACAGAACGGGATTAATCAGTGTTAATGTTTTTAGTGCGTTATTTTTTTTCTGAGATGAATTAGTGTAGTGGTTAGAGCACTTGTCTTCCATGTGGAAGGTCCAGGCTACAAATCCTGCTGGGGACGACATCAGCAAAGGCATACGGTCACAAGAGGTTCCCACCACCGAATCAAACAGGATCAGATTAATCTGAGTCAAGTCCTCAACAAGGGCGTGTCTCAAGCCCATTGTAGACGGGAGGTTCCAGGCGCAAAAAGCGGATTCAGTTACTTTCAGTTGAGGCATTTTGACAGCCCTAAAATAAATACATGCAACTTCTGGTGCATGACTCTCACATAAGGTGTTGATGCTCCTGGAGTTACCTTAAAAATGAACTTCAGATCTCCACTTCATTGTCAGGTGGATCCAATATGTCTCTTTAACAAATTTGCTTTTAACAAAATTTTGGAAGTACCAACCAACCTTCAAAGTTGGCCTGAGTTTAGGGTAACCTCACTGGGATGTGGTTGGAAATAAAGATGGAGAAAGGATAAAGTGATAATCAATCATTGCCACTGTCTGAAAACTCTGATGCAAGGCAGTCACAGAGGTATAAACATTTTCTAATGTTTACAGCAGGACAGTACTAGACACACATGATACTACTATGACGTAAACTTGAACCTCACAAGCATGTGATTTGTTTTTCTCCATCATGCTGCAGTAAAAACTTGAAGAAAGTCTTTGTTTAAAGCGTGCCCTGCAGTGGAAAATTGTTACTTGGCTCATCTCTGTGTCAGTCATAAAGCCAATTACAGAAATTCTTTCAATGGAATTTTAACGAGTGATAATTGTGTGTTTGTGAGGACTCCAGCAGCAGCTGGAGGCTGTGGGCCCGCACTCATTTTGGATACAGATATGTACATTTGAATGTCATCAGCATAATTATGATAAGAAACAATGTTGGAAATGCAAAACAACAAACAAAAACAAAACAGGATGTTCATGTTGTGTTGTTATTGATCTTGTGCATATGTTCCTAATTTACTGTATCCATCCGTGTGCCAGTGTAAGTGTACGGAGGGCATGGAGCAGACATGGCCTTCAATTCCAGGCGCTCAAAAGCTAGTACAACATCCCCACCATGGTCTCATCTGTTGAATTATACAACATCTATTTATGACATATACATTTTCACTTTCAAACATATCTTACAGCATTGATGTTCAATAAGACTACACCTACTGTAGGATGTTTGATGATTGTTTATCTCTTTTCTCCAGTAATCCAGTTTGGTTTCGTCTCTCTGTTCGTGGCTTCATTCCCACTTGCTCCGCTCTTCGCTCTGCTCAACAACGTCATCGAGATCAGACTGGATGCCAAGAAGTTTGTTACGGAGCTACGCAGGCCTGTCGCCGTACGTGCTAAAGACATTGGTAAGCTAGTGTGACAAAAAAAGAGCACAGCTGACTCATAATACCACATTCTCCCATATAATGAGGGTTCTATAAGATATCAAATAATGGCAGTGGAAAGATTTGTTATGCGTTATAGATGCTGACATTTTACCAGTCAATGCAGCACAGGATTGGATGGGAGCTGCTAATGACCAATACATCTGTTATTTATATGCCAGAAAAAAAACAAACCTAAAAATATTATGTACTGAATATTTCTCTATAATGTCTTTCATGTCAGAGTAAAAAACCTTGGAAAGGAGCATCTGAAACATCATTGGACACCAAAACTCTCCACTAAACCCAACTGACGCCACTTGAAAATTTAGTTTAGTCATGTTAGGACATGCTATGAGTTCTGACCTTCTCTTTGAACTTATCTGGGTAACGTGAAGAGTGGCATGTCATGCCAGCGGCCCAGTTGTGGGGTCAAGTCCGTCTGTCTGTTCACCACTGTGGTCCAGACCAAAATAACTCAACAACTTTTGGTGGATTGCCATGTGTTTATGTACAGACATTTATGTTGCCCCCAGAGGCTGAATCCTAATCACTGTGGTAATCCCATGTTTTTTTTGTCTCTAGAGCCAACATTTGTCTTATTTAACCCTCATATAAAAACGTAATCTCATTGAGACATGGGGCCTCATTCTCAAGAGAAACCTGGTATGAAGTTGATATTTGTGGTTTTAGTTGAAATTCCTCAGCAACTACTGGATGCATTGCCATGAAATTTTGTAGATTAATTTTCCCCCCTCAAGATGGATTGTTATAACTTTGGTGGTCACTTTAAGGTCCAGTGTGAAGGATTTAGGGGGATATGCTGGCAGAAATGGAACATTTTATAATAAGAATTAGGAGTATAACAAAGCATTTATTCATATTGAACCACTGGTACGAGGCTTTTGGTTGGGTATGCATTACAGACCGAACAATACACTTAACTATCCTATTACATTTGGGAAAGAAAATATACAACCTAAACTGTGTTTAAGATAATGTTCTCAGTGCCACTGCATTCAACAAGGAAACATGCTGTCTGCCCCTCCCATCCTCAAACCAGAACATTCTACTGCAGTGAGACACACTGGGAGGCAGCTACGCTAAGCTAGCTCATCGGAAGATGGTTAACAAGGTCATTACCAGACCAGGAATAGAAGATCCTCTGGTAACCGACAGGTCTGGTGTTTGGAGCCATTTTAGTTTTGTTGTGAATTTTGAGGATTGTGGTGACAGAGCTGTGGATAGAACCACACAGAGCCACCACACAGCTACAGACGCTTCTTAGCAGCTAATCCTGTAGCACAGTAACATTCATGGCCCCCAGCCGAAGCATGAGCTGAAGCACAAGTCGCAATCAAACCGAACTGTTAATTTTGTAAACCGTTACACCCCTAATAAGTTTATTTACTTTAGTGTATTATCACCTTAAAATAAGATTTTCTGTTTTTGTTACCTTAGAATGAGCAGTTTATATCTACATAGGGAGCAGGTCCTCATGAACAAAGATCGTCTTGTTGCACCGCCATGTTTTTACAGTACCTCAGAATGGACAAGACAAACACTGGCTCTAGATAGGGCGTATCATGTTTTCGTGTTTTTGCGTCCACCACCATAGCTAGCAGCTCCCTCCCAATGAGCAGTGTCGGGAAAACGCTGGGGAGTGACAACATGGACACAATTTTGCACACACAAAGGGCAGAACAACAATGCAGTTGTGCTTTTGAGTTGCATGCTTTATGTAGAGTTCAAATCCACCAGCTGTCAGGCTTTTTTTTTTTACTGTTTAATACACATTTTGTCCTAACTAATCACTTGAACCATTTTCTCTCCTTGTCTCTCTATTACTCTTCTGTCTACAGGTATATGGTACAACATACTGAGTGGAATGGGAAAATTCTCAGTCATCATAAATGTAAGTATTAACGCAATGAACTGCTTTATACCATCTGTTAATTGAATTAGGGGAAAGGCACATTTATGCACAAGAAATGCATGTATTCGACAGTAGGTACTCTACTTAATGTGAGGGATTTGAGGTTCTACAGAAAGCACTTTAAAGGGACAGTTCTCCCCAGTATCAAGAATACATATTTTCCATCTTACGTGTAGTGCTATTTATCAATCGAGATTGTTTTGGTGTGAGTTGCTGAGCGTTGGAGATATTGAACATAGAGATGTCTGTCTTCTCTCAAATATAATGGAACTAGAAGGGACTCAGCTTGTGGTGCTCAAAGTGCCAAAGAAATCCATATGAAAAAGTTGATGTAGAAAATGTGGAAGCTATTTTCTGTCTACCGACCCACACCTGCCAACCGCATCACTACACAGAAGGAAGGGCATGTTCTAACTCAGTGGTTCTCAGCCTTTTTCTTGTGAAGGAAAATTGAATTAAATTGAATCACATTAGGTCACAGACCCCCATCTGATTAAAATATTGCTTCAGTAACCTCCATCTGAAAAGATTTTGGTTGTTAGATTTTATTAATTAGCTCAGGTAAGCTAGCAGTTTTGTACTATTAGAACAGTGGTTCTCAACCAGGGGTTGTGGGACTCCCAGGGGCCCTTGAGGGAATTCCAAGGGGCCGAGAAAAATGGGAATAGTTTATTTTCACTAATTAATTCACTATAGAAGTGAGTCCAATAAGTAATAAGTAAGGGTCATAAGAGTGACTATTCTGATCAAAGGCTTCACCTAAACGAGGTGAGTTTATTAAATCACAAACATCACAGACTGGAATTATGGTCAGAGGTTAACTAAGATGGTAGAGATGATGTTAAAATCACAGTTTGCTCTGGGATGTCATCCGTGGTGACCCTGTGAGATCCCAGAATCATCTGAAACACCTGAACATGCTGATCTGTAGAGGTCACGGTGTTTTTGTATTTGTGGAGTCAGGAAAGTTCTACTTGGGATTTGTCCTTGGCCAGCTAACCAAATCCTATTCCGTTTACTTTTAATACTAAAGAGATTTGTGTAGGATTCAGAAAAACAAGCAGCAGGAGTTTTTATTTATTCTAGCGCTATGGGGCATTGGACACATACACAAACGCTTAAGCTGCCCAGGAGCTTAAAAGCAGTGGAAAACCTAGAGCAGAATTTCTCTTTTGTGCATGTATCTTATAAGTTCTACAGACCTTACTTAATATTACTAAATGAATATGTTTCAATGCATTCCTGAAATATTTTTAAAATTAATATTTTATGGGAGCTGTGCTTTTGAACTCTGAAAATAAGGTTTGAACTCCTTCAACTCTTTTACATAAATGGAAGGAAGAGATATGACAAATCACAAGTATAACAAGATAAAGATTGTTTCATGGTGTATTGTCATGTGTGTCATTTTCTCTCTGTCTCTCTCTTTCTCTTTGGAGGCCTTTGTCATCTCGTTCACATCAGACTTCATTCCTCGCCTCGTATACCAGTACATGTTCAGTCAGACTGGCACCATGCACGGCTTCATTGACCACACACTCTCGTACTTCAACGTGTCCAACTTTAAACCTGGCACGGCACCGCAGAACTCAGACCATGGAAATATCACTGTCTGCCGGTAAAAAATACACTCACAAGCATGCATGCACACACTTACAAGTAAAGATATTGAGATCACTACTTCAGTCATGATATGCTATACTACCTTTACTATACTACCTACTGGCATTAAATACAAACGACAAATCAATATCAGCATTAATCAAAAAAAGCCGCTTGTCATGAAATATAGATACATATTCATATACATATGCATATGCATACTCACACACTTACTTGCACACACAGCCCAAGTTTTTTTCTAGTTTTCCGATATATCTTTCCTTTTACTGCCAGTAGAGTACTTAGTGTGCATTCAAGGAAACAGTCAAGTCGATTAATCTATTTTTACATCACAGGAATTTAGTTTGGGGGATTTTGTCTCAGTTTCTAAAACAGCATTACTTTGTTTTGACAGAACTTAAAGCTTAGACCTTAACAAATACATAAACATCCCTTTAGTGTCTGTATCAACAACGAATGGCTGCCATTGTCACATTAATTTTAAGGCTAGACGGAGGAATGTCTCTGTTTCTTCTTTGGTTCATTGAGTTAATGTCTACTGTATTTACAACTGATTTCTTTCTCTCCTTAAAAGCCGTTATTCATATTGAGAGAGCTCTTGGCAACATCCTAAATACTATATGCACTTTCTTCTCACTTTCTCTTCATTCACACAGAAGCAATATAGAATAATCACAACCCTTTACTGTTCACCATTTGCTGTCACCAGATTTTTTTTTTGCACTTAAAGAACACAACACTGTCTCTGTTTTGTGCCATAAAACAATCCAGGAGATTGTGTTTTTGTGATAGCAGAGTTAGTAATAAAGCAGCCATGGTTGCAGAACTATAGACATAGCTGGCTTTGTATCCTGACAAAGTACTAAAACGCTTAATTACAGTGAGTGCAGTGGGAGTTAAGATATCAGCATTTGATGCATATAATAACATATCATCTGCATAAAGCAACATATAGTATCATATTCAGTGATGTGTATGAGCAGTTTCATTTTCATGTATATTTGATAGGGACAGATACATATACATAGAGAATTGCACAGCAATTAACCAATGCAATGTATCATAGCATTTGTAGTTGATGCATTTTAGTAATAAAGGAGTAATAACTCCTTTTACTAATTGCTTGAGGAAGTACTTGTAGATATAAACAAATTAGAGAATTGTGCACAAACCTGTATGGTGGACTGGAATTACATTAATTCAGGTAAACCTGTATGGTCAGGTTGGGCATTTGCAAGGGACTAAGAATAGGTTTTTACACTGTGCATATACTTTAAAACCAAAGCATTTCATGCCCACAGGAAATCTCATTATAGATGAGCAAAGGTCTTTCTGCATTTAGCAAATAAACTGCACAAATTTGTGTTGGAGCAGGTATGGAGTTGATGATTTTTCAGATTTTCATAATGTAAGTAGGAAGAAGAGAAACTTAGTTCTTATTTTTTCCCCCCCTAAGATTGTTGAGCATAAGTCCTCCAGCCCATGCAACAACATAGGTCCTATGTTCCTACCTCTGAATATGTCCCACAGGAGTGTTTTACTACTGCGTAGTTTGGTGAGGCAAAAAACTCCTTGGTTAGGTTTAGAAAAAAGATAAAGCACTGGCTTTAGATAAGTATGTTTGATACTAAGGTAATGTGATGTACATCGACTACCTACGTTATATTGTTAAAACAACTTAACGTTGACTTTTGGTTTGACTTAGGACAGAAACACTGGTCTCTATATTAAAGTCCTGAGTTTGCTTGACCTATCCACCCACCCTCCAATGGTAAGCAGACTTTGTTGCTCTTTATACTACATTGCCTGACTTCCGAGTAAATATGAGTCATTATTTCTGCATTTGTGGTGTATGACCTACGTGGTCGTACTTTAGAGGTGTCCAACCAGTCTCTTCGAGCACTGTGCTGTTAGTGAGGTTTGCAGCTTTTTCAGTTGGCCACGAATGTCGTGAACAGCCACTGAATGTGAGAATTACACGGAAGATGACAAAATATCAGATTTTGGTTGGTGATGCAGATGGGGTTAAGGCTGACGTTCACACCTTCACTCAAACACTACTAAGTCCCTTTGAATCCTAAGACAACAAGAACTGATGTGAAAGTTCTTTTCACAGCTCCAATGACGCTCGAAATCATTAGCTCCAAGAGACAGTGCGCTATTGTATCATCTTCGCATTTTCACTCATGCCAATGGCAAGCATCTCTTTCATAATATCAATATAAAGCGCTGTAGAGGAAAAGGTCATGGATGCCGGCACCCACAGACAGAGGTCAACCTGCTGTTACATAAGACAGTCGAGAATTACAATGCAAGAATACAGTCTTTGTGCAAATGTAGTGTGGTACGTCACGCCCGAAACGCGTCAAGAGACTGAACGCCCTTGAATGCTTATAAGCATGAAATTGGCCGGAGGATGTTCCTGGAATGGCATGTGTGGTGCTGTATAGTGTATGTACAGACTGTATCCACGCAGTGTATTAGCTGCTTAAGGCAAATGATTCAAGTCTGTAACTCAAAGTATGTCAGATGCTCCAGACAGTTCATTTCTTTCTTTTTTATGCCTCTATGCCGGCGACAGCCGAGGGCAGAGCCTTTATGTTTTCAGACTGGCGGGTTCTCGTGAACACAATATCTCAGGAAAGCTTTGAGGGACTTTTTTCAAATTTTGCACAAATATCCACTTGGCATCAAAGATGAAGTAATCAGATTTTGGTGGTCAATGGTCAAGGTCACTGTGACCTCACATCCGTCCCATTCTAGTGAACAAGTTATCTCAAGAACACCCGGAGGTACTTTGATTATATCTGGCACAGATGTCTACTTAGACTCAAGGATGAACTGATCAGATTTTGGTGTTCAAAGATCACTGTCACCTCACAAAACACGTTCTGTCTATAACTCAAGAATCCATTTGCTAATTATGTCAAAATTTCACTCAAATGTCGAACAGAATAAACTAAGATAAATCGGATAAAAATATTATATCCAAAATGTCAAAGGTCAACTTCACTGTGACATCATAATGTTATGCAAAAACACTTTTATTGCCATCATCTAACATTATAATTCAGGACCAGGAGGGGAGACATTTGGTCGGATACTGAATTGGTAAAATAAATCTTTGGCGCCCACCTTCACCACAGTACTCATTGTATACACACAGACCTTCTGTGCTGCCGCACTGAAGATGTGTGTGAAGCATCCATGTTTTAGAATTTATAGCTTCTTTGTAGCAACATCCATGTTTGAAGAATTGTCTCTTTGCATTAGAATCAGCTTTATTAGTTACAATCCAATCACCAGAATAAATCTTGGCATAGTATGTTTCTGCAAACCATAAATACATTACATTTTCACATTATCATTTTACACACACATTTAAACTTTGTATCTTTATGTTTCAACAACACCGTACTCTACATGTGGTTAGGTTTAGGTGTAAAACCCACGTGAATTTGGTTAGGAAAAGATCATGTTTTGGCTTTAATAACAATGACTTTTGGTAGGGAATCCTGGCCGGAAATTGGCGATGTCTCTGTAAAAAGAACGCTCTTAATGCATGCTTTTCACGGCACTATAGCCGGTACAAATACAGCAGCGGGCTGTTAAAAAACACCCGTGTTTAGGGGCTACAAAGCAGCTGCAGCTTGACCGGTATCTAGTCGAGGCGACACCCCATCCATCTTCCCTCCAAATGTTGATAAGATACATATGAAAAGTACAAATGTAACAAATCTGTAGTTTACAGAAAAGTGCAATACCAACATCTTATTCTGGCAACTGGGATGTTGGCCTGAAATGTAAAAACAAAAGGAATTTGCCTTTGTTTTTTGCTTCCCTCAATCAACTTACACACTAATAGACATACAGCAAAAGACAAACAGCAAAGCTTAACAAAGTCAAGTTAAATCACTTTTATTTATACTGTATATCCATATGCCTTACATCAAAATTTGCTTCAAGGGGCTCAACAATCTGTACAGCAGACAATGGCCTTTTAAGTTGCACCATGTGACAAAGCTCTTTATCAGTACTCAGCTCCTCTGTAAAGATAGTTTCAAAGTCAAGACAGCGTTTTTCTCACTGGAAATCCTATCTTGCTATATCATTCATTTCTATATAGTTTTATTTTTGTTTGTTTCTTTTTACATGGGGAATTTTACAGCCTGGTTAACCCACACAGAGTTTAAAGCCTATGACTCCCCACCAGTAAGTTTGAACTGAAGAAGCCTCTTGGATGAGAGGTGAAACGTCTTCAAGAAACTGGAGAAAGTCCAGTTGCCTTCGATATAGCACTTAGGATTACCATGACCTGGATGAATGAGAATCTTCACCAACATCTCACAGGAAATTATTCACTGGAATCATACATTTCAGTAGAAATAACAGAGGAGAGGAAGGAAGTAGAGAAGCACTGCTGTTGGATGCATGGATAAATAGATGGGTGATGTGACAGAGGCCAACCACTAAGGTATTAAATCTTTAAATACATTTAAAAACAGCAGGGTGAGGAAGCTGAAGACAGTTTCTGCGTCAGTGGGCCTAGCATCACTGTACATATCTGCAGACATGGTTTCTCTACTGTATTCTCATTACTAGTCCAGTGCTCCATAAAAATGTGGGTAAGCTATGAATTCTTCTTGGTGGTCAAAGTGTTAGGAAATTTGTTTCAGAAGATTTCCAGAGAAGGATGAGCTGTCACTCTTTAAAGGCCAGCTTTAAACTTAATTCATATCAGCCACGAATGGTGGTTAACCACTTTTTTGGGATGCAGCAAAGAAAGGATTTAAATGAAAACAGTGCAGATGCAGGGTATGCAAACAGTATGCCGATTATGTTATTATCTAGAAATTACATAATACAATCATCAAGTACAGCAGTAACAAAACAGCAGCAGTAGATCAGTTTGAGAAATGTTGAAAGCAAAAATCCTTTTGATAAATGTGATATTCTGTCAGTCACTACCCAGAGCTCATGACCATAGCCAATCCAGAGATTTAATAATGTTCCGTTTCCTGACCATGATTGATTGTTTTTGCGTAAGCCAATAAAGATGACCATTACTCAGGCCCTGTCTACATGTTTAAAGATCACTTTAACTTGGATATTTCCCAACTCCATTTAAAAATAAATCTGTCCACATGACCTTCATTTTACAAAATACCATAGTCCACACTTTTTGGGCAAAATAGACCCCAAACTCTCGCTGACTCTCTGCTGCAATCTCCCCTCTTCACATAGGTAGTAATGTCTACAAGCTGCCAGATATCTACGAGATATCTCATCACTGTTGATTCCCCTTCCATGTAAGGACAAAGAAGCTCACTCAGAGAGTCTAAGAGTGATACTTTGGACATGTGACAGTTTTCCTTCCACTCCTCATCAACAAAAATACTACTTTTGAAAATGTCTCACCATCTGCCGGAATGACCGGGCCTGATCCAAAACCATAGTTTCTGGCAGACTTTAAATCGTAAGCACTGAGGTGGATCATATAGGTTTGGGTGCAGCAGACGCCTCCATTCGTCCATTAAGTGGTGCAGCAACACTGCTAACAAAACACAAACAACCTGGTAGTCCACCATTGTTGTTGTTGTTGTTGTTATTTCTGGTGCATTCTCATTACACAAAGCAACAATGGGCACGTGCAATTTAGGAGATGATGTTTCCCAAATGTTTTACTTTATATGTCCATAAGGATACAAAATAACCAGCTATTTGACAAATCTGCACCTTTTAAAATAAGTTTTAAAAAAATAAAGTTTTTGTGACCTAAACCTGTGTGTCAATTTTCAAAATTCATAAAGATATAGACAGACCCTCAGATATTTTGTAGCCCCCCGCAGCTTCTAGCGTTGAATACCGGCTGATTGGATATGGAGGGAATTCATAACCATGCTAACTCTGCAAAGAAATGCAGCTTTATCCCGGCTTCACATACTTGTCAGAATGAGATCAAGAATAATAGTAAATGTGAATTGCTGGGGCGACGGTGGCTTAGTGGTTAGAGCAGGCGCCCCATGTACAGAGGCTACGTCCTCGCTGCAGCGCCCTGAGCTCAACTTCAGCTCGTGGCCCCTTGCTGCATGTCACTCCCCCTCTCACACTTAGCTGTCCTATCCATTAAAGCAAAAATGACAGAAAAAAATAATCTTTAAAAAAAAAAGTAATTGCTGCTATCTTTATCTTGCTTTAAAACATTTTTAATGCTTAGTGTAAAATGAGCAGGCAAGGGTTTTGGAAAAAGTTTAAGAAACACTAAAAAGACTTCCTTATAGTAAATGTATTTGCTTGTTGCATTTAATGCCGTGTTTCAGAGGACAGCTAAGAGGACTTTGCCCTGCCTTTTTTTGCAGGTTCGCTTAGCTCACTCGTTCCCACCTGGGGGTCCTGACCCTCAGTAGGGGTCGCAACGCCATCTTGATCCCAAGGGGTGTAAGAAAACTTTTATATAGGTATAGGTATATACAGTACAGGCCAAAAGTTTGGACACACCTTCTCATTCAATGCGTTTTCTTTATTTTCATGACTATTTACATTGTAGATTCTCACTGAAGGCATCAAAACTATGAATGAACACATGTGGAGTTATGTACTTAACAAAAAAAGGTGAAATAACTGAAAACATGTTTTATATTCTAGTTTCTTCAAAATAGCCACCCTTTGCTCTGATTACTGCTTTGCACACTCTTGGCATTCTCTCCATGAGCTTCAAGAGGTAGTCACCTGAAATGGTTTTCCAACAGTCTTGAAGGAGTCCCCAGAGGTGTTTAGCACTTGTTGGCCCCTTTGCCTTCACTCTGCGGTCCAGCTCACCCCAAACCATCTCGATTGGGTTCAGGTCCGGTGACTGTGGAGGCCAGGTCATCTGCCGCAGCACTCCATCACTCTCCTTCTTGGTCAAATAGCCCTTACACAGCCTGAAGGTGTGTTTGGGGTCATTGTCCTGTTGAAAAATAAATGATCGTCCAACTAAACGCAAACCGGATGGGATGGCATGTCGCTGCAGGATGCTGTGGTAGCCATGCTGGTTCAGTGTGCCTTCAATTTTGAATAAATCCCCAACAGTGTCACCAGCAAAACACCCCCACACCATCACACCTCCTCCTCCATGCTTCACAGTGGGAACCAGGCATGTGGAATCCATCCGTTCACCTTTTCGTCTCACAAAGACACGGCGGTTGGAACCAAAGATCTCAAATTTGGACTCATCAGACCAAAGCACAGATTTCCACTGGTCTAATGTCCATTCCTTGTGTTTCTTGGCCCAAACAAATCTCTTCTGCTTGTTGCCTCTCCCTAGCAGTGGTTTCCTAGCAGCTATTTGACCATGAAGGCCTGATTCGCGCAGTCTCCTCTTAACAGTTGTTCTAGAGACGGGTCTGCTGCTAGAACTCTGTGTGGCATTCATCTGGTCTCTGATCTGAGCTGCTGTTAACTTGCGATTTCTGAGGCTGGTGACTCGGATGAACTTATCCTCAGAAGCAGAGGTGACTCTTGGTCTTCCTTTCCTGGGTCGGTCCTCATGTGTGCCAGTTTCGTTGTAGCGCTTGATGGTTTTTGCGACTCCACTTGGGGACACATTTAAAGTTTTTGCAATTTTTCGGACTGACTGACCTTCATTTCTTAAAGTAATGATGGCCACTGGTTTTTCTTTAGTTAGCTGATTGGTTCTTGCCATAATATGAATTTTAACAGTTGTCCAATAGGGCTGTCGGCTGTGTATTAACCTGACTTCTGCACAACACAACTGATGGTCCCAACCCCATTGATAAAGCAAGAAATTCCACTAATTAACCCTGATAAGGCACACCTGTGAAGTGGAAACCATTTCAGGTGACTACCTCTTGAAGCTCATGGAGAGAATGCCAAGAGTGTGCAAAGCAGTAATCAGAGCAAAGGGTGGCTATTTTGAAGAAACTAGAATATAAAACATGTTTTCAGTTATTTCACCGTTTTTTGTTAAGTACATAACTCCACATGTGTTCATTCATAGTTTTGATGCCTTCAGTGAGAATCTACAATGTAAATAGTCATGAAAATAAAGAAAACGCATTGAATGAGAAGGTGTGTCCAAACTTTTGGCCTGTACTGTATATATATATATATATACCTATACCTCAGCATTTCATTTTTGTGAACACAACTAAATAAAAAATGGAAGACCTGAACACAATCTTTGTTCACAGTGCCCTCACTCTCTCCTACACTACCTCGTCCTGCTTTAGAAAAGAACACAGTTAAAACAACCAGGGCTAATACTGAACTTGTCAAAAAAGAAGCCTATTATGTACAATTGTTAAAAAAACAAAAACAAAACAAAAAAAACCCATAATAAGGACAGAGAATTGTATAAAAAGTTCTTAAGAAATGTCAGGAAAACTCATCTCTGATGCAAAATTCACAAGACAGGCTCTGCTCAAAATTCGTCCAAACCTTCTGCAGTTGTTAGGTTCAATATTTGGATCAGCTGTACAGTTTATTAGTTGTTCTGTACTTTTATTGCTGTACACTGAATACAGTACGAAATTCATAAAATATGTCACTTAATCAGGGGTAAAGGAAAATGTTGGGAACCACTTAGTTAACTTGTTGACTGTTCAAGGTGCCTTTTACATGACATGGAAATTCAAAATAACCACTGTAACTCTCTCCAAAAATTATTTATCCTTAAAGGTGATACAGGTCATTGCCCCTGTTAAGGTACTATTGAGCAAATATTAAATTCCTACCAGCCTCTACTGTCAATTGGCTGACCTCCGTGTGAAGGGGGCAAGAGAAAAGTCAGTTTCCCCACAGGAATACACTTTTTTCTCTGTATTCCTGACATGCCCTGACGTCACTTAGTTTTAAATCAAATTATATTTAGCCAAGGGAGCTTCACAGTGATTTACAGAAAGCAAAGAACACACATGCAACATAAACAGATAAATTAGGCAGAATTAAAAGACACAGGCTGAGTTAACCACAAACCCTGGTGATTAGAAGGATTTATATGTTGAAGAAATCGTAGTCTCTCCTTGGATAAAACCTTAAAAAGTATAACGATAGCAGACTTTTAGGCTTCTACCTGCTAATGTCAAGACAGGGCTTGTTCCCTGAGCTGACAGGAAGTTGGCTGTGGTTAAATTTGTATCACTTCGAAGTCAAGTGATATCCAAGGAATTATGGGATGGATTATCATGTCATTACTTACAGGATGTTTCCCCTCGGTGCATTAGTAGAATATATTTTCTTTTTTATTCAGTGTATTTGGTTCAGGAATAAGATGAGTTTAGGAATAAATATGAATGACTAAATATCAGAGACACATTGGACCATAATGGTAGTAAATATGTCATCCTACATGAATTATGAAGGTGTCTCGCTGGGTATGATAATTTATGTCCCTACAGTTTTGAGCTTTACCTCTAGCTTCTTTATTGTGCATGTCAGCGCTAAAGCAAAGAGGTGAGATGTTTCAATTGCCCTTGATTGATTAAGATTTTATAAGTGGGGTCGAAGGACTTACACATGAAACATGAATTAATGAACAAATGACAAAGCACCCCCATCAGCGGTGGGTTCATCAGGACAACCTTGGAAATGTGAATGTACAGTGGTGAGATGAATCAGTCTTGTAAGTTTTTGAGTCTACAGCCAAGCTGGCAGCTCTGTCAGGCTGACCTCAGCAACAGCTGGGCTTTGAGCTTTGAGCTTTATTTAGCTGGTGAAATGATGTAATGTACCTAGCAGTAATTGGCACAAAACAAAGTATGGTTGTACATGATGGGATGTCATTAGTTTTGCAAGTGTTCCGTGATAAACCAAAGTATTGCACAAATTTAAATTCTGATAAAAATTTGAGGGAATTTCATTATTGCAGTTAATCCTAAGAAGGACATTTATGTGCAAACTGTCATCCATCCAACAGCTGTTGAGACGTTTCACCAAAAAACAGACATGTCAACTTAATGGTGGCACTAGAGGTAAAGTCAGGTGATCACCAAAGTCACTAAAGCCCCGTCTCCACCCAACGCTTTCAGTATGGTACCTTTGGAACCAAAAGTAGCCCTTCAGACATGATATCTAGACCCTAGCGTTTGCACCGCAAACAGTACTCTTAAAGGGAAATTTTGGTTTATTTCAACCCGTCTCCTATCATCCTAAATTTGTTTCATGTGACTAGTGACATAAAAATAATAGTTAGCATGTTAGCTGTTAGCCTAGATAGAGCGGTAGCGTCAGACCCGTTAAAATGTAAGTGAACGGGCATACTTCAAGTGCAAAGTTAGTCCACTAAACAAGCTTTTTTTTTCCCACAAAGACCGCCTCATATCGTTAGGATCAATGTCAGAGAACATATAGAAAACGGCATGTAAACGTGTTGTCTTACCTTACCGGTGTGGTGCCATGTTTGTTTACCATCTAGCTCTGCTTTCCAAAGCGCAGCCGAAATATATCTCGCCAGCTCTAGATAAAGCCCAGCTGGATACTACTCCTGGTGGAGGTGTCTCGTCCTCGGTCACATCCAGACCTTGAAAATAAGTCTGCAACCGGTCCCATTTCTTGCAACAGAGGCATTCCTCTTCTGTGGGCATCGGGGCACAGCATTCACTGGTACACCACCCATCTCCAGAGCTACCCAGCCTTGTAGCAGCCATTCCTCCTCTCTCGTCCTCTAACGTTACCTGTTGCGCCTCTCTCTCTCTCTCCTCCTCCGTTCTTCAATTTCACGAAGCTCTTCGTCAGTGTATTCTGGCTCAAATAAATACGGGCGGCCATCAAACTCTGCAAAATCAAAATCCTCCTCCACAAAGTCGAAGTCTGGCAAAAAGTCAGCCATTATTCTATAAATCTTTCATAAAATAAATGAATGAACTTTTCAGGCTACTGTCTGCAGCTGTTGGTGCTTGTTCAGGCACGCTATGAGATCGCTGCTTGTTCTTGAGATATTTCAGCCGCGCTTTGGAAAGCAGAGCTAGAGGGATAAACAAACATGGCAGCACACCGGTAAGGTAAGACAACAGGTTTACATGCCGTTTTCTGTATGTTCTCTGACATTTATCCTAACGATATGAGGTGGTCTTTGTGGGAAAAAAGCTTGTTTAGTGGACTAACTTTGCACTTGAAGGCATGCCCGTTCACTTACATTTTAACAGGTCTGACGCTGTGGCTGTATCTAGGCTAACGGCTAACATGCTAACTATTATTTCTATGTCACTAGTCACTTGAAACAAATTTAGAACGATAGGAGACCGGTTGAAATAAACCGAAATTTCCCTTTAAATGTTGTCACTCACTGCTCCATCCAGCACTCACTGTATTTCCTCATTACCTGTGACACAGATGGAAGTCTGTGCCTCTTTTATCATCCACAGAACGAGGTTGCACACTTACATTTTCAGAATAAAACATACAGGCTGCAGTTAGAATCTCTCTCCATGGCATATTTAAAAATAGCCAGTTTGTGCATTTAGTCCTTGTAAGGCAAGCTCAAGGGTTTGGTGTTGATGGAGCCCACAGGAACAACTTTCCATGACGCTTTTCTTTTTCTCTGAGTGAGGATTAGAATATATAACGTTCACATAACCTGGCAGAAATTAATATATATAATCACTGGAGGATCCACTCAATACTACAAGTGCATGCCATATAACAACTAGAGTAATGGTCAAAGATGTAGTAGAATATTTAAGGTGTGTTGATCGATTCATATCTTTACCTCATGCCTTGAGTAACATTACAAGTTAACATTTCACCTTAAAAGTCACTGGCAGTCGCCCCCTGCAAGAGGCAACAAAACATCCTTTATTTTTATAGTTAGAGTTTACTAATAAAACTTCACGGTGTAGACAGTGGTTACATGAGCCTCAAAACCAGCCACAACTCAGCCCTGAGGAGAGTGATCATTCACTATTGACCAGTCAACGGACTGCAGTGTTCACAGCTCCACCTTTTAGTACCAGATCTGTGTGTTAGGTGCCCCTAGAGAGCGGTATGGTAAAAATGGTAACAATTAGGAACGGTTCCATTGGTACCATCCACAGCTTTTCACAGTGGAAATGGGAAAAAAGCTTACCTACCTGAACTGTACCGTAACGTATTGCTCGGTGGAAACGGGGCTTAACCCCCAAATTCCACCAGATGTGTGTGGGTTGCATCTGTGCTCCGGAACAGCAGAGGCGATACGTTTCAATTCTAGTCAATGTGCTTCCACCGGCTGCAGCTGTGCTACGTTCCGGCTCCGTCACAGCTGTGGCGCTCTGGAGCCCTCCACAACAGATACGCAGGACTTCTGTTTTTTGCTGGACACCGGAGCACAATGCAGCAATTCAGCACAGAGCAGATCGTGCGGGGCAGGAAGTCATGCACAGAAACAAAATAAAACATCTGGTTAATTTTCAAAATAAAATACACAGTGTTCATAGCGGATCATATTTCCCTGCACTACACCTTGAAAACATTATAATGGGAGGAGGCAGGCCTGAAGTCAACAGGACAGGTTTTCAGATGTCATTTCACCCCGTTGACACCATGGACGAGGAGATATTAATCATGGAGGTGCACCGAGATGTCTTCCCACTGCTCCTCTGGTTTTGTGGTTCTGTTTATAGAAACTACATCTTGTTATATCGCGTGATTTTGCGTGAATTTGCAAAAATTCCCACTGTCCGGCGGAGCTGCACCGCTCCACACAGCAAACGCAGCCGGTGGGTGTTGATGGACGGCGGAGCACGCAGCAGATAACCAGCACAGCCGTTCTGCAACGGACAAGCATTCAGTGGAATTCCGGCATTAAGATGTTTTCTCTGGGCAGCATGGATGTTTGGTACCAAATTTAAAGGTTATCCATTCAGTCGTTTTTAAAAAGTCTCACTAAAATCCCCAGATTCCCAAAACCCCATGGTGACGCTAGAGGTAAAGTCAGGGGATTACCGGAGTCAATAGGATGCATTCTCTAGGGACCATGAATATCTTCATAGAGTTTTATGCCGATCCATTTAATAGTGGATGGATTGAAATATCCGTCTGGACAAAGTTGTGGACTGACCTGCATTTCCATCCCCAGAGCCATTGCTAAAAATCAGACAAAAGGTCACTTGCCAATATGGAGCATTGTGACACAAAATAACTAAAAGGTTAGCGACCATGCGATGAGTAGTGTATTATACTTTGTTTATCACTAATGTTTGTTTTTCCATTTTCAGTCGAAAGGACAGTGTTATTCTCAAACACTTCATCTGTGAGATCGTTGATTGATAATTTGTTTGGCTGTACATGAGCACCAGAACTGTCTGAACAGCCGCTGAAGTTACCATATCGATACCTCCTTTCCTGACCATAAGTCCAACTCAGTGTATTTTTCATTTGATTCCTCCAAAGTTAAGACCCTTAAAGGCATTTACTATTAGATCATGATCTTTATTGGTCAAAGGCCAATCTGAAACTTGTGCATGGAAATTTTGTAACAATTTCCTCCTCTTCCTCTCTGGGCTCAGCCAGGAGGAAGTAATAAACCGAAGAGGCATGGAAGTGGTTTTTGATCAAAGTAATCAGGACATCAGAGTTGCTGTCACCCTTTTCTGCTCTTAACAGTTCTGAGGAAAGAGTGATGCTGAGCAGGAGAAAAATGAGGATGAAAAACAAATTGTGGCGAAGCACAAAGAGAATATCTGAAAGAGATCACAGAGAACTGAAAGGCAGATGCATTACATATGAAAGGCACATGTTTTTGCATAAGATAGAAAGATACTATTGTTGTAGGTCATTGATGTGAATTATAGTGTCACCTGACAGCGACCATGTGCTGTGATGAGGGGTTTGTTTGTGTGTGTGTGTGTGAGTGTGTGTGTGTGTGTTTTAAGGATGGGAATTGTCTGACCCTTGTTTGTAAATATATTCCTGGATCCCAAGGGGCACTGAATTGGAAGCAGAAACTCTGAGGAACACACACACACACACACACACACACACACACACACACACACACACACACACACACACTTCTCACTATAATCTCATTGGTCTTATGAAAGAATATTGAGTTAGATGCTCCAGTTGTTGCTGAGCTGCACTTCCATAACCAAACATGGTGCGTCTACAAAACACACACACACACACACACACACACACACACACACACACACACACACACACACACACACACAGGAAGACAGAAAGAAGGAGAAACATGTCTTTGATTAAAATATGTTATACTTAATTTCACACAGACAAGTTAAGTTATATTAACTGGAGTATGACAGGAGGGGGAGGTCTTGTGTTGAAGTTTGGTTCACATTTGAAGTTGATCAACAAGAAAACTGTCAAATATTGGCGAGAAAGTGAGAGGAAGATGAATAGATCAAAGAAAAGGAGAGGGAGACGAGCTGACTCTCACGGGCAGCATTCCTCACTCATGACTGTATAAGGAGAAGGAATCAGACACCATAAGACCCTGCTGACACACACACACACACACACACACACACACACACACAATGCACACACACATTTCGCCCTCCCTCTTATTATTTCTATACTACGAGTCAAATACTTAGGGAGACAATCAGGCCATTTCATCCATTTTGGCTTCAGAGGATTTTTTTTTGTGTGTGTGTGTGTGTGTGTGTGTGTGTGTGTGTGTGTGTGTTTGTGTGTGTGTGGAAACTTTGATTCACTCCGTCACATTAATCTGACATGATAAACTACTGTGTGTATACTAAGGGACAGTTTCCAGTGTCATTGGTGTTTCTGCATTCCCAGTTCTCATGAATAAAAATCATTCATTAAATTATTTACACCTTTACTTTTATGACATGTCCAAATCTCTTTGTGTAAAAGGACATATTGCCTGATAGGGCTGTGATTGACAGGAGGTGGAGTGTAGCTAATGGTTGAGATATGACAAATCAGACACCTGGACAGAATGTACTTTACAAGCAGAACATATTTATTTATAGCCTGATATTACAGTTCTGGTGAAATATGCCATCTTCAGACTCTGATAGTTGGAGATTATGTTCATTAGCTGATTTGAGTGCGAAGGAATGAGAGGTCTGATTTTGATGTGAGAAATGATGTGATGTGAGTTGCTTGAGCATATTAATACCACTCTCATTCCTGATTGTCCGTTGTTTTGACAGATAGGGACGTAAAAATTCCATCATAATCAATTATTATCCGTCATTGTAATTTTATTTTTGAAATAAGAGATGTAAGTTGTGTTTTAAAGCTTTGCTACAGGCATCCTGTGATTTTTCCACATGTTTAATCACTGCCATGCTCTGGTTGACCATTCTTGAAGCCTCGATGTGGCTCCGGCTGCTTTGTGTCAATTTCTGCACTTTATGCATCTTTGTGCACCCTCGGACAAATCCGTTACTCATGTTAGCTTTTGTACAGATGTCGCAGAACATTTTTCTGTCTTTCCTTCTCAGCCATGTGAACTTCTGCTCCCAGTGAGCTCAGTAAGCTCCTTGCTGCCACTGTTCTCCCTATTAGCTGCCACTGGCTCATTAACACAGCTCAACTTTATTTATATAGCACCTTTCATTCAAACATGCACTCCAAAGTGCTTCACATGGCAAAACTGGGATGGCACGGACACAATACAATAAAATAATAAGAAAGCAACCCAACGAAACCAGGACAAACTAACACAAAGATTATTAAAATCCATAGTATAAAAAGTAAATAAATAAATAAATAAGATATATAAGAGATAAACCTATAGTTAAAACTTAAAAATCAAGATTGTAATGTTACTCCACATTAAAAGTCAGATTAAAAAGATAGGTCTTTAATTTTCAAAATACAGAGAGAGCTTGCATCCTAATATTTAGAGGTAGCAAATTCCACAGAGGAATAGGGGCATCAAAAGAGAAAGCGCTTTCACGGTACACGTGAGGAAGATTTAAAAATAAAGCAGTGGAGGACCTCAGTGATCTGGCTGGAACATAAAATGACAGAAAATCTCTGCTGTATGACAGGGCAAGGTCATTTAAATCTTCATAAACTCATAAAATATTCGCTTAAAGCAATAACTGTCTTTGTTGATTTGAACAGTGGTCTCCAGCTTGTCACACCATCCCCCATCCCGTCCGACTCCCGATGACAAAGTCAACTCAAATAGGCTCCATGTTACCAGAACTATGTCACTTAAGAAACGTTGATATGATACCTATGAAACGCACAAATATAACTAACCCATAGTTTGCAGAAACGTGCAATGCCACCATTTTCTTCAGGCGACAGGACTGAGTTTTAAGATGAGTTATGTGGCGGACTATTTCCTGGCTGGGATCACGCACTTCCATAAGTTTTACATGGTTGTCAAGCAATCATAAAGTGAACAAATCTCCAGGAAGTATCTGCTCCCGGGCCAAGACATAGTCTGCCACATGACTTCCCTGGAATACTGTTTCATTTACCCTTGTGTGGCGTTGCAGTGTGACAGTGAAGATAAGACATGACATGGTGGCAAAAAAAGGAGCAACAGCATATTAGTCAAGCAGTGCTTAATATCAGTAACAACAGCTTTTATCTTCACGTTGCATTTATGCGATTGGCTTTTTGGCTGGATCTTAAAGTCATATGACAAAAGGCAGACTTATAGCTCAAAGTCAACAGTCAAAAAAATGTGGTTCTTAACCGTAGCAATAAAGGCGCAGTTTGCTTTTGAGGTAGACGAATTACTGGCGTCCTACTTCCATGTTCCCAGACCCTTACTTGGCTGGGGTTAATCGTGCTCCAGCTTCCATAACCTCCACTCAGTATAGGTTTACATTAAACACAAACAGCAAGCAGCCACAGTGAAAGTTATGTATTTTTGTGTTGGCTAATGTTTGCCAGTTCAGAAACTGTATGCTCCATACATTCAATGGCCCATCATGAGGTATCAGCATAGTGAGCAAAATTGTCCTGAAGAAAACATGTCATGGCTTAATTGCCTCTTCTTCCATGTTTGGCACAGATTTTTATTTAATCTTGGTCCTCTTTAGTTTCTATCTTCTGCTGGGTCATGTGGTTAAATGAGTGATAAATATGGAGACCGCTCTCTCTCTACATATATATCTATATCTCCACATGATGCTGATCTTAGTCTATAAATCTCAATGTCTTCTTTACATTCAGTGGTTTAGGAGGATGCATTTTTTCCACCCAAAGATGTTATCATGACTTACAGTGACATGGTTTCTCTCAACTATTGCCTTGAAAGGAATGTTACTGTATATGCTGTACTTGGCATCCCATGGGGAGAAACTGTCTTCTAAAATAGCTGTTGTGGAAATGAAGCCCAAAAGTATCGTAACATAAAGCCGAGAGAGTCTGCAGAACCCACTCCTACTCCAGAGTCGCTCCCCGCCCTGCACTACACACTCCTCTCCTCCCGACATATTTCAGTTTAAAGGCATGAGTAAAGTATTTTATAGACCATAACTTCTGTGCAGCAGGCTGATGGTCGGATTAGTAACCTGAAATTAAAAAAAACCAAAAAAAAAACGTGATGTTTCTGGATTAGCTGCTCAGATTGTCCTTGAAGCAATCTGACTTTTGCTTGTTCAGAGGGAAGTGCTGTAGCCTACAGTGCAGAGTAAGTCAGTAATGTAAAAGCTGGAAAACAACTTTACTGTCGTTTATTGCTTTATGATATGATTATGTGCAGCAGGTTTGTAAGCAGTTGCAGACACAACTCCCCCTCAGCTGTCAACTCCACTGGCTGCTTTGCTGAAGACATGATTTTGATTGAATCCTGCTGTGTTCCTATATATTTCCATATGTGAAAAACTGACTGCATTCTAAATAAACCCTCAAGTTGAGCATAAAGAGGGCGAGACCCTCTTTATGTTACGTAGGAGTGATTGTATCCAACAGGAAGCAGCTCAGTCAAACTTCTCCATCAACTTGGCTTCGTACCAGGAATAACTGAACACAGTTCAGTTTTTACAGAGTAGATAGTGACAGAAAATAAGAAAGCAAGGTTTTTCCACTTCAGACTCCACAGTTTATGGTTAATAGTGCATTGCCTGCTCAGAACGGGCAGATTGCTTGACCTATGGTATTGCTGCTTGCAACGAGAACGAGAACCGCTCGTACAAACAGCTTCACATTTAAAAAGTAGTATTGAATTATGTTGATATTCCAACTCATTGTGCCCCGAAATAACTTAAAAATTATGCAATTCACTTTGTACCTCTACTTCAGAGGAAAAGATTTAACCACTACATTTACTTGCAGTGCATTCTCATCCCAAGTCTTCACATGTTGCCGCTTTGTCAGTGGCTTTTTACGTCTACATATTATGCACTAGGTTTCCTTCTGCATCTCCTGTTTACGTTCCAGGATGACACTACCAATGCCAGGACATTAACCAGTATGGCAAGCCGTTTTAACATTTAATCGCTAGACTGGATATTCATTACTGATATCTGCAACATAATTTTCCCTAGTCAAAACTCTTATTCAAGATATCTGTAATTAGATTTTGCCTAGTCAAAACTCTAATTACAGATATCTGTAATTCAGTTTTGACTAGTAAGATTCAAACTATTTTTGCCATTCATGTGTATGGGGTTTGTCATTTTAGATATCTCCAATGTAGTTGTGGATATCTGCAATTGTTATTGCGGATATCTGCAACTGAATTGTGGATATCTGTAATTCCAGTTTGAGATATCTACAATTTAATTTTGACTAGTCATAATTCAAGTTCAAGATATCTTTAATTATCATCAATTGAAGATATCTACATGGTCCTTTCTAGATATCTTGAATTGAGTTTCAGATAGTCAAAATGACATTGTAGATATCTTGAATTCGAATTATGACTAGTCAAAATGACGTTGTAGATATCCGCAACTGAATTATGACTAACTTAGCGATTAAATGTTAAAACGGACCCATCCACCACCTCTCCCACCCACCCTATACAGAATTTATATTTTATTTGATGACTTGTTACTGGTTACATTGCAGATTCAGACTTTTACTCATTTACTCAAAAAAAATATAACAATTATTGGTGGACCAATAAGAGTATGCATGCATAATATGATGTCAATTACATCACAGAAGAAACTTGACGATCACTAAAGTTAGGTGGGGAAAAAGTGGATATATCGGTATTGGTATTGGTTATTGGTCAAGTAAATTGTTAAATATCGGCATATTGGATACTGGCAAAAAATCCAGTATCGTGCATCAGGAATTATTATTCAACAAATTAAATCTAAGTATATTGTGCTGACAATGCCTCTCTTTTACTCTTTGCTTTAAGTTGAAATGTGAATGCAGTATTAATAATTTTAATTTTAATAGTTAATAGTTTTACTTAAAAAAAAGTTTGGCATGCTTCTGCTACCACAGCAAATAGCCTACCAGTATCCCCGATTAGAGAGAGGGTGCTAAGTCAAGCAAAATCCCCAAATTAATAAATTTGTCCCTAAAAAACACAACTGTTGCAGCTACTTGGGGTCAGAAACACGAGTTGTTCATTAAGTGGGTGTATTAATTTCCAAATAGGCGTGTTAGTCACTTGTGTTGACACAACCACCAAAAGTAGAGCATTAAATTAATTAGCAAATGTATTTTGCTGGGGGGAACGTTATTAGTGTCGTAAGTAAGTAACATTATGGCAGATATACAGCATTAATGAAGGTGAAGACGTGTTCGACTCAGTCTGCAACTCCGTGATTATCAAGTAGAGCACAGATTTAAATAGCAAGTGTATTTTGCAGGCGGAAATGTTATTAGTGTTATAAGTTAGTAAGGCGAAGAAAAACACCCAAGTCAGAAACATTGGTGGAATACACACAGTGAGACATGCTTGACTCTCTGCAGAGCCGTGAAGCCCCACTCTGCTACTGCACAGAGCAACAGAGTGCCTTTCACATCTTTATTCAAAGTTTATATTGGATGTGTCGCGTGTCCAAATTGCACCAATTACGACATTGCGCCTCCCCAGTGATACACTTGTTAAATGTGAAGTAGATCAAATGAACAGCTGTTGAGATATGTGAAGGACACACCGAAAGACGGACGGACAGAGAGACGGGCAGATTCCTTGCTTTATTGTTAGACAGTTGTACGTTATGCTCCTGAGACTGTTCAGCCACAGAGACGCTCAATTGTTTTCTCTCTACGTGCGTATGTCAAACAGCCCGGCTACAACGTGACATCATTGTACTTTGCTCTCTGATCTTTATTTTCTGCGCTGCAGCCAACAGATTCAGCGGCAGCAGCTCTGGCGCCTGAACTGTCCGACTGCCACAAGTTGCATTACGCCACGTTTTAATTTTTATTGCCTCTTACAGTCTGCTAATGAAAGACTTGCACTACACTGGCAGTCTGTGCACTTAGTAACAAGGTATACACCAACACAAGAATCATTCAGGACTGGTTGGATACGTGATCGCAGCCTGCCAGCAACAAAAGGGGAAACTTTATTTGCAGTAACGTTGAACCAATATTTATTTGTTTTATTTCTTTGTGACACAACAAAGCATAGGCCTACTAAACACTGCTTACTAAAATATGAATGAAGCAATACAAAGACTTAATTTCATCAATGACTATAAAGGAACAGCTCAAATGTTTTTATTTATGTATTGTTAGATGTGTTAGATCCTCATTTTCCTTAAGCCTTGAACTAGAAGAATAAACATACTAAAACAGATAAACAGCTGTTTCGTGCTGCTGCTGCTGTGTGTGTGTGTGTGTGTGTGTGTGTTATACCGGACAGGACAGTATCTTCAACCTACCCAGTCACATAAATTCTTTCAGTCTTTAATCTGACAGCTTGAAACCAAACACATCTCTTCTCTTTATCTCTTTTTTATCATCCCTTCTGTCATCTCCTCTTTTCTTTCTCTGTTTCTTCTCTATCTCAAAATGCTCCTCTTATTCTCCTGCCTCTGTTCCTTACCTGTCTTGCTTTCTTATTCTCCTCTCCCGTCTTTTTCTGATTCCTTATCTCTGCTTCGTTACCTCAACATGTGGTTCGAGTTTTCTGCTGTTTGTTTTGCCAGCACAATAAATAGTGTTTACTACAAAGAAAACAAAGGAAAGGAATCCTAATAAAGTTTATTACACTTTGAGTCTGGTCCCAAGCTGTGTGGAGGAGAGGGATGTTGTAATGAGACTAGATCTCAGCCAGGTACAGATAAGTCAGGAGAGAGGAGAGTCTGTCTGAGGCTCTGCACTGCATCTCCCAGTCAAACAGTGTGGGCGCCCTCCGTGTTTTATGGGGTGGCGCTTTTGTTTAAGTGTTTCACTCTGCTCATGCACTTGATTCCAAACAAAGCTCCACCAGGCATGAAACAATGAAACAAAAGACATTCACAGACATTCATCCACACTCTGTTTTTTTTCTTAGGTATAAAGATTACAGGGAGCCCCCGTGGTCTTCCGAAGCGTACACGTTCTCCAAACAATACTGGTGTGTCCTGGCTGCAAGACTGGCTTTCGTCATACTGTTCCAGGTATGAGCTCATTGTGTACACTGGTTAATTTCTATCAGCTCATGTGTCCGGAGTTCAGACATTTAAGACTGTTTTAAAGCACAACAGACATACGGAAGTCAGTCAGACATCTTTAACAGGTGCACACACATGGCCGGAACTTTTCAGCGGCATCACTCTCTCATTACTCTGCAGTGTAGTTGAAAGCATACGCTGCAGTTAAATGTAACCGATCTGTTCAATAAAAAAGACAGATAAAGTAATTGTGCGTGCATTTGTGTGGGCTGGTCTCTTTTAATTAGGTGAATCACAGTGTACCCTCATCATGATCGGGAATATTACCAGATGACTCAGGCAGAAAGCAAGCAGCTCATCTGATAAACATCTGTCTGTCTGCCTGCACACTTCACTTACATATGTCTACCAAATGTCCTTCAACAACTAAGCTGTTGGAAAGGTTTCCTTCATTACTGCTGCAGATAAATCATTCTATTGTGTCAGACACATGGACAGAATTCAGGAAATTCCTTTTCAATGTCCCTCAAAAGTTTCTAGATCAGAGATTTTGTGCGGGAAGGTTGCAGGGATGACATACAGAGATATATATGAAGTAAGGTGAGAGAGACAGGTGCATGCAGTTATAAAAAAAAGCTGAATTAGTGGGGCAGCCCCTTGAAAATGAAAGATTTAAATCATGTGGGACACCCCTCAGTTGACTGAAATTGCTTCAAGTTGAGCAGTCTTTTTTATGTGGCTCATCACTGTGCTTGGCAGTATAGTTCTGGGGAAGCTTTGGACTCCAGATTTTGCTGAGCGTGAGTGCGCTTGACTTTCACGAGACTTTTTTTTTTTTTTTTTAAAGATTATTTTTTTGGGCTTTTTGCCTTTAATGTACAGGACAGAGTGAAATGGGGTGAGAGAGAGAGCAGGGGTTGACATGCAGCAAATGGTTGCAAACCGGAGTCGAACCTGTGACCACTGCAGCGAGGCATCGCCTCTGTACATGGGGTGCCGGCACTATCCACTATGCTACCGACGCCCTTTCACAATACTCTTTGGTACAGACAGCTGCTGACATGATGCAGCGGCACAGAGAAGGAGAGACTGTGCACTGTAAGGCCATGAGATAACATTACCCTCTCTGTTCTGCTTAGAAGCAGCAACGTTACAGCTCACAGCAACTTAATATGACACAGTCTCTGGCTTTTGCTTGATATCTAGTATCGGCAAAAAATGTAATCGCACATTTCCAATCGGTCGATAGCACAGTCTGCTTGTCGACCATATTAAGCAAACGCTTCTGCCAGACTGAATGCCCCACTGAGCCTGGTCAAACTTTATATGGACAAAAAAAAAATTCAAATCCCAATCATCTAATATTTGTATTGACCAGCCAAATCTAATTCGACTGACAATTCTGACGAATAGCCCTAGAAATTAGTCACTGTATTTTATTGTAGGTTGCCCCCCAAGTTTAGCCTGCATACCAGCACAACAAAATATCTACTCCTTGTGAATCAACCTCCATAGATCTGCATAGAAATCAAAGAAAAAAGACGCTACTTATAACCCCAGAGCTTGCTTGAGAATCATCACGTTTTCTCTCCTATCACAGTAATCCATCGATAGTTGTCTATACATCCATGGTTACACTGAAACAGGAAGTTGTAATAGCTAATTTCGCAGTCCTTCAGTGTTGCCAATTTGCCCAAATAAAGGCTAAATTTTAGCCATGGCAACATTATACATTGTTTTTTTTTTATGCACACCGTAATGCTCAAACTGAGAGCATGTTTATCCGCGGAATAGAAGAAAAACAAAGAAAAACAGGTACAACAAAATCCAATGATATTTACTTATTCAAGCTGCACAAACAATAAGGCTCAAAATGTCATTCTAGATCCTAGATTCCTTATAACTTCACAGACTTTAAGACTTGTCATTTTGATGACATTGTCACTATGTTCACACAGTAGTACATCAGATGGTTAGTCGGTGGAAAAAAATCATGTTATCTCCTCCTTCTTGTACTTCTAACTGCATTTCCAAGAATCCACCAGGCCTGACGGAAAACAACCAATCGGAGCCAAGGAGTCTCTAACGCAGCTGTCATTCATGTCACTCATCACTGCTTGTGAACTGTGGTCAAACTGTCAAATTCAGCAGCTCTGATCAAATGTAAATCAAGATTCTGTTACTGCATTGCATGTTTCTTGCCTCAAATGTTTTCAGAAACATATTTTAGTGTACTGTTTAGCTGTAAAATGAGAGAGTTTGCTCTGCTCTGTGGGTGGAACTTAGTTTTAGCTAGACTGTGTCTAACATTTTTGGCCAGATCACAAACTTTTTCATTTTACAGCTAAACAGTATGCTAAATCATGTTTCTGAAAACATAAAACAGTTATTAGAAGCACTATGAGGAGGCAGAGGAACTGGATTTTTTTTTCACAGATTATCTGTCTTATGTACTGCTGTGTGGACAGAGTGACAGTTAAAGCAAATATGAAAAAATAATTAGGAAAGTTACCAATGACAGCTTTAAAAGAGATCTAAAACTTAATTTATTCTTCCACTTGTCACTTTTGTCATCCATCTCCTTCCCTTTCTCTTCATCTCTCCCTTTTCTAGAATCTGGTGATGTTCCTCAGCCTCATGGTCGCCTGGGGGATCCCTGACGTTCCCAAAACCGTCGTGGAGCAGTTCAAACGGGAGAAGAAACTTCTGGTCGACGTCTTCTTACAGGAAGAGAAGGAAAAATTCCAGCTCATCCAGAGCCTCTTCTCCAAGGACACCACCCTCCAGCCGGACAGCCAAACGCTCCACCCGGGCCAAGGCTTAACAATCCCGAGCCGCTTCAGTACCCTGCCCCCGGGTCTGATGCATGGCTTGCAGGGCTTAGCCGGAGAAGGAGGAGGGCCGAGGGCCAGGTGTAGGGCCGCCAGCTTCAGCTTGTTCACCCCGGCACCCAGAAATGAAAATGAGAATTCAAGACACACAGCGGTGTGATATGTAACACACATCTGTAGGGGCTCTTCAGCTAGGCCTCAGGACTGGAGAACATGTTACTCGGGTGATTCGGTTTGTGAATGTCTTTACCTGTGTCTTTTGTGTCCTGGTGTGTCTGACACTAGTGCTGTGATTTTTTTTTTTTTTTTTTTTTTTTTTAAACTTATAGCATCATTTTGAACAAATTTGAGTTTATGTCCACACTGGTTGAATGGGTGTCTATGTTGTTCCTAATTGCACTGACTGTTCACCTGATAAAGTGTTATCATTTTTACTTTTTGGTAAAAATAAATAATTTAGCGAGGCACACTTGCTTCATAGCGTAGTCAAGCAATAATTACAGTATTAGGCTGAACAACTGAATATTACAAGAACTTGGAAGAGACTGGAGATAAAGACAGACTCTTAACAAATGGACAGATTCAGTGATGAACACTTAATCAACAGATTGATGGACACGGGCTCATTACTAGGGCTGGGGACTGTGAGAATTTCCTGCTTTACGTGCTTATGCTCTTTATGTATTTTTGTTTTTAACAGAATTTGTAGCAGCTACGACATTTCACATTTCCTGTACTTTTCAATACATGGTACTGAAAACACACATGAGCCTTCCAGAGGAGCAAATCATTTTCTTTACTGTTTTCCAGCTGATTTTTCTCCGTAGATTTTAGGAACCACATCGGATCATTTTCAAACTTTACTAAAATTGTAATGTTAGTCAGTACACAGCCGCTGGTCGTTGTTTCTCTGCTCGACGTATTTGATGATCAGATGCACATGCCAGTATGGCACTGTGTTGCATGCCACTTATAGATCATAGACAGTCCAAGCTCTAGTTCTAGAAATATATTATCTGTGAAGCAAATGTTTTTCCTGTTAGCATATGGACTTCACAGCTGTCAACTGAGAACAGGATGATTTAATAATCTAAATGAAAACAGAGAGCCAGCTCTTTTGCAAACTGTGAATGACAGTGAACTAGAAGTTATCTCACTTACAAATACTTCCCTTGACAATCTGTCCTTCATTATGAAATACCAGACTGTATATTTCCTGCAGGTAAGTAATAAATCTGGGGTACTACCACACATACAGAGGAGCTGTGTCATGCATCGGAGAACTTGTGCAACCTCTGGCAGCCATGTTTGAAGTCTTCAGCTCTTGAGAAACACAGACTGTCAACTGCATTCAACATACCATCTGTTTCTTCAACCAGTCACTTCATCACTGATAGATATGATTGATTTTATGTTTAGATATTAGATCGTTAGCTAACATAGGCCTACTATCTGGTCTAACTATTGCTGTATAGTTGTTAAAAAACCTATTAGCATTCTAATTAAATTCATTTTTTGCATGTTAAAGTTAAACTGAAATTTGAAGTAGCACTTTTTGTACAAGGAAATACAGGCTATAATGATACTGCAGCGGTGTGTATAATTTCAATTTTTCCAAGAAAAGGATAAAATCTGTTATTGACGTATAAGTGGAACCTGTCTTTTGGCAGCAGTTGATTGATATTTGAGGGCCGATGTTGCTAGGGGACATGTCAACTTCCACTACCATTACCCATTGAAATACATCACAGAATGAGGATTTATTTACATTAATACATAGACAATTTCCCCAACCAGCCCACATGTTAATTAGCTACTGTGAGTAATTTACGACCTCTGTCCCTTTATATTAAATACTTTGGAAAACCCATTGTACTGTGTAAATGTATCTTTCATTCAGAAGTGGAAGCTAGCAAGATAAACTGACTAGCTTTTTACTCTATAAGTGGAAGCTAATTAGCCTAGCTTGCTGACATTAGCACTGATCCCCTCTCGACGCTTTTGTCATCCACAGCTCCTGCAAGGTCCGTGTTCGTCTTGCATTATAGAAAGAAGAGGGTCTTGCTAGTGTTACTTGTCTGTCTTTTATGGGTATGAATTAGGTTATGGTAAATGACCAGACTGTCGAAACTCACAGCAACAGGTAGTCTGTAAACCATAACTTGTAATCACGCTGTAATGTGTATGCAGTTCTCAAATCACTCAATCACTCAAATTACAAATAGCTAATAACATCAACCCTTCAGTGTAACTGCCTATATCTGCTGGAATTTAAGTACTAGGCTATTAGGGAGCATTGTTAGTGCCTACCCTAGATATTGGAGTGCTCAGCTTACCAGAAATGACATAAGAAATAGATGGAGAAAACTGAAGCGCCATCACGTCAGAAAAAAATGAATGAAAATTAAATTTCTTCTTTTTGGAAATTCCAATTGAAACCAAATAAGTAGCCTACATAGTTCAAAACAAACACCAATAGCATTTAGCCCACAGTAGTATTAGTTGTACAGTACAGTATGCCGATTACTTAGCAAAAATGAATTTAATTTCAGTTCAACTTTAACCATGGATGTGTCAAGAGACCTGGTTATGGTGTAGCAGTGTTAGTTCTGCTGCCAGTTGTATCTTGGTATCCAAGGCACATTGGCAGTCTTGTTGGCCAGCAAGGCTTTTGGGGGTACTCACCGGGTTTGGCAACTGTCTTTGGAATGAAGAGGCACTCTGTTGGCACACCATATCCAGCTCTCGTTATGCTAAGATGCCGACATGCTGTAAACCTTCAGAACTATTTCAGAGGCCTTGTAACTGCTCTTGTATTTTCAGTACAACACAAAACGCAACATGTGTCTGCTCAGTTAGGATTCAGTGACATATTGTTAACTTAAAATGTATTCACAAGGGAATCGTGATAGTGGTGTTATGCTAGTTTTTGTCATTCGGGAAGACAAATGTTTATCCTTCCCTGATCCCCTCCTTACTTAAGCTGGTGTAGAAGTTCTTTAATACATGATTGTTAGATGGATTATGAAATAATTTTTACATATTGTGTGATCTGTTTTGCTTTTATCTCATTGGTCTGTTCTTTTTTTATTTTGTATTTTGGCCTTTTTTGACCAGATAGTCCTTGTAAGATTACCCGGTCAAATGACAAGTCCTCAGAAAATAATAAACATACAAGGCTGACGCAGGTTTCTGTGTTTACTAGAATGTGGCATTGCAACTAGTTTGATAGCATAGCAATATATTCAGACAATCCTACATGTATGGATATAGAAATACTTTTCTGGATGAACATCATATTGATAATTGTCATTATCATAGGTGCCTGTTAACTCTTGTTGGCTTATCTACTTGTAGAACCCCTTTATCTTTTGGCACCGGGTGAGGTGAATCCATCTCAGCTTTCCTACTGGTTGTCCCAATGCAGAAAATACAAAAGCAAGAGGACTGCCCGTTTTTCTGTCAATCATGCTAACTCAATTGTAAAAATTCACTCTGTTTAAGCTGGGAAACACTATAATAAAATTTAAAGTCCCTTTATGACCAAGAAAACCCTGACACTTACCTTGTGAGATGGTGGAGACCAAAACAGGTATAAAAGAAAATAGTCCATTGTCCAGAAACACAACTCCTCTCAATTTCTTTAGAAAACTTGGCATAGCTGGTATATTTTAGGGCTGTGTTTCTGAGGGTGTCAGAGAGAATTTATCCCACCTAGTGATCACAAAATGTTTCATTTTCTGATTAAAGGCCTTTGCACACTGAGACTGTTTTTTTTTTTTGTTCCAAATTGTCACGTTTGAAAAATAAATACGACTTCATATCATTTCAATTATGTTTGCACACTGACTCAGAAACTTTCATCCATTATTAAAATGTTTGTTACAGGTCAACTTTCTCCTATCTTTGCCTACTTGAAAAGCCTTTAGAGAGTTGTTTGACCAAGAAGCTGCAAAGAAAACGTGGCACACAAATTGGTACTAAAAGAGAGGAGTAGGGTACACTGTATTATTTCATAACTCAGATAGCATACTTTCAACAGGTCAGATAGTTATCAAGTGGATGATGATGACAAGGCTGTGACAGAGGGTGAAGATGGCACACAGACAGAGAGCGTGACAGTGTGGAGACAGAAAGGGTGGATAGCTCAGCCCCTTCAGCTGCTGTGCTAAATACAAGATGAAGAGAGAGTGGTGACAGGCAGGGAGGCAACTCCAACAGAGAGAAGCAAGGGAGCAAATTGTCTTTCCATTCTGTTTCGTATTTTTGCAACAAATAGAACGATGCAATGCATCAGAGTCAGCGTGCCAGGTCTCTGTGCGTATCTTTTTTTTTTTTTTTTCTGGTGATGGATTTAAAAAATGCATTTAAAAAAAATTGACTCAGTGTGCAACGGCCTTAAGTTTCTGACCACTTCATAACACAAAGAGTTTTGAACAGATGTATGACTTTGTTTTACAATGTGGTGGGATTAACATAAAGTGGGTCAGGCTACAGTTTTTGTCCATGAAGGGATGAAATACGACATAATAAGGGAGCTCACTGCTGTTTCCCATACATCAAGGTAAATTCATACATTTCTGAAACAACTGCTCTCACTGGCATTTTTCTTAAATTAGTAATCAGTATGGTGCAGTAACCCTGCTTCAGTCTTTTAATTGCACAATTCAATTTTTACCACTCCTCGCACTTTGTTACTGTGCACAGTGGGACACCACCAATGTTTTATGTTTGTCAAGTTTGCGTGTCCACACTGAAATCTGTTAAGACACAGTATTAAGACGTGATATCACATTTGAAGGTTGTCATTGTAATGCAGGCTACATTGCAGCCCGTGAAGACTGATGGGGACAGTGAGTTTTATTCTGATGAGAATATGGATAAGAACCATAATGAAAGAGTAGCTGACTGATATTAAAAACACAACATTTATATTCAGTGTTCTGGAGAGTCTCCTAGATGTCCTTCGAAAGCTCTGCTGATACTTTTATAGTAACTGATAAGCAGAGTTGGGTAGGCCTATAACACGTTTCAAAGTAACGCGTTAGAGTACTTTGATTACTTTTTGCAGTAACGAGTAACCTAACGCATTAGTTTGCTGTTTGAGTAATCAAATACTTAAGCACATTTTCTACAAGCCATCAGTTACTTCCGTTACTTTTAGAACGCTGGTCCTTCAGCTCCGAAACAGCAACGGCTGTCTTTTGTCTCTAATAACGGAGATAAGATTAACCTATCGGTCTGAAAGAAGTCATGAAGCTTGTGGCTCGCTACGTGGTAGGAAATGCTGCCGTTGTCTACGGTGGAGTCTAAAAAAAGGTGGAGGACTCGCTGACAGACAGGTCAGACTCGGGAGGACTTGCATTAAGTCTGGTACACTACGACTTTTCTGCCCATTCTGAAGGTCACTATGTCACATTACATGATTGTGGCCGACAGACATGCCACACTACACAATGGTAACGTTACTCACCAATTATCCCCGATCGTCTTTCACGACGTGTGTGATGTCATCGGGTTATTCTTGTCCTATTACTTTTACTGTTATTTCAGTCACTGTGTCTGTTCATGTGCCAGCCGAAATGTTGTTGTAGTCACCTAAAAAGCGTCAGCAGATGGCAGGAGCTACATTTGAAGCGCCATATGTAAACTGTCAAGCTACTGTATCTTCCACAACCAAGTTCTTACAAATGTTTCACAATAAAAGCCTATTGAGAAAATGGAGGGATTCTCGGACGTTATAAGGGGCTTTTAATTTGAAGGAAAATTAGGAAGTATTGAGTTTGAAATGACGCAATATGTTAACTTTATGAAGACAATGGGAGCGGATAAAAAGTAAAAATATAAACACACAGAGGGATTAATAAATAACGGGCCGTCTATAATGTAGTCTGTTTCAAATGAAGCTGGGAGCCTCTGCAGTTGTGGTGAGTAAAAGCCCGCCACTATTTGTTAATGTTATTACTTTATGTCTGACCGTGAGGATGTACCATTGTTTGCTAGCTTGATGCTAATGACAGTAACGTTAACTCAGCGGGTTGACAAAGTGCCTCTGCTGTTTCACACCATCATTTCCCCCTTTTACTCTGTGTGGTAACATCCCTAGAGGAAATATTAGAAACACTGGGGTGTTGTTGTCATACAGTTGTCTATGGCAGCAGATCGCTCTGTGTTTCTACTGGTCAAAGTGACGGCTGTGATGGGAGAATTGGATCTCAGTGAAGGGCAAGTGGTCCATAACTTTAATAGTGCCCTGTGGTCCATTGCCCAACAGGAAATGTAGAATATTCAAAAGTACTTTAAAAGTGCTTGAGTTACTTTTCTCATGGAATAACGCAGTAAAGTAACTGGTTACTTTTTAAAAAAGTAATGCAGTAAAGTAGTTTGATTACTCTTATCTGCTGATAAGATAGCAATGCTTTAGGTGAAAAAAAGTAGCAGGATTATGTATCATGACTTTTTTGTCATATGATATACTGTGAAAATCCCTAATCTCTTGAAGTAAATGAGTGTATGTCATATTGTAATGGAGCTGTGTGGTTTTTATGTTTATGTCAGCAATGCATTGAATAAGGTCCAGAGTTTTCTGGGGTCTGCTGGCCACACAGGGGCAAGTTTCCTCAGTTTCCCTGAATGCAACATTGACATCATTTTCTGTCTGAAGATACAAATTTTGGAGCTGTCTTCCATTTTGTTTTGGGGGTGGAAATGTTTGCAGAAAAATGCAACTGAATTCATAATATAATGGCTTTCATCAATGACAGTGGAGCCTTTATTTCACAACCTGATTTGCATCAATTTGAACAGGTATGTAGCTAATGGTTGCTGATTAGCAACAGTGGATAATTACTGAATTCTGCATGTTTAGATCAGTAAATATTTCTATGAATTTGATTCGTTTTCAGTACACTACAGGTGGTATCCAGTAGATGACAGAACCATTTTTTCATGTTTTCTTCTATTTGGTAATAGTCTGTTAATGGTTTTGGTCTCACAAGAGCTAGCATCGTTGGTACTAACTTTGTTACTGGTGGCAGAGGCTAGATGTTGCAACCAGTTATCCATGACTTTTAGCTAACTGTTTCAAGCATTTATCTGTTAGCCCACTCTTAACTGACTGTTTCAACAGTTTATCCATTACTTTGAGCAAACTATTTCAACCATTTATTCATAAAGTTAGCCTACTTTTGGATGACTGCTCTACCGTTTATCCATTACTTTTTGCTCTCTGCAGGTATTTCAACCCATTTATCCATTAGCCTACTTTATAAGTATTTGAATAATTTACCCATTAACATTAGACTGCTGTTAGCTAACTGTTTTAGTTAAGTTAGGCTACATTTGGATGAATGTTGTGACTGTTCCTCCATTACTGTACTATTTCAACCATTTATCCATTAACATTATCCCATTTTTAGCCGACTGTTTCAATCATCTCCCCGTTACTTTGAGCTAACGCAGGTAGGCCTATTTCAATCATTCATCCATTAGCCCAGTTTTAGCTATATATTTTGACCATTTATCCATTATTGTTAGCTAACTACAGGTATTTTAGTTGTTTATTCATTGCCTACCTTTAGCTAACTACTTCAGTCATTTAAATGCGTTGCCTACTTTTAGCTAACTACATCAGCTGTTTACTCTTTTCTTTTAGCTGACCATTTCAACCATTCATCCATTGCTTACTTTTAGCCAAATAGTTTGACCGTTTGTCCATTAGTTTTAGCTAACCACAGATATTTCAGCCATTTATCTGTTGCCTACTTTTAGCTATCTGTTTCAGCTGTTTATCCTTTACTTTAAGCTGACTATTTTAACTATTTCAGCGATTTATCCATTGCCTACTTTAACCTAACTATTTAGATTATTTATGCATTGCCTACTTTAAGCTATTTCAACTGTTTAATATCTATTAAGCCTACTTTTAGCTGACTATTTATCCATTATTTATTGCTAGGTATTTCAGCTGTTTATCCATTAGCCTTCTTTTAACTAAATATGTCTTCCATTTATCAATTTGTTTTAGCTGACTATTTCAGCGAATTCTCCATTAGCCTACTTTTAGCTGACTGTTTCAGCCGTGTATCCATTAGTTTTGGCTAAGTGTTTGAATCATTTATCCATTACTATAATGCTTTTAACTATTTTAAATGTTAAGTCATTACGTTTATCTATTTCAGCCATTTACCGGTATTCGTACTTGGCTCTATGTGGATTTCTTTGCTCGCTGCTCACTATACTATTTGAGTCAATTACGACGTATATTAAAGTGTAGCTGTCTCAGCAGGTCATCCAGTTTTTAGTTTTAATCAAATAATAATTTCTACTTTGTCATGTTCGTTGAGCAAAAATCTCTCCATGTGCCCCCTGGGCTACAAGTATCCCCGGTTGGGAATCACTGATCTCCACTACTGTTGGTGACTTTGTGCTTTCATGTGTCTGGCTGTAATGGAACATCAGGTAGTTTTCCTTTCTGTAGTATGAGGCCAAATTGGCATGCAACCACAAGATAATTTAGCTAAACCTCACTGCAAAAAAATGAGCTGTGGTTAGCACCTACACACAGTGGGAGTTGGAGACTGCAGCGCATTTGTATATATAAATCTAACAACCTCTTGCAATTGCAAACTTGTCTTTTGAGGCCAATTTGTCTGTCCTGTCTTCTGGTATGTGCCCGTCCTATCAGAAAACATGTTTACTCATTGTGCTAAAGATAATCAAGCATAGATTGTAAGGTCTGAAATCCAAAATGTTGTCAGAATCCATTGTAAGGCTTCAAGATTCTTCACCCTCTGTCAGCAAGTTGAAACAGCAGCAGTAGATGTACATTTTCAGACTACAGTCAATGGTTAACATGGATGCTGTAAAAAAAAAAAAAAAAACCCACATGGAATCAGCAGCAACTGTGTCCAATCACAAGCTGCTTACATGATGGTTACATTAAGTTCATGATCAACACCAGCTGTTCAGTTGTGGTTGGTAGTGGTGGACACATTCATACAGCATCCTGAGTGTAACTTTATGGGATTCACATTCCCAGCATTTAACAGCGATTGAGCTAACTGCTCTACAGTTTTTGATAAAAATGTGTTGGTCTCAAAGTGGAACCACAAAGCAGCCTTAACACTGGACCTTTTGAGCTAAATGCATATTGAGAACAGCCCTTAGTCCAGTTAACTGCTCTCCAAGAAACACTGCTCTGTGCTGATGATGATGTCATAACCCGCAATTTAGCCAAATCCGGATGTGCAGCAGATTTGAACCATTCTATATTCATAAATCTGATCTGGCTGTCTGATCTGAGTGTGTGCGTATGACTGTGTACATTTGCAAAGAGGATTATGTAAGTTGAAAGCATGACCATAGTCTATAGTCTGGTCATTTGACAAACTCTGCTCTCAGTGACCAGAAGCACGTAAATATTTGGGTGTTTATAGGCTTAGCTTGAGCATGAGACACAGGCAGAACATAAGCTGATAGCTGGTCACACGGCAGCATGTGTGGAATCACATAAACCTGTTAGATTCTCTTTTTCCTATGAAGGCAAAACCAAGATAACATGTAAGAAAAGTGAATCAATAGAGTGAACTAATGGATATTTTCAGGATTTGACAATCAAGGAGGCCTTGGGTTCAGGGATGAACTGATTACATTTTGGTTTTTGAAGGCCAAAGGTTAAGGTCAATGTGACCTTGTGTCTTTCTTGTTCTCATGAGCACGATTTCTCAAAAATACCTTGAGGACATTTCTTCCAGTTTGGCACAAACATCCACTTGGACACAACAATGAACTGCAGTAGTAGTCATAGGTCAAAGGCCAAGATTACTTTGACCTTGCCCGTCATGTGAACGCAATATCTGTAGAACACCTTGAGGGAATTTACTCAAATTTGGCACAAACATCCACTTGGACACAACAATGAACTGCAGTAGTAGTCATAGGTCAAAGGCCAAGATTACTTTGACCTTGCCCGTCATGTGAACGCAATATCTGTAGAACACCTTGAGGGAATTTACTCAAATTTGGCACAAATATCCACTTGGACTCAGCAATAAATTGACATTTGGTGGTCGTGGGTCAAAGGTTAAGTTCACTGAGACTGCCACCTTGCATCTGTCTCATTCTCGTGAACGTGATATCTCAAGGACACCTTGAGAGAATTTTCTCAAATTTGGCACAAATGTCCACTTTGACTAAAGGATGAACTGAGTAGAATTTCGTAGTTGAAAGTCATAGGTCACTGTGACCTCATGAAATATGTTTTTGGCCACTCAGAAATTCATGTGTTTCGGTCCTAGACTATCATCAGTGCTGACTGGCGGGCACTGATGATAGTCTAGGACTGAAACTTTGCTTGCTGCCTCTTTTGCACTTTTTTTGTTGAGCACTTTTTTGGTTTTTGCATTTATGTATTAATTAAAGTTTTGGACTTTTTTATATTGACCTCAGCCTGTGGACTCTATATGTGGCTTTTTCCAGCCCATTTCTTTGGTGTGCGGGTTACTCCTTTGTGGTTCCCAAGACACGGTACATTCTAGATTTTGAAAAAGGCAAATTTCCCTTTATTCCAAAAATAAAAGACACAAAAGTGAATACTGATCTGGAATCTAATGGTGGTCAACAGAAATGCTATAGACGTTTTTCAGAGCAGACATTTTGACCACTTAAGGCAGGACAAGCACATATGTAATAATAACATTTATCGATGGCTCCATTCCATTACGTTTTCAGTAAGCCATGTCAGTGAGTGAGCATACTAAAGCCCGAAAACTTGCTAATCTAAATGGAATGGAGCCATCAATAATGTTAATAATTTCACCGATGCTTTTCCTGTGTTTACAAGCAACAAACTGAGCTGCAACAGAACTGAGTGGCTGATTTTAACATACTGGCTGGCAAAACCATTTTGGACAAAATTCAATGACCAAAAATAAACACTTGCTACCAGCACAATATCAACTATGGAGAAATCAAACAGAATAAGTCTGTTTAACAAAAACAAATGCAGTATACACAAACATAGGTGATCTCTCCTTAAATTAAAGAAATATGTTCTATATAGGGAGTAGAGATTGGCAGAGAAGCATAGAAACATAGTAAGAAGAACTAGTGAAAGTAAATAAAAGAAATGGTGAACTCTGTACTAGGGGCTATTGCTCTGAGACAACAAGGGAGGCTGAACTTCCCCTAAAATTTCATAGAAGAAATGGTCAAATATGCACTATTGAATTGATATTAAAATAAGAATTTATATTGCATTAAACGTGCACTAGGATGCGTTTAACACAGGCATGAAAATTGCTCACCTTTCGGCGAAATTCGCCGTTTTGAATACAAAATAGGTGACCTACGTGAATTGTGTAAGTTAGATCCGATGAGATAATATTTTGTGGGGGGCGGGGTCTGGAGCGAAGCCACAGAAAAAAAGACGTAGCGAACATATGCGCACTGGCATTTCATGAGAGAAGTTGTCAGTCTTGTCCAATGGCGGATTGGTCATCGGGACGTTTGGCAAATTGCGTATTTCTTCTAGGTGTCCGTTTCAAGAGGCCAACAAGCCTACTAGGTATTGCATTAGGTCATTATGATTTAAAACTGTACTAAAAGAAAATATGTGCTTGCTTTTTTCCTGTGGATGCACGCAATTAACGTTAGGTGGTGCTCCCAGTCCCAAGGACAATGAAACTGAGGGACAGACAGGGCTCAACAATAAGGATTGCCCGATTGCCCGGGGCAAGTAAAACTCGCGGTCGGGCATGTAAACTAACAATTCACTTGCCCGATCGGGCATAGTAAAAGTTAATAACTAACTGATAAAATAAATGTATTTTAAAACGTGCTCTTCTGCTCTGATGCAGGCGCACGGCGGAGTTCCGCCACACACACACAGGTGAGCACGCTAGAGCGGCTCAGGCCGCATTTTCCTGACCAAACCTGACCCCAAGCCCGGTGCAGTTTGTCAGCTGACAAAGTTATTGAAATGGACAGGGTGTAAATAACCACCAACAGACTGCTATTACGCACAGACAAACACGCTGCTCACACAGCAGCTCAGCATGGCACTCATGCTGAGCTTGTGTTGCATTCAGGCGTTGTCACGTGTATATCAGCACTTGAGACAGGACATGGCGACTTTAACTTTTAAACGTTTACACAGCACGTCTTTCTGTCCAACATCGCCATACCTGAAAGACGTGCTGTGTAAAAGTTTAAAAGTTAAAGTCGCCACGTCCCGCGGCAACATGACCAATCTATATCAACACTTGAGACAGCACAGGGAAAAGTAGGAAGAGTGCATGCGAGAGAAAGCCGAGCCGTGTAACGTTAAAGACAAAGAGACAACTGAAAGCCGTCAGAGCCTCATAAAACAACATCCAAGCACAGTTAAGCAAACATTTGTAAGTGTCACAGGGAAATCATGAACTCCATAACAAATGAAAAATTGAGCAATTTTGCTCTGTTTCGGCCCACTTGACATGCTGCTGTGTTGTGCTATGGCGTGCTGGAATTTGTCATTTACGTGACAACGCCTGAACGCAACACAGGCTCGCACCGCTGTGTGTACAGTTTGTGTTTATGTTTATTTTATTTAAGAAGGGACAGTGTATATTAATTAACATAATCACTTAAGTCACCTAAATGTGCCAAATTTAGCCATACAGGCTAATTTTCATCTGCAGATGTGCTGCGCTGCTGTGTGAGTAGCATGTTTGACTGTGCTCAGTCTGTTAATGGTCATTGACACACTGTCTGTCCATAACAATAACTATGTCAGGTCAGTGCCCCCCTAATATAATGTAGGGGAAACACTGAATCAAGCAACAAGACTCATGATACCATTTATTTATTACATTTTATTGTAATTATATTGTAATCGCAATCGCAAATCGCAATATTGTCCACCATAATCGCAATCGCACATTTTTATCAAATTGTGCAGCACTGTTTATTATATTCAATACAATTGTATGTTCCTAAATCTTGAGACACCTCATATGTAAGCTAGACAGACATTTCACCTGCTCATACTGTGCACACATGTACTGTATGTACTTAGTCCTAAAGAGCCCTTCTGGTGCCAGTAGATACATAGAAATATCCCAGCAGGCTGTGCTTTAAGCATACAAAAAAGTTTCACGCATGTGAAAATTATTTTTCATGCGTGTGCTTCACCTCCGCTGCTACAACTCCATCCTAGGGGAAACACTGCTGTGTGCATTTGGTGCAACAGGTGGATGTGGTAGTCTACTGGTAGAGAAGAGAGAGAGCTAAGTAGCGTTGAAGTAGAGTAGAGCAGGGCAGAGGGATGGAAGCAAAATATATTAAACCCGGTGTTAATACAGCAGAACTGGAGAGAGGGGTGAAAAATAAATAGAGCTTGGCTCAAGTAGGGCGCAAAATTATAGACGGAGAATGACTGACAAATTTTTCATTTTAAGCCCTGACACTGTCATATTTGTGTAGGAATTAAGCTACAGTACATGACATATGTTGTTTTAATTAATAAATACAGTGTGAATAAAGATTACATAACATAAAAATAACTGCAGTCTTTGTTATTTGATAGCTGCTTAAATTAAACAATTTTTATAGGGCAAGTAAAAACTGACTTCGGGCAAGTAGATCTCTGACCAACTTGCCCGACCGGGCAAGTGAAAAAAAACCTTAGCGTTGAACCCTGGACAGACTAACCCCAGTCGTGATGAGGAGGAAGATGAGACCAGAAATATGACACATGCAATGTAAAGGCATAGCCTACTATGCATTACATTTTAGGCAGAGGAAAACCTTTTTAGTAGTACTAAGTGGGATTTTTTGTTGTAGTAATAAGTTGACTATAGGGCCTATTGCCCAATTTATACCTCTTTAGTTCATGGCTGTGAGCCATGGAGATATAAATTGGGCTTATGTAATACAAGAGCAGAGCTGGGCAGGACAGGGCAGGGCAGACAATTGTGCATAAAATTAGATGCATTATAATAGAGTCATACAGTATGCTTGTATTTGTGGCCAGTTCATTACTGCATTTATTTTGTAGTCTGGAATTAAACAACAACTGCTGATTTTCTAATGCAGTTGATTCTGAGGACCGCGTTTGTGTAGTGTGTACAAGCATACAGAGGGTTATAGGTAGAAACATGTGGGCCGGTGTGTGGGCAGGTGCACCTGAATGTCCCAGGCTGAATCTGTGTCCCAGTCTGCCCCTGGTCCCGTCTCTTAAACAAATATATGAACTTGTAAAGATACTTTATTTGCACTTAATTATACATTCATACTTTTGTTTTTGTGCAATCTTGTAATTCTACATGTGACCACCACCAGAGTAAATCTAAAAGAAATCAGATATGAGCATTTGGAAGCTAATTTTTCCGCCAAAAAAAGATCGAGGAGCATAACCCCGGGACCACCTAGTAGGTGCAGGGTCTCATATCCTTCGCACCCTTTTCACCCCTGACCCGTGTTCATGCCTGTATTAACATCATGACTATGGTGTTCAAACGTCAGCTGTTTATCACCAGTTTTCAAACGCGACCTCCCTGTCATACATTCTCGTCTCAGCACAGTGGATGCAGATCCTCCAAGCATTCCTATGAGACAGCGCTGAGCAGGTTTTTTTAATGCAGCAAAGCGAGACGGTCATTGGATAAATGCGACAAAATCGTCACTTCCAGGGAGGCTCAGCTTCCCTGGGACCTAATGGAGCGGTAGGCGGGAGAGGACGCTCGGTGTATACACGATGATTGGAGGAATTGTCTAAAAGGCTGAACCCCTTTGTGATTGACAGCGCTTCGCATTTCGAGCTCAGTCCCATGCAGATATTTGCGAGTGGAGTCTTCTGACAGAATGCCGTCCGGTGTTGCATATTTCCATAAACAATAAAGCTCATTTTCACCATTTGAACAGTACAGTTCAGGTGTTTAAACCCATCTGAAAATCTTTGAGGTGTGCTTTGCTGTAGTGTGGTTGAAAATGGCTTCAATTAAATGTTCCTTTGTTACTGCCTCGCTACAATATGAGAAATTTTATGTTGTAAACTTAAAGTGAGCTTCCCCTGTCTGAAAGACCAGCAGCCGCCACTGCTCTGTACCACGGTTAAATGACTGCAGAGTGGTCTTACAGCTGAATCATCCAACAGTAGAGTCACCTCAAAGATGACATCAGACCCTGATTCATATCAGGCGATGGATGTTATGCAGCACGGTTCAGAGATGAGATCATTGCTGTCACATTTATGTGAACGCACACAAGTTTGTTTTGGACCTAGAGGAGCTGATACCTTAGATTTATACTTTGAACTTTTGACAGTTTGTTCTTGCAATCAATCACTGGCCATTTTCTCATTATTATGAAAAGAGCATGTAATTACATTCCTAATACTGTGCTAATTCACAAACCACGAAAGAACCCTTGAGCAACTGCAGCATGTCCTTACTTTGGTTTCTTTTCTACAGTTTCCTCTCCCCATGTGGATGTGTAGGCCTCTAAAAGAACAACAGAAACCAGGTATTCATATACATTAATTTTTCCCCTGTAATGAAACATGACCATCAGGTGCTGCTGAGTTATTGCTATATTATTATCAATGAACTTGGGTACAGTAGGACATACACTGAATGCAGCATCGCATCTATTCAAAGCACTGCATGTCAGTGAGAAAGTATGTTATTATCCCATCACATGTACTATCACAAGGCATCAGCTTGCTTCAAAACAAAACTGACATAAAAATTATGGAAAGCAAATAATGGAAACAAAGTATTGTAGGTAATTTGGGCTCTTAGTTGATCAAAGGCTTTTGAATGTAGGCTAGGTGGTGTTTACTATGTTCACGAGTAGTCCATATGAAGGCAGCCGCCCTCCAGCTGTTGTATTCACAACCTTGTAAGTGGAAATTTTCTGAGAGCTCCAAATTCATGTGATTTCCTATGTCATAAACACATGCTCACAAGTTCCATTTGAATGCAGCATTTTGCTAGAAATAACATTAAGGAGCTAAGTTAGCCAGCTAATTGTAATCAACCAATGCTTCATTTACGTGTCGTTGGTTGCTTCGTATCGTCAGCTGATAAAGTAATTCGTAAATGGCAAGTTAGCTAATTTAGTAGCCAGGTCAGCTCTGCAGTCTGGATAAACTAAATGGGAATTGGATATGCTAGCTAGCTACCAATTGATCTGTGTTAGCAAGCAAGCTAATATTAGCTAACACTAGTCAGCTAAACCACATTATCACAATATATTTCACGTCAGTGCTTCCTTTGCTGCTGACATTAGTGGACTCCATTTCTTAGCTAATGTTAGCTAGGTTTGCAATTGTTACTGTTGTAGCAGAGCTGAAGAGAGGCAAGGTCACATCCTTTGGACTTTCCGGGAAAAATTTGTCCTGAGTCCGTAGAAGTTGGTCAACAGGTTGTTAAAGGCAACTGAGCAAGGTGAGGAAGGTCTCAGTTTTTCAGTAGCATTACAGCCTGTTCAACTATTGGCAATTAAAAACAGTCAATACATGTATAAAGTTACATAGAGTACCTTTGACATTTAAACTTTTTATCCATGTAACTTTATTTTAGAGTTGTTTTTATTATGGATTTCTGAAGGTCCCTGTTTTCTGTAGTTGTCTGCAGCTGAAGCAGATATGCTGTAGGTAGAGCTGTTTCACATGGCGTCATGTGGTGCATTTCTATCCTACATGTCTTTGTGTGTTTGTGTGTGTTACCTGCCTCTGGCTAATTCCTGGCCTGCCCTGATTTGTCTCAACTCTTCATTACTTTCCTGTTCCTACTTATTCTGCTCTTCCAGGAAAGTGTACAGACGTTTTGAGAAATAGTTTAAATACCCGACCCCACACTGTTACTTATGTCAAAAATCATATCAGGTAAAAAAAAAAGAAAGAAAGAAATTATTTTACCAAGTATGCTACAGCATAGGCAATATTAGATTTCCATTGCAAACATCATTCCAAATTTTATGTTTATATACAGACAAAATTACTTAATACTGAAAACAGTTAACCTATTATAAAGCTAAAGAAAATATGAACTCCATATTTAAGTAAATGTGATGAAATCGGTGTCCGTTGTGTTTGCATAGACATGAACACTACAGGGACTAACACTTACAACACAGTGTCTATACAATCAAACAGCAACATGGCCTGTACACCATGTGCTAATTAAAGGCCCTGCACCAACACAGGTGTTCTCAATTATCCAGGCTGATTAGACCTCTGCTTAGGTCACTACTGTCACTGCTCAGTGAGAATGTAAGGAAAAGACAGTTTTGGGATTGCCATCCATCATCATCAGGACCAACATTGGGAAACAATATTATACTGAGTGATGTCAGATCAATTTGTGTTTTAATGCGTCTTTTCTGTAAAGCTGATTAAGAAACTATTATGAGCAAGGTGCAACTTGTGAATAATGACTGACTGATACAAGATGGAAAAGAGGCATCGGCTACAGCATTAATCCGAGGGTTAACTGTGGGATTTCTAAATTTTGCACGTTTTAATGGACTTGATGAACTGCCAAGTGTACAGATTAGGATAAAAGCCTGTTTTTTGATTAAACAGTGAAACAGATGAGGTGTGAAAGCATCCCTTCAGTGAGTCATACCAACAAAACTACCGGGGGTGAGGTGGATGTCATTTAAACAGCTTGTACACACCCACACATTCTGAGGAGAGATCTAATCAGACATAGTCAAAACACCTGTCTAGATGAACTATTGGGACTTATGAGAGATTGAACTGACCAATTGGGAACAAAAGCAACAATGACACAATCACAGAATGATTACGAACAGCTTCTACTGTATTCGCACATAAGAAAAATGGTGGAGTTGCTTTTTATTTCTGTCACTGGAAACCAATGGATAAATAAATTTATGAAATTATTAAAAAAGTAACAGACATGGCAGGTGATCACATCATCACAAGTAGTGATGCACAATATTATCTGATATGCTGATATGTAACAACTAATTTAGCTGATAATTGATACCGATATCAATATATCCACTTTTTTCACCACCTAATTTTAGTGATCAGCAAGTCTCTTCTGCAGTGGATTTAACATCATATCAAGCATGCATACTCTTATCATGGTGGCCCACCAGGATATAGAGACATGAAATACAATACTTTTAAATATGTATGTAATATTCATTCATTGTGCAAAATAAGAAAAAGCATGTTGGCTGAAACTGATAGTTCAGTTTAATGAGGATCATAAAACAACAACACAGAGACCCCATAATCTGAACCAGGATGGCAAATTTTATTACTCCTTTCAACCTAAGTCAGCGTAATCCAAACCTTCCACTCATACCTTTCACAATAAAATCCCGAAACAGACCGCCAGAAGCAGCTCGGGGTCAATATGATCTCACTAGCTGTCGCAAATTGGCACTGCTACCAGCAAATCTATTTGTGTTTTTTTTTTTTTCTTTTTCTTGTCATGACACTTCATGCGGAGGGTTTACGAAGTCATCTGACCCAGTAAAAATATTTTTTGACCACATCCTGAAGGATTCTTATTAATGTGATGAATTATGAATTGAAGTTTAAAGAAATGCAGGTTTTGAAGAAAGTTCATGCAGACAACTCCTGGAATATTCATATCTGTGGTATCTACACTGTTAGAGTATCTGAGAATGGATTGTCCTTAGTGTCAGCTCTCAAGTCTGTTACTGACAGAAGGCAGCTGACTGCAATGACAGGAAGTGGAACCTTTCATCATAACAGAAGTTACAGACAGGGTATAAACCTCTTCAAGTTTGATTGGGCAGACATTGAAAACTGGTACCCCTAAGACTTATCCTGTTCTGATACCAAGACTTTTTTAAGGAGCAGACCAAAATATATCACTTATTTATGGATCATGCATAGCCTAGCTACGAAAATGCTAAAAAGAAAGTGAGGAGAAAAGCAGAAAAAAATAACTGCTGATTATGCTACAGAACCTCTTTAATGAAGTGGGGGAAAAAAGAAAATTAATGGTAAAACTACAGGGCTAAAATCTAAATTTCACTCGTTTTTATTCATTAAAATAAATAAAACTAAATTCACACATCAAAAAAACAAAAAATAATGAGCCTTTTTATGGGAAAAATATTAATCTGCACTGTTTATTTAAACTTTTCCACACTTTCATTGCTGCAGACACTGCACAGAATGAGCCACTCATGGATGTAAACACTGCAAAGGCAAAGTATCAGAGAGACAGCGGGAAGGAGGGAGGGAGGGAGGATGACGCGCTAGAAGAGGTCATGTTCCTGTATGTCTGTGTCCTCCGGCAATACTATACTTTGCATTGTAAGTCATATACTTCTCCTTTTTCTTCCTGTTTTTCTCCATCGCACACACTGAAAACTCCTGTTCCTCCTCATCTCACCTTCCTCTCCCTCTACCTCTCTCTCTGTCTCTGTCTCTCTCTGTCTCTGTCAACTTTTGTCTTTTTCCTCTTTTAAAAATACGGATGAAAGACTTCTATAGAAGTCTGATGTGAATTCTTTCATGTGTCACTCTAGAAAATGCCCCAGGCCACACCTTATATGCACTCACACACATATACACCAGCAGGTTCCATGTATTCGCACACACTGCAGGAGTCTACACACACACTGATATGTCTGCACACACACACAACTAAAACATGACTGAAAAAACATACATGTGTAAAACATTGTATGTGCATATTTGCAGATGTGTTCATGCAGAGCTATGCAGGGACTTAAACACCCACCCACGCACATCCACAGAGATCGTGGCCAGGACATGCCCTATTCTCTGTCCATCTGTATAAATACATTATCTTTGAAGTGTGAGAAGAGGGTGTGCATGTGTGTGTGTATGAGTGCATTAAATCTTCCCTGAGTTCCCACTTCACAACTTAAATGATGTTCTCTTATTACTCATTTGCAATAGCTAATAATAATAACACATTTTTGAGGAAGCGTCACTATGGATTATGTTTTCTTTTTTATTTATGTTTTTTGTCATATTGAACATGTCTTTAAAATGTTGACAGGGAAGGTTTTTCCTGTCCTTTCATCGTCTGTTTTAAACAACAGAAGCATGATTCGCCATGTTAAGGCCAGTGAAAGCACTAAATTAAAGCTGCATTAAGGGCAGAGGAACTCTAAGCCTGTTTTGGTCTGACTCTTGTTGCCGGATAATCGACTTTAATCAAGGGTTGCCCCCTGAAAGTAGAAGATTCAAATCATCAATCTGGAACCTCTCAGTCACTTGAGATTTTTCAAGTTGGGTAGTTGGGGTTTTTTGTCTTTATTGTTTTTTTTGTCAGTCAGTGTACAGTGCATTTGTGGGGACCTATTGGTCTTCAAACGTAGCTGCAGAGTGAGTGCTCCTCGCTTTCATGCTGCTCTCCAGTACAGGCAGCTGCAGACCCCGACCCAGAGTGAGTCTGACTGAGACAGAGGCAGCTGTGCGGAGCAAGGGAGGCTTTGCTTGGACAGGCTCCGAAATAACGTTATCTTCTGCCTTTTGCTTAGAAGTGGTGAAATTACAGCACAGCAAGTAAATACCATACTGTTGCTGTTTTTCGTTTAATAACACAGTGTCAACAAAAAAATGCTTTTGTACATTTCTGATCCATCGTTAGCTTAGTTAGCATGCTTGCAGGGCTAGCTTGGCTTATTTTACTGTATTACGGCAATGTCATTCTGAACATCCTGCTGAACCCCATTCTAAACCTCAAACTTTATATGAAAAAAAGAAGCAAAAAATAGTTGAATATTCATATTGAACAGCCAAATCCGATTCAACTGACATAATTCTGAGTCCAGTACAACCCTGCTTTCTTCACCAGCTAATTGCTAACTAGCTGTTTAGTTCCAGGGAGATTATGTGCAGCGGGTTCATTAATGCCTGCTGCCTAAAAAAGGGGGTTGATGAACCACAGAGTAAATGTGCTTTGAAACCAAAACAATGAGCTAAAAGAGGCTTAAAAACTTCATAGAGCTGCAGGTGCAGTTAAAGCGTTAGTTGATAAGTGTTTGTGTGAAACAGGGTTGAATAGTGGTTTATTTTGATTTTCCCAAAGTAATGGTGAAAGATTCACTACAGAGAACTAACAAAAACTTGTGACTGGATGTTGAGTCCTGACTGCTGGACCATCTCTGGGCATGTGTGCCTGGTTTCTTGTGTCTACCAGAGTGACCTTGAAGCTTCGGGCTTCATATTTATTAATGTCACCGTCTATTTTCTGCTGTTTTCCTCCTCTTCTGCATCCACATTTACCATACAAGGCCACAGTGTGCTGAAGTCTCAGGGCCTCTTAAATCTTGTTTAGATAGACAGATTTTCCTGCCATATGAATACACACATGCAGTTACATACATGCAAGCGCAAACACACAGCTACAGTCACAAAAACAGGCACACACACACACACCCACACACACTACCACACTGCCCACAGACGCATCCACTGAACATTTTACCGGAATGCATAAAAAAATGTATCAAAGCTACCCCTCACACATGCCACACAGATTTATATATGGGTCAGATAAATCACTCAGAACCTGACCCCATAGCATTAAACACTGAGAGCAAAATTCCACAGAAAATGTTGTTTAAATTATGTTTTATGACCCAAAAATGACTTGCAGGCCTCATGATCTTCTCTTTGGTCAGTGCATGAAAACAGATAAAGAGAACTAAGGCTTTAAAATGCAGAAAAGGAATCAATCTTGGAGTGTTTTACTGTCTGATTTATGGGTGATTTTCGTCCACCAAGCTGAGACGATCAAGAAACGATATTGGAGAGGATATGTAGCCTTATTTCTTTTTTTGTGGCTTTATTTTAGATACAGCTCTTACATTGTGATAGGATCCAATGTTTTGCACAGTACCTTCAGCTGTACTTAGAGTTTCTTATGAGGTAACTAAGAAGTATTTTATGGTGTGTCTCTGGGAATTAGAATCATGTCTGACCTTAGAAACAATATCAAACAACTTGGGGATATCTCTGCTTTCCATCAGCAATTTTTTCACTAAAGTTTAGGACACTTGGGCGATGTATGACATCACTACAGCTGTCTTTTTGACTAACTGCTATTTAAGATGAGAGTCAGTGTATAAGACTCATATAAAAAGTTAATCCTCTAAATCAATAAAAACTGCTTTAACCACCCCCATTCTCCGTTTAAGTTTCAGCATCTGTGTGTCACTGTGAAAGTATCTCCAAATGCAAAAGTAGGAAAAATAGCTTAGTAGTTCCATAATCTCATTCATCTAACTAAAAAATATGTGCATTTGTAATTTTATGTTTAGTTGAGTTTTCACATTGGTCCCTATAAAGGAAAAGGTTTCATATTTTGGTGAATATTTGTATTTGCAGATGAGAAGATACAATACTACTACTAGTCATTAAATTAAGGTGACCATATTTTCAAACCTCCAAACTGCAAACCTTAAAAGTTCTACACATTTGTGCACAGGCACATGTATGCAGATATTAACACACCAGAGGCATTTTCATCATGACTGAGGACATTTGGGCTCTATGTTGGCGCCTAACACACCCACCAAGCGCATGTTCCAACACCATGGACAGTGCCTCAGTAGAAAAAAACTATGCTTTGTATCCCAAAATTCGCCCTAAACGTAGTCTATTTAAAAAACTACATGATAGCACTATAACACATCACCAGCTGTACCTGATTCAAAGCTCTGGTTTTGTTTCACAAGATGTTATGCAAAGGTCCCCCCCTTAGCTGCCCATTTCAGATGGCCATCACCTGCATTTGCCCCGCTGAAGTAGGTGAGGTAATGCTGCCACTTCCTGCGTGTTAAGCTGCGTTCACACCAAACGCGAATTCGCAAATTCGCGCATCAAGATTACATACAAAGTCAATGCAAAGACGCGATTAGACGCGAATTCGCGCCGGGTAGCGCGATGGACGCATCTAGCGTGACGCAATGGACGTGATAGAGGCGTTTAGCGCAGTGCGATAGACGCGAAATTTGCGTCCAACGCCTCATCGCTCGAGTTAAAAATATTGAACTTCTGAGGCGAATTCGCGTGAGATTCTCCCGACATCACTGGTGTGTGTTGACAACTGGAGACAGATGGACAGACGCTCTGCAGCCAAAATGGAGCGCCTGTAGTTGGTGTCCTGCCGGGAGATCCTGGCGCCAACCCTCGCCAACAGGTCCTCAAACTGAAGTACCACTGAAAGCAGCTATCATCCAGAGGTAGGTTCTGGAGGAGGTGGTGAAACTCGCCGAGCTGGATGCGTTTCTGCAGGATAGGGTGAACCCAAAAAAGACGGCGTTTGGACCTCCGACGCATCTGGGACTTCCAGAGCAGGTACAAAGCAGCGATGGTGGTTATCTCAGCCATGGTCGTCGGTGACGTCTTGATGCCCTGATGTCCAGTTGTTGATGCCGAGATGGAGGAGAAACTTATCAGTGTCCAAACTCACGCGTTACGCACGGCGCGTTACTTGCGTTACGCGCGAGTAATTTGCTTCACTCGCGCCCGGTGTGAACGTAGCTTTTGACTCACAAGTCAGTCTTTAGATGCTTTGCTTAACTAAAGACTGATGACTTTCTCCCTGATTTTGTGTTTAGATGGGGGGGATACAATTTCAGAGTTTAAAAAAAAGTCCCGGGGCGTCGGTGGCGTGGTGGGTGGTGCCGGCGCCCCATGTGCGGAGGTGTTGCCTCGCTGCAGCGGCTGTGGGTTCGAGTCCGGCTCGCGGCCCTTTGCTGCGTGTTGGTCCCCACTCTCTCTCTGTCTCCCCATTTCACCCTCTGTCCTGTCAGTGAAGGCAAAAAAGCCAATAAAAATAATTAAAAAAAAAAAAAATTCCTACGTTGCAGAACCAATAGTAAATCCGCAGGGCGGTCCTTCGGTGGCTTGCTGAACTCTCGTGCTCATAAACATAGTCCGACTAGAGTGTAGCAGTACAAAATGGCTCAAGTCGCTGTAAGTCCTTCATTTCCACAATCTTGTGGACTGAGCACACGTTTGATAAAACAGAGTTAAATCTCTCGGCATCCATTTTCAAGCTCTCTGTGTGTTTGTTTCCTTGCGGACGAGAAAAGGGGGAGCGCACATTTCCGGGAGGGCGTGTCCTTTTCAAAAATGCAAGAGGCGTTGCTTCGTTGCCTGCCGTTTTCGCGGGTGTGTTAAACACACTTTAGAAAGGAGTGTCCCCAGACTATCAGAAGCTGGAGATCTCTGATTGTTTGGTGGCGAGACTACCTGCGTGTAGCCGCTGCTTCTGTTTGGATGTCTTAATCTGGGGCTGTATTCACAAAGCTAGAAAGTGCTAAGAGTTGCTCCTACTGACGAAATTCTAAGAAAATTCTTAGAACTGTGACGTTTTCTTAGAATTTCCCCGTAAGGTTAGACTAGGTCCTTGTAAAGATTAAAGTTATTCACAAAGCATCTTAGACCTTAAGGTGAAAAACTGTTAGGAGCAGGGAGGAGGACTTTTAAAAGGCTTAAGAGTTTCCTAAGCAGAGGAGAAAATGGTGGAAACACAAAGAGGTCGACGAAACGGTCTCTAAACACAAAATGACAGTGAGTAATGCTACGGATGAGATTGTGCAGGGATAATGTTTGTGGTCAATGTCATTCTGGATATGCACACATTTCACACCTAGCAAAATAATGCTATAATGCCAGAAATAAAAGTATCACAATACTAAGATATTTGAAAAACTTTAAAAATGCAACAGTGATGACTTTGGACTGTCTCAACCTTCCATCAGCAGAGTGATCACACTAACAATGACAACACTGTCAAACCCATATTGTGATGCAGTTCATTTAATTTCCACTGGGTGTCCACACCTTGCAGGCCCACAAAAGGGTGTGTCTGTGACAACCAATTACATCTGTTAAAAGCAAGCATCACACCTAGCAACAGGGTCAACCACACCTCCTCAGTAAGATAAAAGTTTCTGTCCCTTCCTTGCTCAGAGTTGGTCTTAGAACTTTCCTAAATCACTCCGAAGCTAAGACTCCTTACTAAAAGTTTTTAGTCTAAGTTAGGGGGTCTCTTAGAGTACTCTCAGAATGTTTGTGAAAGAGAGCCAAATTTTTTGACTAAGCCTTTTTCTGGAGCAATGGCTGCTACCTCTATATGGAAGTGTGTGTGAATGCAGAGACAGAGCCAGGAGTAATGAGATCGTTACATGAAAGGTTTCACTGAAATGGATTTCATCCCAAATTTACTATTGACTGCATTAAGCCTTGTTTCCACAAAGCAGTACACATTTTTTCTGTTTCCACTGTGAAAAGTTATGGATGGTAACAGTGGAACCCGTCTGTTGGTGTACTCCGCACACTTATCCAGTAAAGGATTTATATACATAAGTTAACCGTTACTATGAAATGAAAGAATGATATGCTGCCTCTAGCAGCAGCAGCTGTAGACTGAGGAAAAAAAATTACTTAATTCACTGGGCTGACTGCTGACAACTTTTAAGGTGGAATGTTTACCTGTAATGTTACTTAGTACACAAACTGACCACATGAATCCATCAACACCCCTTAATGGTGATGACCCAAGTTCAGTATGACAATTCTGACCATTCTATTTGTTTTTCTTGTCTCTCATGGATGACATGCACTTTTTAGAAATAAGTGGATCTTAAAGCTGCAGTAGGTAGAAAGCCTGAAAATGGTTGATTTTTGAGTCTCATCTGAGTTAGGTTTCATTCGTCTCCGCCCTGAGCCCCTCCTACCAGAAGAGCATGCGAGTATTTTATCCTACTTGGTTCTATTTCTCCCTCTCTGGGAGCCTCGACTCTCCCTCACCGCGCAGCAGCCCTCCCCATCCCTCCTTCGCGGATCCGCACATACTCCCATGGCTTGGCTCTCAGTCTCCCACGGCCGACCCTTGCGCTCTCTGGCCGGGCCTGGCCCCACCTCACCCCACCTCACCCTTACCCTCCGGGGAACCGAGTTCTGTCTTCCTTTTTTTGGGTTTAGCCATGTAGGCAGTTGTAGCCAATGCTGGAATAGCTATTTTACCTGATGCACTGTTCACCCTTGCTGCTTGCTCTCCCCTTTTGCCGGCGGCACAGGAACACGCATATGCAGTAGTAGTAACAGCCTATAGGAATGCAGTGGTCTGAGCTGACCTTTGATTGGTTGATGCACATCGGCACTATACTGATTCTTTAGTGGCTGAACACAGAGCCATGGTGAGGTGCAGAAACCTATTGTTTGTCTCAGACCACTTGATTTACATTGTGCTTAGAGGGTATTATAAAATTTTTACTCAATTATACCAAAACAATGTTGCCTACTGGAGCTTTAAAGTGTTTAAAAAAATATATATATTAATCTGGACTGCATTATGTGAACTGAGCTTTGTTCTGGGTGGTCCGGCAAAATTAAACCCATGCTCTTGCCTGACAAGGACGCAATGCACAAATCATCAAACCCTGCCCACATTTAAGAGTACTGTCCATTAGATTGAAACGCTAAACCAATCTAGAGTCTAGGTACCATGTCTGTCGGGGATACTTTTGGTTCTATAGGTACAATGCCGAAAGTTTTTGGTGGAAACAGGGCTTTAGTTGTCAAGTCTCTTGTGGCAAGACTCAGTTTTTGTTGACCCATCTCCCTGAGAAAGCATGTAGGAGTTGGGTTGTACTGGCTGTCAGCAGGGGCCAAATATCAGACCTGTATTTGATTTAGGCTCATATTTGAAAGTGGCCCAAGTCAGAATACAAAAAGGTTAGATTCCATATGACTATGCTCTTCACATTTCATTCACATTTGAGCTTTTGCCTGCAACCTGAACGTAGCAGCTCTTAACTGTTCCGCATCTGTGTGACACATTATGTTTTCACAACTCAAAAGCAAGTAGCAGCCACTACAGCTGAGTTAAATTAATGTGGAAATTCCTCATGCTGCAACTCCTATAGCTGCTGGCTCCTCAAAAAATCCCACATTCCATCATCATCTCATTCATTTGCATCGATCACGCTAACGTCTCAGTTGACACAGTGATCATTTATTGAAGTTAAAGTGCAGCAAACAACCCATTTATCATGAGTCAGTCTCTCGTGCAGTGCATCTACATCCTGGTGAGCAGCTGGTTGACTGTAAGGCTGGCCCCGCCGCCCTCCATTCCTGACTCCTCTACCAGCACTTTCCTCTGGAACTCCTGCAGGTGGAGAAAAGCATGAAGAGGAAGAGGGAGGAAAATTAAGATAGAAGAGTTTTCATCTGTCATCTTTAGTCCCTCCCACAGTATTTGATTGACAGGAGGTCTCTGTGAAGTCTAATGCCAAATAAAATAGAAAGCATTGATTACTTGGCACCACAGGGGCATGCCATAAAACTGCGTGATGACAGTGTTGAACTTTTCACTGTGCCAGGCAGCGATTTATTTGAGTAGCTACTGACAAGTCTCTTTACCAGCGCCTGATCAATGACCTTGAACTGCAACCACTCTGTAACTTGATCAACAAGCTCAGGAAGTAGCTGGTTTCAGATCTTTAAAAAAGCTTTTCTGTTCTGCAGGTACTCTGAAACATTAGAAGCCTTATGGCTGCTGAAATCAACACTCAGTGGTGTTACAGTAAGCTGCAGCATGTCAAACATCAGCACCTGGTTTGTCAGTTGTGTATTGGACATCAACAGTTGGTCCGCTGCCAAGTTTCAGATTATGATGTGTGTGTGTGTGTGTGTGTGTGTGTGTGTGTGTGTGTGTGTGTGTGTCTCAATCTCACCCTGAATCTCCTGAGTCTTGCCAGTCTGTTTTGCAGAGTCTTCTCCTGGCTGGAGGTCAGCTTTTCTATATGAGTCCGCCACTGCTGCTCTCTCTCCTGACACACAGGGGACACACGCTTTTATGGGCACCTCCATTATACACAACAATACTGAACATCAAGATGTAGTTTTAAAGCTGCTCCAGTCCATAATGTTATTTTAAATATGGATCAAATGACTGTGTAATGTTGATTGAATCACTTTCAGTGATTTATCTCCTGACTCTGCAGTTACCCACAAGTCTACACAGTGTTTTAGCACCTTTCAGGCTATTGTTTTGATTGCCACAGAACTTAGCTGTTTTGGTTCAGTCTCACTGCTCTTATCAGCTCAATTTCCAGCCAGTGTTCAGCAAGAAAAATCTATAATTAACAAACCTACTGTACACCACATGTCCAGCACCAAGCAGACTTTCAGATAGTTTTCAGATTTTAAGTTTGTGTGTAAAATCACTGCAGTGACTGTCTCACACACAGAGCACACTGGACACATCGCGCTGGCTGCCAAACACACTCTGCCCTAAATGCTGTGAACATACAAACACTGGTGACTCTTGGTTGTTGCCATGATTCACTGTGAAGAACCACTGATTAGCAGGCTCATTTCGATACATCAGTATTCATGAGGTGCTTTGTACTGACCATTTATGGTTGTTTGAGGGCATGTAGAGGGTGGGATTTGTAGCTGATTCATGTGCAACCAATTCCAAAATGATTTGGGATTTATAAATGGTAATAGTGCACTGGCAGCTGTATGCAGAGTTCTACAAATCAGAATATTTTTGAGGCAACCCATTTTCTGCTTTTGTCCACATGTACACTTTTACTATGGATCCTACTGTTTTATAAATAAGATCCCTGAGCCTGTCAGTGGCCAAAACGAGCATTTTTAATGGATGTACATTGATGATATGAAGATGCCCAGAGTGGTTGCATCACAGCCTCTTTGGCTGCTGTAGGCTGTAGTGCTTTTGCTCAATACTGGACCAGTTTTAAAAATTGTTGTTTCCATCACACAGGATCTAGGTTGAAAAAATACCAGCTTTGTTGCGAGAACTTGCAAATGAGATTGAGAAGTAAATAAGCAGGTTTAATGTGCTAGGGGGAAAGGCGGTGCTGTGGTGGTGCTTTGGCACATGCTCAGGTCATTTTTGTTTGATGGCAAGAAGATAAAAATCTTGTAGTCTTTCATTATCTTGTTAATTATCTGCAGTGGTTAAGGTTTCTGATGATGAAGAGTAAGGTGTTACAGGGACATTTTCAGTTGTTTATTGGCAAAAGTCGATGTCTGCATTCATAATTATGTCATCATTGGTGTATTATTACCTCCACCAATAATCTGACTTATTCTCGTAAAAGGAGAATTTCGGATTTGTTTGTACATTGGGCGGGTAAGTCGTTTGGGGGGTTCTATAACATATCACCATCTTGAAAATGCATCCGCCAGCAAGGGACATATAGCACTACCAGGGAATAGCCCCACCTTCAGCGTTTCCGTTGAGAGCCAGGCCAGCGCTGTGTGACTGAGAAGCCAAAGAAGAGGAACAATAGGTGCTTCGCTACTACCCCGGCACTACTGCAGCATAACAAAGTCCTACTCTTTGAGTATAATCCAGGATCATGCATATGCAGTGTCACGGGAGACGGAATCCTCGTTGCCAAGAAAGCGCAAAAGGGAACAAAAAGGCAACATGACCAGTGAATTCAAAAAACAAGGGTCAACATCAGAGTAGCCTTTCCCAGGTGGTAAGAGCTGCTGAAGGAGAAAGGTAATGCAATCACAGGCCATGACATGACGTGATGCTAGGAGAGGGATGAGGTGTGTGAGGTTGAGCCACTTGTCAGTTGTCAAAGACAAGATGTGATTGGTTTGTTTCGATTTACACCCGCCCCGACAGTCCTACGTTGTAAACACAGCCAGCGTGGTGAGGAGGGGGTTTGTCAACTTGCGTCGTCTGTGTCTGTGTAGGAGCCTGAATGAATACTCCATGAAGTATCGGATGACATGGTTTCATCAACGTTACCATAGCTTTTTGGTACACAGTGGCTACCGTTGTTGCAATGCGCCTTTGAAACAGTGAGGCGCTAGTGTGCACTATCCGTTTGAATATATGATTTCATTGTTAGATGGGAGAAATTCCTACACATGGTGGCTTTAATGATGCTTTGGGTAGGTTTGATTTATGATCTTTCCACCAGGCTGTAATGTGAGTGGTCTGTGTTTCAGCTGCTAATTGACTGTGGAGTAGCCTACTATCTTAGATTAGAAAAGTTAGTCCTGAAGGTTCTTGGGTTGAGCTAAATGCTTCATTTACAGCAGGTGTCAATTACAAATCTCATCAAAAAGTCACTATTTTGCCATGTAACAAACTGATGTAAAACTTTATTGATGGTGCATTGGATTTAAAGATGTCACAGTATGTAGCACAAATTATAAATTGCTCCATATAAACAAAGAACATATATATGGATTCAATTTTGCAGCTGCACACCTGCTTTGGGTGGAAAAAAGCAAGCTGACAAAGACAAAACCCACAATCCCTTGCAGGAAATCCACTCTAATATTGTGGAAATCTGTAGAAACATTTTGAAGGTCATAAAGGTCCCATGGTACAATGATATAACAGTACATACATTCTGTTAGGGCTGCTCCTCAGAGCCTCAAGTAGGCGTGCTCATGACATGTATGTCTGTGAGAGTGATGAAAAGTGCCTGCTGTGTATCCCTGACCTCAAATTGGGCTCAGTATTACTCTCTTGGATCCAGTTTCCTGCTGTGTGTTTGTATGTATAATTTTCACATATGTGAGAGAGAGAATGGTAAATCCTTCAGGCTTGTGTATGTAAGACTTTAAACAGTTCAGATGGGATACATGTGAGATGGCCGAGGCCAGTGGTTCTCAACGGACCGCGCCTGTCATCAATTAACATTTCCGTCATGCTCTGTGTGTGTGTGCGTGTCGGGGGGGCAGAAATGTTCAGAGGAAGTTAATGTGAGCAAGGGAGGCATTAAGTTTAACGTCAGTTTAAAGACGAAGACATGCTGACACATGTGGAGTGAAGGTGAAAGCAGTTAATCCGTTACCTCCCCAGTTACATGCTGCACACACACACACACACACACACACACACACACACAGTCATTTCAGGCGAACAACCAGGACATTCTTTCCAAGAAGGCCTTGAGTTGAAAATGAGCATTTGGACATTTGAATGATTACTTCATTCATGTTCTATACACACTTGTTCCGCTTTGTGGTGCGTGAAGAGGGGGTAGCACACTTTGAACAAATTGCCTTAAATTGGCAATCACTGACAAAATGACAAATTGGGTTAATACTCTTTTTCTGATCCAAACACAACATCATGGTGGCAATTTGCCATCTGGCCAGTGGTGTTGGTTGTAGAGTAGAGTGACAGTGTGCAGAGCAGTTGGAAAGGCTTAAGGCCCAAAAGTGCAAACTGTCTGCAGAGTTGTGAAAGCGTCCCTCTGGAGCCCTGCACAAAAGATGATATTTGCTCTATGAATTCATTGTTATATATTAGATACATTCTTATACTTCAAAGGCGCTGTATGTAAGAATGTGGCCAAAACGGTTACTGCACTCAAAATCAAAATACTGCCGTGAGTTGTGTCAGCCCCCCTCCCCTACAGATTCGAGGCTGCTGGACAGCGGAATGCTGGAGACTGATTTGTTTGCCCACGGGCAGCTGCCGTGGCAGGGCCGCGTCGCTGCGTCCTTCGGGTCCAGTTTCTCTGCTGCTAATGCTGCTGCCGGGATACAGCAGAGGAGGAGCCGGCTGCTAATGCTATGTACCGGGACACTGCTAATGCTGCTTGACAATTTGTATTTTTGCACAGACTTTACATTTTGAATTTTGTTGCCTCAATTCGCTACAAGCCTGCATTGGTTAGCTGTGCTATTTTAGTGGGAGGAGAGCTTCAGTCTCGTTGCACTACACTGGGCCTGTAGAGAGACATTCAGAGTCAGAAAATACAGTCTCAAGCAGGAGGCTGGGAAAACTGGTGGAAAAAATGTCAAGAATCAGATGCAGTGCAAAGTGAAGTTAGGACACAATGCATATGGAATGAGCCCAAACAAAATCTTGGTGTGCCCCTGTAGTAAATACGAAGAAACAATTTAAGAAAGGGCTATCATTTTATCCCACTGTGTGTGCTTATGCAGCATGAGTCCTGTCAGACCAAAACCTCATCTCCAGCTTGAACTTTGAGATGCAAGGAAAGCTTAATTTTCAGACTGTCATCTGGGCAGTTTGACCTTTTCAGGGACGAAAACACACACATTTGTTTTCAGAATTCCAAATTTTTCAGAAAATTCTTGTGGATTTCAGCCCACTGCTTTAAACTGGGGTGAATATATATACAACATGCCAACTGGTCTTTAAATGGAATTGCGTGTAATTACTGTTACTGAAATTAAATGTACTAAAACTCAAGACAAGAAATTATGCAAAGAATTCAGAGATGCAGTTGTGGAGTCTGGCGTAAAAGTATACCCAGAAGGCTTTAAGCATTCTTTGGAGCTCACCTCCAATCCCACTGGGATCCTGCTGGAATTGGAGGCACTAAAGGTATCATTTGTACTGTTATCACGCTGCACTCCCTGAATTTAGCTGGCAGGTTAGCAAAGAAAAAAAACCTGGTTGGCTGGAATCCCTCACATATATAAGACTTCAACCATAGTAATTACGCAAAAATGCTTTTCTTGCCTTCTTTAAAAAAAAAAAAATAAATCATGCTTCAAATTATATAACAAATAATCCCAAAACATTTTGGGAAACCAACCATGAAATTTAATATATTTTGCCACCCTTGTCTTTCTTCCTAAGAATTACATTGGAAATTGCATTGAAATGTACCCTTAAAAAATAGGTTGTTGTTTTCTGGGTAGTTTGGTCTCATTTATTATAATCTGGGAAAGCAGTTGTTTTTTTACAGTGTATTTATGGAATCCCTTTGGCTTGACTGTGGCATTCCAGCGGTGTGTGTGTGTGTGTGTGTGTGTGTGTGTGCGCACACGTGCGTGCGTGCGTGCGTGTCTGAGGTTAAGTTAGGATTCAGCGGAAAGTACATTCCATACAGAGGTGAGAGTGACTGTCCTCTTTATCAGGGTAAATGTTGTCATCAGCTTCCTGCATGTGTATATGTGTGTGTGTGTGTGTGTCTGTGTGTCTGTGTGTCTGTGTGTGTCTGTGTCAACAATAACAGCGCATGTCCCTTGCTGACCTCACACACTCTTGTCAGGGGGGGCGGCTGCTCAAAGCACCCACAGCTGCTTTGTTTGTGTGTGTATGTGTGTGTGCGTAGTCCATGCGGATGTCCGTCTGTTTTGACAACTGTGTGTGGTGTTTTTAAATGAATATACAGTGTGAACTCACTCCAGCTCTTTAAAATGCCAAATATGTGTTGTTGCTGCTGTCAAATATGCTCCAGTGTGTGTGTGTGTGTGTGTGTGTGTGTGTGTGTGTGTGTGTGTGTGTCTGTGTGTGTGTCTGTGTGTCTGTGTTTAGCGCCGTGAAGTGTGAGTGAGGTTTGAAGCGACTGATGAGCCCGGCAGTCTTGACAGAGGGCCAGAGATGTGTTTCCCGCTCTGACGTTTCCATGGAAGTGAATCTGATTTTGCCTTGAGCAGTGAAGTGAACCTCTGAGGTAAATTAACAGTCATCGATCAGGAGTCACACTGCCTCATGCCTGATTGTTCAGACCGCCGTTTCCATTAGGCTGATTATAACAGCATGGTCTCATGAAACTTTAAGCACAGCGTCTTTAATGTGAATAACGAACTCCGTTCACAGAGAGGATTAACCGGAGGAAACACAAACAGAAAGAAAACTGTTTGACAGTGGCTAATAGTTTAATAAGAGAAATTATTCGGGGTGTTGCTGGCTGAGGTTAAGCACCAAATCTTTGGATCACAACAGGCATCAAACAAAAACATAGCAAGGAGAACTTACGGGCTAAAATCCAAAATCTCTTTCATATTATCAGAGGTTGGCTTAGCAATAAATGTTGCTGACAGCCAGGACGATCTGTCATTACACAATTCAGCTCATTTTACTATAGCTTGGCTGCCAGGTGCAACCTGTGTATGTGTGTGTGTGTTCGTGTGGTGTGTGTGGGTGGGTGAAAATTAAAATGTACAAGCAGGCATTGGCAAGAGTGTATCCTGAGGAGATTAAAGCAGCAGCAGTTGAGGCTGAACCAGTGTCGTTCAGCAGGAAACTTGCAGTGCAAGTGCTGAGAGTAAAGAGACTGTTTGATTTCACAAATGTACAGACTTGTAGAATGTGTCTTCCGTGTGTGTGTGTGTGTGTGTGTGTGTTTACCTTCTTGCTCTCCTCTATTTCTTGGAGTCTCTGTTTTTCCAGCTGCTCCCTCTCCAGCTGCCGACGGACCTGAAACACACACACATACTATGCTTGTTTGTGTTTTAAAGGGAAGTGTTACAATAATGGACTTTGTGGTGTTAAGAGACTAAATTTTCCTAATCTCTTACCCTTTCCTCCTTTTTGTCTCTCCAGTCATCCTCAAAAGCTCCAGCTCCTTCTGCCGTTACTTTTGTCGTCCTCTCTGACACTCCCAGAAAAACATAGTCTTCTTCTTTACACAAACCTCTCATTGACTAGAACCAGAAAAACAGCCATTCGTCAAATGTGAAACTTGTATACTTCCGTCTGGATTCAAATTGCCCTGACTTAGCTTGTTCTCATTCCCAGGTCATCAAATATAGATGTTTTGTCAGGTCCCTCAGCATGTGATATCAATGCCAAAGCCACCATTTTGCGTCTTTCTGAGACGAACAGGGCTTTTAATAACTCCAAAAAAGAGAGAGAAAGTTAGCATCAGGCAGGAGGGAGGGGAGGTGGATGGGTCAAACAAAACAAGACTTTCACCCAGGAGATGACAGCCCACGTCCTGTGTGAAACCAAAAGTCAGCAATGTTTTAATGTTCCGTTATGTAACTAATTTGCAATCATTGTGCACTGACGTCAGTCACGTGACCTATTTACGTCACGTTACATTATTCCTACCTCACAAACTTAGTTATTTTAACCAACAACATGATGTTTTTTTTTCTAGACCTAACCAAGTACTTTTGTTGCTTAAACCTAACCGACTGCTTAACAATGTGTAACCATGTGTTACAATGTGTTTCAGCTGTGTGACACGCTAAGGGGTGTCCTATGCCTTGCTATGAGATGCCGATGGCCAAGCAAGGGGGTACAACATTTTGAAAAGTGGGGGAATCCCTATAATATACCATATTATTTTGAAAAGCAGAGTAATGGCTGAAAAAATGACCAGGAAATGACTATCAAATCAGCAGTGAGCAAAATTTTTTTTCTTCATTTCTTCATTCAATCTTGAGGGCTACTTTAATTATTGGTCAAATTGTCTGCATAACTGAAATAGCATAAAGTGTATATGGCTGTGAACTCACACTTTTCCAGTTATACCCAATTTATCCAATTCAAGACTGCTCAGGTACCCCAGTATGTGGAAATATTTAAATACGCTATTTTGAAAAATGGCAAGATTCCTTTTCCCCTTGCTAAAATGTAGTGTAATTTTGGAGTTATTTGCCCCCCTCTCTCTGACAGAATAGTACAACATGGTTAGTACTAGTGGATGCCTTAGGTCCTTGAATTTAATATGATACCTATGTCTTCTCTGTAGCTTTAAAAATATGCCCGATACAGAGAGTTTTTTTATTGCTAAAAATAACTTGTACTTATTCAATCCCGGGCGTGGGAGCCCTTCTGTGTGGAGTTTGCATGTTCTCCCCGTGTCAGCGTGGGTTTTCCGGCTTCCTCCCACAGTCCAAAGACATGCAGATTGGGGACTAGGTTAATTGATAACTCTAAATTGTCCGTAGGTGTGAATGTGAGTGTGAATGGTTGTTTGTCTCTGTGTCAGCCCTGCGATAGTCTGGCGACCTGTCCAGGGTGTACCCTGCCTCTCGCCCAATGTCAGCTGGGATGGGCTTCAGCCCCCCTGCAACCCTCAAGAGGATGAAGCGGTTAGAATGAACTTGTACTTAATCCAGTACCCATAATATGAATGGGGTGGTATGTTGTAGATTTATACTTTCGAATGTTGTGGTGACATCTCTGCATGCCAAACTGCCAAGTCTGTCAATATATGCTAAACTTCACTACACCATAGACTGCAGCTCCTGCTGAGCTCTGCACCAGGGACAGTTGGTGATTTTTGTGTTAATGTGAGTTTGTTGGGACAGTTTAACGACTCAGTATGGGACATTAGTGCTGTTGCTAGAGGAGAGCAGCTCCAGAGGCAGCAACAGAAAGTTGACCCACTGATCTGATGGGTGTCAGGACGGTCCACAGTCAAACCCCCAGTGCAAAAAGGATCAAATACAGGTATCGTTTGACTGGAGATGTTTCATTGCTACAGGTGCTTTTTTTATTGATACCTTAAAGGTAGCAAGTTCAGGTACCTAGTCCTAGTTCTAAGCTGCACAGGCTGAGATTGGAGAGACAGTGGCAACAGGTGGTCTGAGGCAAAGAAAAGGCCACTCTTAAAAAACATAATAACATCTCAACTAGAGTGTGCCAGAACCCATCTTGGAGACTCTTAAGTCAGCTGGAAGAAGCTTCTACTGTCTGATAAGGAAATTGTTCTTTTGTCAATCAGACCAAAGCCGTATGTGGTGCAAGCCAAGCACTGAACATCATCATAGACATACTGAAGCATTATCAGCGTGTTGACAGTATCATGATGTGTTGATGCTTCCGTGCAGCGTGCCCAGGAAGACTTGTGAGAGAGTCCAGATCTCGATCCAATCCAGTATTTGTGGCTGGAAAAGGATTTTAACTCAATCCCCACACAACCTGACAGAGCCTGCACAAAGAAAAATGAAGGAAAACTTGCTGTGTCCAGATGTGCAAAGATGATGGAGACCTATCCACACAGATGTGGAAGATGCGTCTGCTTGACAGACTTTTGGAGTGTGACTACTTTTGCAAACAAGTATGCTGTATTTTATCTTTTTATTTTATTTAGACCACTTTGTAGACTTTTGAAAACATCAAAAAACATCCGAGCAGCGTGATTCATTTTTATAGGCTGTTAAGCAACACCCTCATTTGCAGGTCACAAGAGGTCAGTGAATAGTAGAGTTTGAAAATGATGCAAATTGTGCCCTCAGTCACCAGATATCAACCAAAGTATCAAAATACAAATGTAGAACAAATTTAGTGTGGGACTGAAAGTTGTTTACTGCTGGTCTGTTATCAGCTTTTCTCAGGTTTGGTTCCACTGAAATATATTTGCGTAAGAGTCATCTGCCAGGTTGATGTGGGATCGATAAGGAATGAATACATGAGGGAACTTGCTAAACCGCTGCGACTGTATGCTTGAGCGGTTTTAATAGCTGCAGTCCTATCCCTGTGTAGCCTATTGTCTATATAATCAAGTTGTTGCCATGGTTCCAACAGTACCTGACGTACCTTGGACATTGGAATACCTTGGAACCTTTTCATGTGAGCCATCTCGATCCAGGACAGGTGCTGCTCATGAGACACAGATAATCACAGTTTAATTTAAGTCTCACTGACTTTAAGGCATTTACATCAAAAGTTCCATAAATATGTCAGTGAGGTATTTACTTTAGCTCTGTAACAGATTATTTTGCAGTGATTTCGCTACATTCTGCTAAATTATTGCTGCTGCTGCTGCTGCTCCTTCAAAACATTTATTTTGCAAATGCACCACCACCGCTCTGAGACATCTGTGCTCTTGCACAGCACAGCAGCCAGTGTAGTGAGGAGAGCAGCGGTGAGGGGAGGGGGGAGGGGGGAGTGGGGGAAGGCTCCTAGTTAGGGATGCATCGATTGGCCGAATATTGCAAAAAAAACCACACATTCGGTATTCGGTGGAATAAGTGAAAAGCAAGGCCAAATAATAGCGGCGTGTTTTGATAATGCAATCAAACAGCGTGTGGCGTCAAACGGAGTAAAATGTCGGCAGTGTGGCGATATTTTACTCCGTCCGTCACCGCACTCGCATTTGCGACTAAAAATAGTTTTGTGCGGGCAAAATAAATCATTCAGCACGCTGTGCGAATACAGATTTCAACGACAGAGAAGTTTGGCTCCAGGTGAATAACTTGTTGTCATGACTGCCGAGCCGTGGCGGCACACAGTATGTGGCATATCAGAGGAGAAACGAGCCATTCACATTTCTCTCTCTGTGGCAGGTAACGGTCCACAAACCTCACCGCACTTAGGGACTGTTCTTTACTTATGAAGGAACTTGTCAGGGGAGGAGGGTGGCTGGTTGATTTTTGGTTGATTTTTATTTCATTTATTTATTTTATTTTGATCCCCCCTATGTTAATTACTTATTGATGCTGTTTTTGAAGTATGAATAAGTCAGTAAGTATGGATGGAGGGATGTCTCTCACCCCCTCCCCCCGCCACCCCCGCTGCTGAAAAAAATCCTAGAGGAAACACTGTTTTGTTTAAAAAATAGGATCAAATATTAGCAACTGGGAGGAAATAAGATCAAATAAAGCCAGAATAGTCATTAAAAAATCAATCAGGCACTCACCTGTGGGTCAACACCAGCTGTGTTCTCTCAAACCAGTCAAACCAGTATCCACTGTGCTGATCAATACCTGTTGTTTCCCTCTTATTATACCTTCTCTCTTTGATGCCTCATAATAACCATAGATCCTTTTTACGTCCTTCTCCAGCTTGAAGTCCCACAGGAAGTTCCAGATCAGTTATAAAGGGTTTTATACAGTGACGGCGTGCAGCCTACATGCTAGTTATTTCCACAGTACAGTGACAGAAGTGCCACTGTCCCACTAATAGAATGGAGAAGCCAGAGGAGCATAATGGATAGTTCGGAAGCTTTTCAGGTGAGATCAGTATGAGGCCTCAGGTCAGTGTATCAACCTTTACCAACCAAAAGGCCACATGGGAGTTAACTTACAACTTAAAATAATCAGTGTTAGTGTAAAGTTATATTCTAGAAGCGGTTTTCCATCCAACAAAACTTACTGGAAAATGAAAAAATAAAAATAATGGTTTCATGTTTTGTGAAACACCTGTACTAGCTTTCTCTCTGAGACCTGGACGAGAAAATTGATGCCGTTCATGTCCTTATACTAAATATGAAGTTATTGCTGCTCATCTTACCTTAGCCTCAATACTGGAAACAGTGGGGGAACACTAGCCTGGCTTTTGTCCAAAGGTAAGAAATTCTACCTAACCTCACCTTTAAGTGCTTGCTAATAAACATGCCATCTTTTGTTTGTTTAATTTGTACAAAAACTAAGTATAAAAAGCACCAAGATGTATTTTAAGGGGGCTTTGGGCCAATGACAACAAGACTCCCAAAAGTCACTGCTGTCAGTTCAATGAGGAAAGACAGGTGAAGGAAGTAAAGATAATTGTTAATACAGATTACAGATTGTGTATGGTTGAGATTTGACAGAAAGTCTTTGGCACTTGAACTCCAGAGCGAGATTTGTAATCGAGGGGCATCTGAGCAGCACACACTGATGGTGGTGGTGGCCGATGACTCTAAAACTGATGGATGATGAGGCTGATTAATCTGCAAAGACTAGGTGGTGATAAGGAGATGGAGGGTATGCACAACTATTGCTAGAGCTGTTATTATGCAACTGCAATGAGATATTACATGTTTATTAGTGAACTTTAAAGATGCTGGGTGGTGTAATTTGTTAGCTTTGTTTTGTGACACAGCAACAGGCTACAAGTTATAGCCCGTGACATGAACCTACAAACTGACCCCTGACACTTGTTGTTGTGGATGGGTGTGACACGCTACAAATGAAATTCAAATGTTTTTATTTCTAGATGTATTTTCTAGCTATATAAGCTAGCACTATGCTAGCTTTATGTGCATTGTGGTGCACACGAGGATGCAACAGGGCCACAAAATGTGATGTTAAAATTGAGCTCAGGCATTAATCAGAAACATTGATTTTTTTTTTTTTTTTTTTTTTACCAAAAAGTACCTTAAGATTACATTTAGTTAAGGTACGTAAGTGGCAGACACACAAGCCCATGGTGACATAACTATGTTAACAAGAGCTTGAGCAATAATTCAATGGCGACTCAGGAATAACGTAGCCATTGCATTGGCAGGGCATTACAGCTAAGCTAGCTTTTTCCCCATTTCCAGCTTGTATGCAAATGTAAGATAACCAGCCATTGGTTTTAGCTTCATACTTCATACTTCATACTACAGTTTCCACATCAAACTGTCAGCATGTAATGAGGGTAATATACAAAGTCTGGGTTTTGTTTGAAAGCCGTCATTTTATTTGCTGTTGTATCTTTAACACATGTCAACACAGCTCCCTGAGCAGAGTTGCATCAGTGCTAGTAAGCATTGTGAAAATGCAGCTTCAGTTTTATTTACAGCTAGCTTTCTGCTGCTGTATTTCTCCTCTAGAATCAATATGGTTCATCATGTCCTCTTTTCCTAATTAATAGCCTTTTCAGCAGGCTGCTAATAAGGAGCCTGGCAGACTGTGGTGATGGATACGGTGGATGCTCAGAGTGTTTCCAGTGAACTCACTCTGTCACAGCTTTGACACATTTATGTAAAACACATCTGGGGGCTGTTATAGTGCTGCTGGATCAGATCAGCTTGCCAGGCCTGACTGAGGCATCACAGCAACAAGTATCTTTTGACAGTTTCCTTTCTCTGCCAGATTCTATACAGTCTCACAGCACACTCATGAAGATGAGCAGACCTGTTCGACCTAACTTGATTACATCATAAAAGAATATATACCATGGCAAGCTTGCAGATACACAAAATACAAAATGAACATGAAACATTCAAACATCAACCACAATACAGACATTATGTATAGAATTAATCATTACACAGGATTAAAACTCAGCATTACTTATTTCCATAATAAGAATCAGCTAATAAAAAAGATTTGAATTATCTTTATATCAAATGAAGTTTAGTGCACAGTTCAGTGATATCAAGTTATATATTGCAGAGTGCCTATGCAATGTGCTTTCTTGTACACACGCAGTTATATACAGCATATTGTCTTTAATTAACATTCAGCTTGATATGTTCTAATTAATGGACAAAAAAACTGTAAAATTTCTCATGTTACCTTGGGCGAATTATGAGACAATGTCCCCCTGGGCACAGATATGCAAAGGGCCCCATCACTTCTCCTGCATGGGACCAAGACATAGACTTGGGTGTGGTTTCGCATCTCTTTGTGGTCGTTTTGTGTCTTTTTTTGGTAATTTCTTGTCACTTCATAGTCATTTTGTGTATGTCTGTAGTTGTTATGTGTCTCTTTGTTGATGCTTTGAGTTTCTTTGTGGTCTCTCCGAGTCTCTTCTTGGTCAGTGCTAATTTGAGTGGCATTTTGAAGGTGACATTCAGGGTGGCCCCTGACACAGTAATCCATCCATGCATTTAACAGTTTGCCACAGTTGAATACAACTTTTATTTACATCAGACTGTTACTTACGTTTTATCACACTGATAATCATTTTGCAAAAATGTTACCACGGTGTTGCATTAGTCCCTCATGAGAAAGCGATTAAAAAATAACAATAAAAATAAGAAAAAAGTGCATGGATTACAGGTATGTTTTTTATTCATAATTCCTGTGGAGCACAATGAAAAACGGTTCATGTTTTTCATAGAATTAATCATAAAAAAATACTGGCATGTACTGTTATGCAACCTGCTGAGACATTATATGAAAAGGAGTTAGTTCATGAGCCACGGAGTTCCAGTAGTTCAGCTCCAGACCTGAGGCAGTGGTGAGGTTAACAACCGTTGTTGTTGTTGTTGTTGTTGTTGTTGTTGGAAGTGAGAGCAGAGTGTGAATGAGAAAACCCAGTGTAAAGTAGAACTGTGAAGGTGCATGTTATGTCCACGTTTTGTTCTTCATGAGGTGCAACATTTTCATCCTCCCACTTTAGAATGATGTATGTTAATCTCACTGAAGCTATAAATAGGCTTTTATAGGCTGTTAATCTCAGAACAAACTCATAATGAGAGATGATAGAACTCTGGCAGGCCTGGAAACCATATCAATAATGTGTTAAGTGTTGGCAGGTGTGTGTATGTGTGAGCTTTATACACAAGATGCCTAAATTAAAGTCATATGTTGACTTTCAAAAAATATGGTTAGTAAACCAATAAATGGTGTTGCACCGTCAAACATGTGTGATGATCTGAATTAGATTGAACAGCTCATTATTTAGAAATCTACCACTCTCTAAACATTCTGACTGCATGAAGTTTGATCACAATAAGCAGGAAATCATAATTGTTGCAGTACATCTTAGAATGTTGTTTCACTCACGGTCTAAAACCCCAAAGAGCACTTATGGCGTCCATATGTTCTCAAAAACACAGACAGCAACACACAACCTACAATCTCACATCACTTCGCACAACCTCTGCACATTCTGCACCCTCAGAGCGAGCAGCAAGCTGTGATCTTTGACCTTTGGTCCCTGAACATCCCTGACGCCCTGACATCAGTCATCAGCCTGCTCACAACAGGAAACCGCTCTGGCCTGTATACTTTCCCTCAGCAAAATACATGAATTAGTATGTATGCTATGAGCTTCTTCTCTCCCAGGAAGTTGGCAGTTGGCATGTCCAGTAAACGTCTAAAGAAAGTCATCTAAGGAAAGCTCCTTACCCAGTCTCTGAGGGTGATGGCCACCATCCAGCAAAGGATACTCATTTGGGTTGCTTGCATCTGCGTACTCATTCTTTGGAGCAATACCCAAAGCTTATGATCATAGCTGAGGGTTGGAACATAGATTGACTGGTAAATCAAGAGCTTAGCCCTCAGGCTCAGCTCCCTCCTCACAAATCTGTTGAATCCAGTCAGACATTTTTTTTCACTGTGGATGACTTAAAAAATGCAAGACAGGACTGTCATATACTGATGGGTTTGGAAAGACAAATTTAGACATTTACTGTTGCTCCTACCTGTGAGGGCAGGGGATCTCCTGGATTGCTTTAGCAAAAGGCCACAGCCACCAAAATCATCTGTGTTGAAATGAACGGGACTTTGTTCTTAAAGCCAAACTCTGCCTAGGTTCTGACATGTTTTCAACTTGTTCTTTTGTCCAATATGCTCTTACCCCTCCTGGCTCATCCACATCTTATGATCTGGGCAGGCAAAAGAATAAAGGACTAAAGAAAGTCAATATGAAGTTATGTCATTTCCTTTGCGATGGCTCTCACAGCTGCAAACAAACTTTGACAGCTGTAATATAGATCAGACGAAGAGTGCTGCAAAGGCTTACTAAGTGCAGAGTTTGACTAAAGTGACCCAAGAGCAAAGTGCATCACAGCTGTGGCACCGTGCCTGCGTGACAACATATCCTTTTTACACTCCAAATTTCCAAATTTTTTTGCCTGAAATCAGATGTGAGCGGGCTGCTGTCTGGTGACCTGGAGTGACTCTGTGAAAGCTCTTGTCATGAAGGATTCCTAACACGCCTTGTGTCTTAATGCCTGATCCCTTGGCCGCTAAGTCGTACACCCAAAGAGGCTTAACTCCTCCTCAGTACCCATTGTCCAGAACGGTTCCATACCTCGGGGGACTCAGCTCCACCCGCGGGACACTTATAGTAGTGCAAGTGTACATATGTGTTTGGGTGTGTGAGCCCACAGATGGGGACCGTAGGGGTCTGCACCTTCCTTCTTTGTCTTTTTAAGGCATGTGCATGAATGTGTGTGTACACGTGTGTTTGTGAGTTCAGATCCAGTTATATTAATGGAGACAGAGTAGTGTTGTGAATGTTGTTGGCAGTGAAACTGTTTGGACTGTCCCCTGACCTCAATCTCGCTTAAGGCATGAGTGAGTATGCGTATTTGGATGTAGCTGTACCTATGCTGTGTGCACAAGACTGTTTTTAACATCAGTCTAATCCCTGCAGGAAAAACTGGGTTTGCACCATACATGCATGTGCATGGTCTTATTTTTGGTTCTTGACATTTCATTACATTTAGGGTGTATGATTTTTGAGCCCCAAGAGTCCTTTATGGCTACACAAACTAAAATATTCCAGCTTGAGGTGGAACACAAGACTAAACACACCTGAACATGTCTAATGTGACTGCCAGCTAAATCATTTCCTCAGGTTATGATCTTATATCAGAAGGGCATGGCTTATTTGGCAAAGTTTTATGAGGAATACCTCCAGCAGCAACAACAGTTTAGGTAAATGGAATTCTGTTTATTGTGCTCACAGAATTGATGAATTATATTTTAGTCTAGAGCCATGCTCGCTGCTGTGTGGGGGCTATGCTTAGGCACAGCTGTGACTGGAGCTGTATGCTAACATCAACATGCTAACATCACAATAACAATGCAAATGTGGTAATGTTTAGCAGGTATAATGTTTAGTTGTCTCTTGTATATGTCTTGTATTTATAGTATAGCTTTATTACAATGCTGACAGTAGAGAGAGAACAGGAAATGATGGGAGTAAGATGGGAAAAGATAAGTAATACAAGTCCACGGCCAAACTCACAAAATACTGTTGAGTTGTTGCAGTTGATAGTTGGTAAACCCTAGCTCTTCGGGGCACCCATTTGCTCTGCTCACACTACGAGTGACACAGAATCAGGCTACAATTAATTTACAATGGTAGCTGTGACATGAAGCTACAAACTGACGCCCAACTCTTGACGCTGCTGACGGGTGTGACATGCTACAGACAAAAGTTGAGCTGGCCTCACTTATTTTTCAGTGCTTCATTGACGCAGTGAAATGTCATCTAATCAGATGTTTTTGTTTCTAGCTGTGGTTCTGTGTTATTTAGCTTAGTTAGCTGATGCAGTGATAGCTGTCTGTGTACTGCAGCGTACAAAGGGATGCAATGGGGCACCGAAATATGATAAACTAGGGCTCAGACACTGATTATTAGCATAGATATTTTATACAAATACAAACTTTAGATGACGTCCACTTCACATGCTTTTTGGCAAGTAGCAGTCACACACAAGCCTGTGCCCACATAACAATGTTAACAAGCACTTGAGCAACACTTCAGTAGTGACTTAGCATTAATGTAGCTGGTCATCCCATTGTGTTGTTGCTCGTAGTGTGAACAAAGCATTAGTGTAGTGTGTACGCATGCTAAGATGTGCCAATTAGCACTAAACACAAACTTACAATGAGGCTGACGGTAGCTTTTGGGGACGCGTAATGCATTTACTTTTTCTGAATTAACAAAATTATTATGTCAGGATTTTGAAAAAAATGTTCATGAATAAAAAAAAAAAAAATCTGCTCTTGTTTTTCTGAGTTAACAAGATATTAATCTGGTTTATTCTTACAAAAATTAGAATCTTTTTTCCATGAAAAGGTTTCTAATTTTGCGCTATAATCTCTAATTTAGAGAAACAGGGCATTTTTTCTTAAGTAAATGATTTACACTTTCACTGGTGATGAATCAAAATGTATAAAACAAAATTTAACCTGGTTGGAGCTCTAACGGATGGCTAACTTACCATAAAACTGCTAAAAACTGAGCCCCAATTAAACACAGGTCTCAATTTAATGCGTGGTCTGATTGCCATTGATGCTGCCAAGCAGGTCACTTTGATAGAAGTTCTTAGGATGTGTAAAACCTCTTAAATTCCACCAGGTTTTCAGATACCCTCTTGAGCTAGTTCTGAGCCTCTTTGCACATACAAATACACAATTTAGACGTTTGCCAATATGGACATGCTACACATTGTTAGCCTGGCTAGATTTGCCACAATTCAAAAAACAGGCTGTGGCTCAGAGGTAGAGCGGTCGTCCACCAATCGAAAGATCAGCGGTTCGATCCCGGGCTCCTCCAGGCTGCATGTCGAAGTATCCTTGAGCAAGATACTGAACCCCAGATTGCTTCCGATGGCTGTTCCATCGGTGTGTGAGTGTTAAAACTGAGTAGCAGGTGGTACCACCTTGTATGGTACCCTCAGCAACCAGTGTATGAATGTGTATGTGAATGGGTGAACGTGACTCGTAGTGTAAAAAGCCCTTTCAGTGGTTGCTAGATGACTAGAAAGGCGCTAAACAAATGCAGGTCCATTTACCATTTACAATTCAATCATTTAGTTCATTTTACAGAAACAACGAGCACCAGAGTGAAAATACATTAAAATTTATGGGCATGGTAAACAAGAGAGAAAGGTAAAAAGTTCACAAAAGGTCATAAAGTCTGAATATGTGTCCATTCCTTGATTATTTATATTCCTTTAGTCTGTAAGGTTCCAGTCCACTGCTCAATGTCTGATAACTTTGTTTGTCAAATGAAGGCACACTTTCATTGACATAAGCAATATTTTCTCTTCTTCCTGCCACATGTTGTTGGATATACTTGTTTTTGTTGCCTTGCTAGCTACAAAATAAAAGTGTCCCCACCTTGCTCACTATTTTCACACCTTTCTCACTCCTTTCCTGTTGTTGCTATAAACATTTTTCAGCTTTCATCTTCTCTCTCTCTCAAAACCACAAATGTCATTCTCATGGTGGTGCTAAAGGAAAAGTAAGGGGATCATCATAGTCAGTAGGACGTATTTACTGTGATGGTAGGATGTATCCTCTGGTAACCATGAATGTCTGTACCAAATTTCATTCCAGTCCATCTGATAATTGATGAGATATTTCAGTCATGACCAGAACCTGCAACCGATATCACCATTCCTTGAGCCATGCCACTGGCATGGATACAAATTAAACTGTGACATGTTTTCCAACAGTGCCCTGGTCACCCTGGCTAATCCTCAGACCTTACCATAAACAGGTTTTACTGGAGCTATTTTCTTCAAAGAAATAGTCCCCATAAAAACTGACAATATGTTCCATGGAATATCAAGAGTTACAGGGACTGTAAAAACATCTTGTTTGTAAGATGTAGCTTAACCAATGTAGTTAGTGTGTTTATGCCTTCCAGAAAACTGTTTGACCAAAATACAAATCTTCCACTTGTATGTGAGAGGAAGAATATACATTTTCAGTCAGATTTGTCTGGTAGCCAGACTCGGTGATTAATGACACCATCCCTCTGTGAACCACAGTAAAATTAATGATATTTCTTGTGGTAATCCATCTGCTTTAGAGACCCCGGTTGCCATTTTTTGTTAGTTAGAAAGATAAACATGAGGTTTTATGACCAAAACTGGGGCACTCAAGCTGTGAGAGAAACAGGCAAGGTATTATTTAGAGTGACCGGGTTATGACTGTACTTTGAAAGGGACTAAAATAACATTATGTCAGAGAGTTATGGGAACAGGAGTGCTGTGGAGAGGATCTCTGTCTCTCCGTTGAAGCTGAGAACTCACATTTCCATCTTACACCCTTGTCTTCTCTTAGACATGGGAAACGGACCGGTCATGTAGGACATGACACACTGCAAAAATACTTCAAAGTTTTTATTTTTAAAATCCTTATACCAAGCTGTAAAGATTTTAAAAATAACAAGCACACAATAGAACTGTTCCGTAGGGGGCAGAATTTATCATAACAAGCTTAAGAAATGGAGGAAAGATTCCTGTAAAAACAATTTACAGTATTTAATGTAATTTTTCAAGGCAATCTGAGACATTGGAGTAGTCAGTGCTTCGGCTTTTACACATATTACGAAAAAGAATGTTAGCCGTTGAATTCCCTAAGCACAGTAAAGTAGCAGCTATCACGGAAGTCCACCTTGATGTATTAGCCTGCAATAGTGCTGTTAGCGGTCTGTGAGACGGGCCTCTCATTTAAGGGACAGTTCACCCCAAATTCAAAAATGCTTATTTTTTCCTGTTAACGGTAGTGCTGTTTATTAGCTTAGATTGTTTTGGAATGAGTTACTAAATGTTTAAGATATCAGCCAATTAGAAGGAAAAGTGCATCTACTCATGTCGCCATGTCAGCCTCAGCCTGTTATATGCATAGTGTGTTTTTAGAATACATTTCCGTTTTGACTGGAAATGTACAATTTGCATATAGTCTCTTTTAAAACAAATGCCCTACGTCAGTACAACACCGCGAATAGACGTTTCTTTCCTTCAACAACAAATGCATATGTTTGTTTGACTAACAAACACACTTGGTTGGGTTAAGGCAACAAAAGGACATGGTTAGGTTAGGAAAAAAGAACGGGTTTGGCTTTACAATTATATGGGAAGTGAACACTGGCCTCCTGGGTGAAAGTTGGTGGTTGATGGACCCAGCCACCACCCCTCCTACCCAGCCTTCTCAGACTCTTGCCCCCTTAACATGCGTTGTTGTCCCACAGTGTCTCCCCTTGGCGCTGCCATGCACCGTTACACAATAGAGGTGACTTGGAATGACGGCTTTTTTTGTTGGTGTCTGACACCAGAACTCACTGCCCAAGCGCTCGTATTCGACGATTTCGGAGTGAGACCAGGTTGAATGTAAATATTAATGGTGTCCTTCTCGACTGAGCTGTAACATTAGCTAGCTCAGTGGTGCTAGCTACCAGTACTGTAGACGCATGCTTCCTTCTTCCCGGTGATATGGTTGGTGGGTGTCATTCAGTAGAAAGACAATAGTTCTGACATGAAACTGCTCGCAACAAGGTCTGTGGATTATCTTGAGTAACTGGGTCATGATTTCTGGAAAGAGACATTGCTGTTAAGTTTTTCAGTTTATTTGATTATTTATTTTTTCAGCGCTTTGAGCACCACAAGCTGAGTGCCATCTAGTTCCATTATATTTGAGACAAGGTAGACATCTTTACGGCTGATATCGCCAACACTCAGCAACTCACACCAAAACAATTGAGATTGATTAATAGTACTGCAGGTAAGAGGGAAAAATATGCATTTTTGATTTTAGAGTGAACTTTCCCTTTAAAATTATTGCTTTACTTAAATGTGGTCAGAAAACTTGCCCACATGGCTCAAAGTTAATATCGTATTTGCTGTCATGCAGTTTGGCAACAGCCTCATTTTCACTCAGGCAAAGTATCAACATTGTCTTGTTAGATATCATCAAATCTTTTTTTTCACACATGGTCCTGTTCTGAATGAGTTTGTACAGTGGGCAAGGACTCTCACATAATCTACACACTAGCAACACTAGCAAAACAAAAGAAATGCAGTAGTACAAAGTACAACTGATGCCGATGTGAATGGCATTAGTTTTCTATTGGGATTTTATATTTGGTCATTTGGATTAAAATTTGATTAGATTAAAATTTTGACCTGATGATGGTGCCAGATGAAAAGTATTGTCTCTGCTGTATTTATGCTGATTAGTTATTCTATCTACCGTACTTGTATGAGCACACCTGGTTGGTGTAGCATAGTATTACAGTTTCTGTGTTATCTTCAGTACATGCGGTGTGGTATCATGTGAGCAGTCCCCACTACTTAGTCATGTGTGGACTAATATCTGTGACTTGTTTTTATTTTTTGTTTATCTTTGTGAATGATAAACTCAATCAACTTCGATTATGACAATATCGAAAGTGGTTATTTTTCTCCATCAAAAGAGAAAATTGCCTTGAATCTAGAAATGATTGAGTGTCCTTGTACATCAACTCCTTCTAAATTAATAAAATGGCAGAATAGTTGCATGCAATAAAAACTTACGGTAACACTTCATTTAGTTCGTCCGCCTACAGATACTTTATAAAGTACTTGTAACATTTCTGCAGCTTATTAGTTGAGATTCAACAATTCAACAGTTTTATTTTGTCAGTAGATGTTTAGACTATTTAATTAAATTTAAATTACTCACTCAACCTTTGCTGCAAAGATTAGATTAATAGTTCAAGTTCAACAAAATTATTCTGAGAATATGTAGTTACGTCAATGAATTGTCATATGTGAATGCTCAATAGATAATATGTTAAACATCTGAAGACAAGGCAAAACAGTTGGATTGTTGAATTTCAATTGATAAGCTGTTGAAATGTTACAAACATGAATGAACAGTAGATGAACTGTACAGATTAAGTGTTATGAAACTTATAACTGCATCACTGAAACCTGTGATTAAGTTACAATAACAATCAAAAGTTTTGACAAAGGTTTATGGAGATAATAACAAAATGTATAAGGGATGAGGAAAAAAATAATTCACAAAAGAATCTCAGTTTTTTGATATTCTGAACTGGTAATAAAAATCAATTTTTAAGGTATAGCATGCAGTGTGGCTACTGGTTAGTGTGTGTCTGCTTTGAGGGAAAATGAGTTGATTGCTGCCGGAGAGCAGCATTATTTTAAGTTTCAGTTGTTGCGTGATTCACCAGAAAAAGGACATTCTACTCCGAAAACTTTGCAGCTGCGTGTTTGTATTCAGAACGGGGATTTTACTGGCATCCATTCTTTGTTGTTCCTATTCCTCCTGTGGAGTTTAGAGTAATGGATATAATAAATCAAAGCTCGGTATTGCACACACGTACTCCATCAGACATGGGTCACTTTACATTGGGTCACTTTACATTTTAAAATGTTGATTCAACCATTATATCGTGGTCCGGCTCAGCAGTTTGAACTCACCCTCATTGAAGTCTTTGCCAGAGGAAAACAAAAGCGCACAATCTGTATGCTCAGAGGATTTCAAACCATAACATGACCCTGGACATTCAACACAAACAAGGATTTGGATAGGTGTGAATTACCAGCTAACAGAGTAGTCTAGCAAACTAGGGTCAGCTTCACTGAACAACAAACACCACACAGATAAACATCTTTTATTAAAATAGAAATCTGTCACATCAATTTAATACGCGGGAAACTGTAAATGTCTTGGGGGGGTGAGAGGAGAGTGGTGAGGAGAGGAGCACACAAAGACTCTTTTGATTAGTTTTTTACTTTTGGCACATTCCTCTGATACTGACTGTCGGAGAGACACGTTTGGTTAGATGAGGCAGTAGACATCCATTCATTGCTCTGGAGTCAGATCTGGTGGCGTGACTGATCACTTGTTTATAGGCGCACAACAGTGCTGGGGTAACTGTTTAGCTGCAGGGCATAACGAAACGTCCAGTGGCTGAGCAGGGGGGTGGCTTTTTGGGCCCCAGCTCGGAATGTTTTCTCAAAAGCTCTGAATGCTTTGGGTTTTTCAAATACCTTCCATTTTTTGGTCATTTCCCCTACGTCTCTCTGAATGAACTGGCAAATGGGTGGAGCAAAAGTTCTATTACTTCTTTATTAGTAATGTTGTTTATGCCAAACTCCTACCCTACCTATGTTATGTAACTTTACTGAATTTCCCCTCAGGGATTAATAAAGTATATAAAATTAAAAAAAAAAAATAAAAAAATTAACTTGAGAACAGAAACATCAGACAATTCTGATGTGTCAGGAGTGAAGGTTTGTCATTTTTGACATTAACTGTGTTGTGCTTTAAAGGGCCAGTGTGTAAAATGGGTTGAAAACAGTGACATCGGTGGTCAAATTCTAGATTGCAGGGCTCACTCGCTCACCCCTCCCATCGGGTAAATGACGGTGGCCTCGTAGGGACAAAAAGCCTTGCGCACGAGTTTTTCAGGAGTAGGTCTATCTAGCAACAAGGTGAATCTTTATTTAGAAATCTAAGCCATGTTACGATATTGTAATGAATCTCTCATGAGCAGGAGACCAGGGGAACGTTCGGGAAAAAGGCCAGTTAATTTGAGCACTCCAGAAACTCTGGTAACACTCCAGGGGGTAAAAGACTCCGTCCCAAATTCTGACTCTTCTAGCATAACAGACACACTTCATAACTTTACACACATACTCGTTTACCATACCGAGTGGGGACCCCCCTCCCCTCTCTGCTCAATCTCCAGCCCTCACACTGACTGACAGCGTGGCCGGTAAACAGAGCTCAGCTGTATATTTAGCCTAGCGATATCTCCGGACTATAGTAGCTGCAATGGACGACTTTGAACGCGATTTTGAAGAGTTTATTGTAGCGGACACAGACCCAGAGCCATACCTGTTTGAGCTGGTGCACACAGATGAGGAACTCCATGTGTTTGATGCTGAGCGGGCGAGAAGAGAGGCTGAATGCACAGAATGGGATTCGGTGCTACTGCTACCATCGTTGGGGAGATATATCATCAGGAGGAAAAGCGCCGCAGAGAGTGCATCACAAGGAGTGAAGCTGCGTCTTCTTTTCCTCGCAGATGATGGTTTGGGTTCATTCTCTCCTGTTGCGTGGTAAGTGTGGTCCATTCGCAAACTTTATAACTAAAAAAACTTTTCACTACTCTCTATCGACGAAGTACTAACACTCTCTGCTGTTTCCTTCTCCTCCTTCCTTCCTTCCTTCCGCTGTCTTCGTTGGTTTATTTATACACGCAAAACGCGTTCTCTGGCTGGCTGGATTGTCCGCTCGGTCTGCCGTACATACATAGCGGCGCAAGATGGCGACCTCTCTAAAGCAAGGCCCCTGATATATATATATATATATATATATATATATATATATAAGCATAATTATAAGGCTACAAAACCAAACAAATTTTATTTTATAGCGATTATACACTTATATAAACATATTAATGGGTAGAATATTCAGATTCAGATTCAGATTGACAATAAACCATGTTTAAGAATGATGAAGACAGTTGGAGAGGAAATACAGACAAAATAGGGTGTAGGTTCTACAGGATGAGGATTTCCCCCTGGGAACAGTCATGTTTTTTAAGACGTTCTATTATTGCAAATGGCAACTTGGTCTCACTCTGAAGTCATCAAAATCTGGCATTTGGGCAATCTAAAAAAAAAAAGACATCCTTTAACATTTGCATGATACATGGCCAGTCGCTGTTATAGTTTAATAGCGCCAAAAAGTTAAGGCAGCATAAGTCTGAGTGGGCCGGGTGGGAGGGGTGTTGGATGGGTCCAAGAACCACAGACTTTCACTCAAGAGAGCAGTGTTAGCGTCACATAAGATTCTAAAGCTAAACCTGTTCTTTTTTCCTAAACCTAACCTTGTACTTTTGTTGCCTAAACCCAGCCACATGCATTTGTTGATCAATTCGCAGTGTTCTACCAACATAGTGCGTTTATTTTGACAGAGACTGTAAAGAAGCCAATGAATGTAACAGGCCGAACTTGACACCGTTTCCCAGAATGTCAACAACCAACGCACCCAGGGTACCTTGCACATCATATCTGGATGCAGAAAGTCCATGATCAAATGTCAGTATGTGACAAGGTTGGAGTGAGAATGTGTTGGCTTGAAAAATAGTGTCCTCACTGGGGAAAAAAAAATCACCACGGGGGAGCATGCTCTAAGACCCTCCCTTGGTTTGGGTTGAGCCCTGAATGGTTGAACCCTTGGAAATGTTCAACAATTGTGGTGACCTTGTGCATTAACCTGTCATTGAGAACTGGTAGTAAGTGGTTCATTTAAGTCCAATGAATGGATTCTCTGGGGGAAAAAAAGAATTTTAAAAGAATTAAGAATTAAAAAGCAGCACAGCACAGGCAAGAGGCAAAGCTTAGGCTCCCCATTCACACATAATCTGGCAAACAAAAGAGGCTTTGTGGATTCTGATAAGTGATGATAATTTTGATAAAAATCAAATTGGGGTTCTTTGAATATACTGTAGCTGTTGGGTCAAAGGAAACTATCCAAATTGCTATCGTTTGAGAAATGTTTGTAGTCTGACCACCACCCTTCCTTTCTTTTTTTTTTTTTTTACTTTGGTCAAGTAAACACAGGAAAATCCCACCCCAGTTATTATTTTTTTAATCACAGTTACAGTCACTCAGGGGTTTATAGTTGATAAATGTGTTTGCACCTTGCATTTACCATCTGACTGATTCCATTGTCCCGTTGTGTTGTTTTACTGTTAAGCTTTTGATTGCTGGTCTGTAAATTTAAATTAGACTTGACAGTTTAAAATTACAACATATAGGCGTACATTGTGAAGGAGATCTCAGGGGCTGCTTATGTGTCTGTGTGTTCTCCCCTCCTTTAATGAGAGACCATAACAGAGGAAAAAAAAAAATACTCCTTATGGATTCCATGCTCTAAAAGAGCCCTATACATCGCTGTACAAAGCAATGCTTTTCGCCCCCGTGGTCTCTGTCTCTCTGTCTCTGTCTCTCTCTCTCTCACACACTCACACACACATACACACACACACACACACACATGGACGCAGTGGGTGGTCAATACAGCGTTTAACACCAGATGTTCACGCTGAAGGCCAGCTTAGAGATGGCCTCACATCTTAAAGTTTTACCTGTCAGTCATCTCAAAAAAGCACCGTCTCATTTCCTCCATTTCCTCTTTTATAATCCCCTGATGTGTGTGTGTGTGTGTGTGTGTGTGTGCGCGCGTGCACGCATGCGCTCACCAATATGGACTCACCCTCTGCAGTGTACACAGGCCTCCCATTGTCACCCAATTAAATGTCTCCATGTGGGACAGTTTCTCTCAACTTTTGCCAGTGTCAACACTAAATGTACTGTAGCTTAAAAATCCCTTAAGACTTTGACAGTTTTTTTCCCTTTTTGATTAAGCATTTGGCAACGCCTCTGTTTTTCTTTTGCCTTCCAATGTCAAGGACCTCTGCCAGCACAAACGCTGTGTGACATGCTGATCGAGAGGAAAGCACATTGCAGGATCATTACTGTGTACAATTCAGTTTCAGGAACAAGTTTTGTTTGACACTATAAACACTACTGTGTGGTAGCTTCAGTTTTCTGATCCAGGGATGACAATAGATATCAATCACTGACTAATTCTTGGTTTAATAGGTCAAAATAAACTGTTCTAAGCATGGAGGGAAAATAAATCAGAGGCAGGACTGGTAACTCCCACAGGAAATGTCACTGAAAACCTGTTGCTGTACAGTACAGCTCTATAAACTCAATTTGTAAATTAAATTGTATCCTGGACTTTAAACATGTCTGCAGCCTTCAAATGACCTTAAACCAAATTTAATAAACTTGCTCCTGTTTTGCAGCATGATGGGTGACTTCTCTCAGCATTAACAGGCATTTGAAGAATGGCTAAGCATACATAGATTTAAAATGTATTGCAGAGCATACCTATTTAAGGCAATACTGTGAGTTGGCCCCCCTAAGGACCATATTAGGACTTGTGTCTTGCAATACTCGGAGTTTAAAAATGTGGTATTAGTGGATCCCTCAAAGCCGTGTTTTGGAATGTCTGATATTGAACGAAGCACTTGCTCTGGGTACGACCTGGTCCTGTAAAGTCCCATTTAATCCTCTGATATTCAGAGCTTCTGGCATGAGAGGTAGGCGAAATATATGTTTGACAGGGCTCCCACACGCAATGAAAATCCTTGAGTGTTTGAAGGTTTGAGAACTGTGCAATGCAAGTGTTTGATAAATAGATGGCCTATTTTATTATCCTGAGACCCAAATTCATTCAGTGTGTAAACCGTCATATCTTATCCATGGCCAGAACAAGCTACAATGGAAATATATAGTATATATCATCTTTGACATAGGGCCAGTCTACAAGACAGGCAATAACGCAAAAGTTGACAGCCGTGCAAGAATCTTTGTGAGGCTGAGTGTATGCAAAGCTGTGAGGTAAATGTTCCCATGAATGAGCCAACATGCTCACACAGCCTGGTCTCATAGAAATACATAACAGACAACAACCTCTTAACACAGCATTACGTAGTGGGGATGTTAAAGTAACATGCTTGCACAATGAAAACAATGCCAGTCCAGTCAATTAGGATCCCATTTCATATTAGACACACAAATTTCCTGGACAATTCTGCAATAGGTAGTTTAAAGAGCGACTAAGGCCTCATTTACACCGCAAGCGATGCGTTTACATAGCACTCGTGAAGCGGTCCACAAGCAAAGTGGCAGCACATGTGTATTCACACCAAAACCGAACAGACGCGTCGCGCAGTGACTGCTGCTGTCCCGTCAAAATACATACTACACCCGAACAGTTGGTGGTGGTAGTGCACCGTGTTTGCAAATCTCCAATAAACCCCAAAGAAGAATAAGTGAGTTTGGACCCAAAGCCCAGGGTGGACAGGTTCGCGTGCCAGTGATTATTCCAACTTGCACTTGGAGAATGATTAAGTAGATGAAACATGTGCCTGTCAGGTCTCGGTTGGTCAAGGGGGAGATGTCTACGGTGGCTGAGAGACGTCAGAACACACGCAAACTTGTGTTTTTTGTTGAATAACGTGACCGTTTGCTCGCAACTCGCGCAAAAAATCGGCATCTCTTCTATTTTCGAGCTTGCTCGCGAAAGCAGCGTGACTCGAGCAGCGCATAGAAGGGTGTAGAGAAGGGTGTGAATGCTCAAACCTTGTAACATGCTCTCCAAAATGAAAACACGAGTAAACAGTGACCGTTGGCAAGTGCTATGCAAACGCATTGCTTGCAGTGTAAATGAGGCCTAAGTCTGTGTAGCGTGAGAGGGTGGGGCAGTCTCGGAACCAATTTATCGTTAACAACAATAAAGCCTTTTAGGGCAACAGCCAATATTTTGGGAGATCTGGAGTAGCCAGCATTATCTGGGTCAAGACTTCTTCATCCATGCACCGGTCATTATTAACAGTTTGATTAGCAACTCAAGACAGGTCCAGACACCATTTTGGCTATGCTCTATAAACAGATAAACAGATATCTGAACATGTATACAGATATTGTTTCTGTGGTGCCGGCAGGTAATTTTAACACTGCAAGTGGCACCACCATGTAATACGGTGCAAAGAGGTTATGGTCATTTTGCATATTTCTGTGAGATGGGGTTGGCTCAAAATATTAATGTTAGAATGTTGATGTTATACAGATATAATTTTAAGCATTGTTGTCAGGCGTGTTAGCATGCTAACATTTGCTTATTAGCACTAACAACAACAACCACAGATTTTTGCCCTAATGATGCCGCAAGATTAAAATTCCACTCCTTAAATGACATTTCTTGTATTTACTCTCTATATAAATCATTAAGCCTCGTCAGAGACTCCCCAAATCCACTATCCCTTCTTATGCACAGTCATTAATCTTTAAAATGAACCTGAAACTTTTCGTAACTCAGTTACACTCAGGAGAGCACAAATGTTTTCACAGTGGTTCATGTTTGTTTGTTAATCTTTGATTTTTCTGATAAAATAACCCAACAGTCAACACTTGGTTTACAACAATCACATCACCACAAAACTTAATAATGCAGCCAGGAAGAAATATGTGTTTTGTTTTGGATATCACCAACATCTTATCACCAATGCACCAAATTCCATCCATATCACTTCAGATGTTTTTCAGATCTTTAGAACAAACAGATAAATATGAGTGAGAACAGCAACTTCTTTTGAACTTTGTTGGCAGAGTTCTTCAAAGCTTTAAGATTGTTGGCTTAGAAGCCGTTTACTATTCTTTAGACCTAGTGGACTGCAGTCAGAAATACACTACCAGCAATGAGCTTGATTGACAGTTTCCAAATCTTGTCTACACCTCTTATCCTTGTTGTGATCCTGCCATCTGTAAACACTTGTGACCTGTGACCTGCTGGCTGTCAGCAGGCTCTAGGACTGCATGAAAACACCCAAATGGCTTTCAGTGCCTTAGTTTAAGACAGGGATCTCACGCAGTGCTCCGCACGAACAGCCCGATCCAGGACACAGAATTCCCTTCTCTACAAATCCCCCCTACAGGTACAGTACCAACACAGGATTGAGAGGGAAAACCCTCTTGAAGTTCAGCAAGCTCTTTTTATGGCCATGTCTGTCAATTTGGTTTTGTCCTGTACTTAAAAAATCCTTTTTCCCAATTATAATAACATGCAACAGGGATATAGGTTAAGGCCCTTATACCCAGGCCAAGCAACATTTTGTACGCATATTAGTAATAGCTGGGGGAAATGCGTACAAAAGCTTCAAATTTACTGTACTTGCAACAGATCTTTTCCTTGTAAGGTCTGATGACTTAGCTGTTTTTTGTTGGGAGGGAATGCCACTAAATGCAAGAAAATATTGGCGAATTAATTAATAAATTACTTCCTTTAAAGGTAGAAAACCATTAAAGGGCTCCTATCAGGCCCATTTTCAGGTTCATACTTGTATTTTAGGTTCCTACTAGAGCATGTTTCCATTCTTAATGTTAACATAACACTTAATTTTTCACATTCTTTTATACATTCTCTGCTAAAACACCTCAGGCTCTGTCTAACATATTTCATTTTATCACCTTTTAAACCCCCTCCTGAAAAAGACTGCTCTGGCTGGCTATTTTTTATGGGTCTTCCGTATCTCAGCGTCTCCAAATGACTGTAACAGAGAATTGCAGCATTTTTCCATGACTAATCAGCAATTAAAGCTTCTAAAGTCCTCACAATCTTACATGTTCTTGCAGGAATATGACCTTAAAATCAGGGAGAAATTAATAACATCAGCAACCAAGATTTTACCTTTCCCAATCTCGGAACCTATCAATTATTTTCAGATAAAGATAAAGCCTCTGGGGCTGTGGACCAATATTTCGGGCTGATCCGGTTTAGCCAAGAGATTTCCGGGGCATAGACTTCCTCTTCCATGCACTGGCAATTTTGGCTTTTATACATGTATAAAAGCAATTTTAAAAAGGCTAATATAAAGCTTCCATCAGAAGATAGCCAGTGAGTTCCAATATAGCATTTTAGTCAAAGTGTTTCGCCTCTTCACACAAACTGTTTACCTGCTGCTCAAACATGATTACAGAATCTGTTTATAGAGATAGCACGTTTCTCTGATGTTAGCATATGGCTACATGTAGTAGTGTAGGCTATATAGGCTCTACAGTATTCAAAATGGTCTGAAGCCTGTGAGTTTTACTGTCAGGGATTACTTTTACATATGGTTATCTCATTATTTGGAATTTTGGCCATGTTTAATATGAATATCCAATATTGTAAAATGATGTATTCAAAATACAGGAAAAGGCATTATACATTCCCTTTAAGAGAGCTAGTCTAGGATGTTTATTTAAGCTTTTACCCTCAAATGATCCTCATATTAAAAAAGATTCTTTCAATCAGAACATGTAACAAAAAGGTAACAAAGTGATTCTCTCAGGTTTTTTGAGATATTCTTTCAGCTATGTCTCCCCTTGCAACTACGTAATCATTCTGGCTGCTCTTACAATCACCTTTGCCATGTTCCCCCACTAATACTGTCTGGAGCTGTACGTTGGTGTGACATCACAGATTAGACGAGTTGGCCATGTGTGCGCCTTCAGTCCTGGCTGTAAGAGAGCTGAAAGAGCCAACTGGAGACACAAGGGCATAGGAAGAAATGCAGATTTTTAGAGGGTATTGATGAATGACATCAAGTTTGCCTACTTGAACACTAATATTTGCTAGCTTAAACTCTCTCAGCTGCTTCATCCTCAAATAGTCATTGACCATGTGGATAATTAAAATTTATGAAGGGCAAAATTAATAATGGCATCTAAACTGTGTTCTTCAGTACTTTCTGTTAGTAATTACAGAGATGTTTACTGCTGCTCAGCCCTACCCCAAGAGCACCAATCTACCCAAGGATTAAGCTTCATTCACTGAAATTTGCCCTTTACACCTAAAGCACTTTAAATATGAGTGCACATTCAGTCAGCACATTGAAGGCATTGCTGATCTGCTCTCCTCTGCAGCCTGACAAGTGGTAAGCTTCTCTTAGAATAGGAGATTACTGCCTCAAATCCCAGCTCTGCATGTATGTACATCTCCTTAAGTCAGCTTTACCCTTCTGTAAAACCCCTGGGTCATTAGAGACGGCACATTCTGCTGTTCCCCTCCTACCGCTTTCCTTACCGGCCTCAAATTAATAACAAATCAAACACCCCTGTAGGTTCGCATGAATAGGCTTCAGAAGGGGTGCATGTCTGATCACACATCCAGGTGGGGGGAAAACAATGGGGAGAAACTGTCTCTTGCCTGAGGACATTGGGGTTAGAGGGAGGCAGAGAGGGGTGATGGATAATCATGGGAGGTCTAATTGATGTTGTCACATTTTGTGACAAGCTCTGGTGAGAGATAATTAGCAGCGGATGACCTCATGACATGGCTGACATCACTGCCAAGCTTTGTGCCTGTTATCATTCCCATCAAAGTCAGTTGGCAACAAAATATGCCGCAGTAAGAACTTCAAAAGGCGATAATCTTGTGTGCGAACACAACTGTCTCATCTGTGTAAAGCATTCACCGAAGTAGAAGAGAAACTGTTGGGTTCTGATGGGTTGTGTACAGCATCCTCTGGTATGTTGTACTGTGGTACCAAAAAGATGTAGTTCTAGTGTCAGTCAGGGTACAACATCTACTTTTGAGTTCATCAGCATGAAAAAGTAAAGCCAGGGAAGTCACAATTTTTTCCACGTCCTTAACAGCTCTTAAAGCATTGAACTACATAACACCTGACACACTTTGCCTTTATATCATGACAAAGTTTAGCTGGAGATTGAGAGAAAAGTCATACTTTTTTTCAGTTCTAGAAGTTTTGCACAACATGTAAGAATCAACCCTATCACCAAGCCAGAGTGTCAATATTGAATGATTCTGCAGAATTCTGGATTACTTTCAGTTGTGTGTGTACAGTATGTTTTTTTTTTTTTTTAAATATCAAATGCCAGTGTTTTCAAATTTCTTCATTCTAACACCTGCACACGACAACTATGAAATGTTTCAGGAAAAATGTGTTTGTGGCAGATAAGCTATGGTTAAGGTGTCAGTAATAAGATAAGACTTAATAAGACTGCTTGCTGGCTGGTCAGATTGCTTCAGAAACTTCCTCCCTCCACACTTTTCTGGTGTTAGAATAAGGGAGGCTTTGTGCTTCACTTTCTACCTTGCTACATAAGGAGCACGCTATGCACTGGCACTGAGCATTTGCTTTGGGCATAAGATGCAAAATCATCCAATATAGACACACTTCCTAGGGATACTGGACTTGTAGAAACTGACACTTTGCAGTACACAATAACTACTGAAGCAGTAATGTCTGGTCAAAACATTCACACTTGTTCACTTGTTCATCAGTGCTTTGAAATGACTGAAACCAGTGCTCTAGTCTGTTTCACAGCCAGCTGCAGAAAATATGTCTATCTACTTTGAGTTCACAAAGTTCTGTGTCATAATAACCAAAGGCCTAGAGCCTTATAGAACTTAATAAAAATTGCATAAGGCCTTTATATAGACTGTACAGAATCTGTATGTTATGGCACTTTCATAGTCCAACTGAGAGATGCAACTGTCCAGCAAATGACAGAAGCTGTTGTGGGTGGGTGTAATGGAATAGAATAATGTGGGTCAGGAAGGTGAAGTAATGCACTTAAAGGAAAATTAACCTTCAGATGTTAAGTGTGTTGTTCACTCCATTAAGGGCTTCTTTGTCATTCTCCCATCACTTTCAAAATCAATCAGTAGGTTCTCTCAAATATTTAATGTCATCAGTTCTGTCATTCATCCATTTTCTGTTAGCATTACCCCTAATTGCTTATGTGGTGCTACTAACCACCGGTTATTTAAGTTTTAGTGGATCAACAGAATGTTTGGCTGCAATACTAGCTCACAGTCACCTGCCAGCAAACATTTGGACAAAAGTAAAACTTCTTAAAGTTCTATAGTGTTAATTTTTAGTTAAAAGACTGACGAGAGCGGCTATCAGTAGTAGTGTGTCATTGTTGAGATAACAATGGTGATCGTAATGTTTTGTTGTTTTTCATTGAGATAACATATTATTTTTGATACAAATTCAAAGAAAAGGCCTTATTAAAATTACCTGAATATATTGATCACCACAGCCTCAGTATGTGAGTCAGTTCCCTCTGGTAAGTAGTGATGCAGTGTATATATCCAGGGCTTTTATTTTGAAAGGAAAAGAATTGGAAGCAGTGTAGCTGTAATGCGCTGCTCCGGACAAGGGAATAAAAGGTTTGCTGTCTTGCTTCAGACTACGGAGCCTCTATGTTATTATTTTATTGCTGTCATAAGTATGGGTGCAACACATAACCATATATTAAGATTAACAGCAACGTACTTTAACAAAAGTGTAATAATTCGCTCAATAATAACTGTCAAGGTTCATTGACAAAATAATTGCTTTTTGCTAGTTGCCTATTATTAGCTTAAGCAGGGTGAACGTGACATTGTATAAATTAGCCTAGCAGTTAGTGGAATTTTCCTTTAGTCATAGCTTAAGAAATTACATGTCTTATTTATATTGTTTCTTACTCACCATTGGTTTAAGTCACTGCACCTCCCAACAGAACAGCACAGTTGCACAGCTTGCATGCACTTTTTTTAGCCTAACTTTGTTGGAACAGAGCAGTTAATTTTACTGTCATGATAAGCTAGCAGAGTGAGATGCGAGGCCAGGCAGGTACAGGATGTGCCTATCTTCCCCGTATTTGCTGCCTGGTATGTGTTTATTTCAGATTCTGTCCCAGTGTGATTGATTGTTAACTAGTGATGTATGTTGGCAGCTTTAGAAAGAAGCCCTTAATTTTAGATTTTGTTTGTTAGACACCAAAACTTCATTGCAGTGCATTGAAATATCTTAACATGATGACATATATTTGTCTAATGGTCTAATGGTTTCGGTGTGTTTAAGGGTGGATTTTTCCTTTAAAACCCAAAGATACATTGACAAAGATCACATGCATGCCATGCTAATCCTCCCAAGATAACAGTATGAATGCAAACGTGTGCAGTATTCCCTCTTCAACCCAGCAGCAGTCCCCTGACCCTTCAAGGAATTGTTTGATACCACAAACACCATATATCCATTTTAAAAAACTTTATTCCTGAAAATCCATCCATTTTTAAACAACACAGTGGAATATGTTTTTAAAAGTGATACGTATTGCTTTGACTGACACTCATACCTCATGGTAACCCAGGACATGTTTTTATATCACGCTAGCAGTCATCTCCTTCTTGGTATCCTCTTATTGGCTAAGTCCTCCTGTCTCTTCACATACCATCTAATGCATAACATACCTTTTACTCTTAAAACACACAGTCTGTGATCTGCAGCGACCTCTGAGGAATTCGATAATGACTGAGTCATATCTCTGTCAATCACATTGCCTCTGGTCTGTTTCTGTCTCACTGCACTGTTAGGGATTTGCTTAATTCGATCTTTCAGTTTCTCTGTTTTTTTTCCTCAGCTGTTCTTTCTGATGTGTCTCTTTACATTTATGTCGTTCTGTCTTTTTTGATCTCCTGCTTTGCTCTCAGATGGTTGTACCGTTTCATCTCAGATATGAGGACGTTTTTATGGAGGCTGCAGGTTGTTGGCATGAAATCAGATTTGTTTCTCAGCTTTGCAAAATGTCACATAAATTGCCCTGTTTTTACAGGTTCTTTTTCACTGCTTAGGATGTGTCTGAAACTTCCGTTTCTGAGGCAAGACGTGCTCTTTTTTCTATGACTTGGTCTTGATTGTGACCTATTTTTATATATTAGCAAATAAACAATAAGGAACATTATGACTCTGGCTGCTTTGCTCTTGGCATCTGGGTTTTCAAAACTGTAAGTACTGTGACTAATATCAGATAACAAGGATGCCGAGATGATAACCATCACTGAAGTTTGACTTTGAGTTCATTCTGCATATACTGTGGGTTAGCACCACACACAATGGGAGCCATTGTAGAAGTCCCTCTAGAGCAATACTTTATGCAATGTGAGTGAAATGATGTCAGGCAGCTTGCAATTTCTGACTCTTAAGCATCACTGTTTTGGACACACATACACACACCGAAACACACTTTTCCATCATTTTCTACAACATCAGCTGCGCGTCTTTTAACCACTGACCCCATGCCATAAAGTTCCATCTGTATGTCTGTTCTCTCTCTATGCTACGACTGGTGAAAAAAAGTGTTAAACATCTGATGGTATAAATGACTACTGATCACACCTCTGATCAACAAACACTGATTATGTTGACATGCACACTAATATTCCACTATTATTCCATATATGATAATATTCTGTATTTGATATGAGTCATGTAAAAAGCAAATTTTGAATAGGTGTCAGTTGGGGTTTTTACAACAGTTTGGGACATATGACTCTTGTCTGCTTATGGTCAGTTCTGCGCATATCCATGATGTAATATACACAAACCAACTAGCATGCACAGCTGCATGTAAACAGAAGTATTAGTGGAACATTAATTTTCATTAGCAGTGTAAACAGCTTAGTAGTAAAAATGTCTTTTTTGAATAAGGGCAAAAAACAGAATATTTTGTGCATGTAAACGTAGTCACTCTTTCTCCCTGGGTGAACTCCCTGGAAGTCCCTAAACACACAACTGGGGGACACCACCAGTCAATAGTTGGGTTTCCATCCAAATGCTGCACAAATTTTGAACTGAATTTTCAGAAAATCAGCAAAAGAAAATGAAATTAATGCACTTTCCATCAACTACTGTTATGTGAATATTGACAGTTCGTTCATTTAAATAAGCAGTAGGTGGCGCTAATTCTTCAGTCAGCAAGATGACATAATTAAAAGACTTGACATGTAAAATGTAGAAGCCATCAAACTAAAAACATCCCATGGTCACAGAGCCAATAGCAAAGCTTTTCCTCAGAAGTAGCAATTTGAGAGATTTAACTTTAACACACACTTGCAGCATAAGCCCAACTCCATTTTATAATAGGACAGTAACAGTGTGAGGGACTTCTGTAATGGCTGCTGCTTTACAATAACTAATAACTGACCTTGTTGGGAATTTGCCAGCTTTTACCCCATGTACTCCATCTTAGAGTTGGTAACAAGCAGAGGTGAGACCAAGTCATTGATTTGCAAGTCACAAGTCAGTCTCAGCTCTTTGCAATCAAGTGCCGAGTCAGGTCAAGTCAAGTCAACACAGACAAGTCTCACAAAAAGTCCAAAGTTAAGACAAGTCCCAGGTCAGGTACCAAGTCCTAAACTTTGAGTTTTGAGTCCTAAACAAGCCATAATGTGCTCTTCACCAAATGTGGCATTTAACAAAGAGTAACACATTTACAAAAATCATGACTGCTTTTTAAAATTTGTACCTGTTTGTTACAACATGTTTATTGGAAGTTGTTGCATCTTCATCTTAATTCTTTGTTGACCACCACATAGATTTTGTAAAAGAACAAAGTTATCTTTGGTATCTTTGGTATCCAATTGGCGTTCAGTAATGTGACATAAGTTTTGTATGACAGCATCTGGTCAACTTGACTGGATGCTGTTGGATTGGGTCAAATAAATAGGATCATCTGGGGAATTACATGTCGACTTGCTGGGAATGAATAGTGTTAATGTTAGCTGATTCAGGAATTGATTCGTGGCACACTTTTGAAATAACATGATGCTTTTGTAGTCCTTGGGATTGGGGAATGGTATAAAATATTTTCAAGTCAAAAGGCTAAGGTCCAAGTGGAGTCATGAGTCGCCGGTGTTTAAGTCCAGGTGCAGTTGCAAGTCTTTTTTCATTTTGTTAACTCAGGTCTAAAGTCATCAAATAATGTCATGTGACTCAAGTCCACACCTCTGATCATAAGTAAAGCAGGTGGTCAAAATATAACTTTAAGGAGGATTGTATTATTTGTCTTAATATAATAAAGTATCACTGAAGTAATGTACTATTTGTCACAATTTTTCAAAATTTGTAAAGGGAATTTGTTAATGAGATGTTTCCAACTGTAAGAAATATAGCTTTTTTATTAATGGAAAGAAACAAAAACAGCTTATGATATCAGTTGAGAGTAAAACATGGTGAACAGAGTCAAGGTGGTTTGATGACTGTCAGTCACTGCCAGCAGATTCCACAAGAGGAATTCCTATTTTTTATTTGGTCAAAACTGTCTCCCAGAAGAATGAATGGATGTAAGTGGTGTATTACAACATACAGTAAGAATATGGTCAATTGTGGGCGCAGTGTAAAATCTGAAATCAGTGTTTCGGTCATAAGATGCCTCATACCTCATTACAGGGCAACGCTAAGAATTTGGGCTGTAGGACAGAACAGGCCCCAGTCACTTTTTAGGTTTGCCCGCAGAACATATGCAGCAACCGCTGCCTGTGAGTTACCATGTCCTATCTCTCTGCTCTGCAGCCACACTGGTCAAGGCACATGTAAAGTCTTACTGTGGAGCACCTTTGCAGCCCAGCTTTGTATTATAGTCTCAAAATGAGTTGTTTCATTCCTTTTTTTTATAGACATTTTCTTCCTTTTGAAGAAGACTTCTTTCAATAAATAACACAATATATTCATACATCATATATAGATAGATAAACATGTATAAACTACATGCATTTTATATAATTTAAATAATTTATATGTACAGTTCCCCCTCACACACTCCCTCCCTCCCTAGCCCCTCTCAAACGAGTTCTTCTGTAACAGCAGCGCTGCACCGGCTTGTGGATTTGCAGCACATCAATGTGAAATATCATTTAAGTGGACCCAAGATTTCTTCAGTAGAAGCATCATTTTATTTTATAGCAGAGTGTTGCTTTTCACCACCATGACGCATACTCCTGTGGTGGAGAGCACTGTCATCAGGAAATAAAATCCTATACAGGAAGTAGAATTCCAAACATGTAGTCCCCAGCAGGGCTGGTATTGTTTTGTTTACGTCCTATGACGTTTCCTTGACAAAGCGCAGACGCAGGAAGTGTCTATACGTATCCACCTCCAGCTCACTAAATTGCGAACCTGCGTCAGCGCTCGAACATAAGTCTGGGTAGTCTTGCACTGCGAGTTCCAGTTCTTGTCATCGATGCCCCTGCAGCCACCTTTGAAAGGCCTGGGGGTCCGACAGCGTGTCTCATAAAAGTACTGTTTGATGTCCTTTGTGGCACTGGTTCTAATTTTGCCCAGAACAGTGACGGGCTCCCCCCTGGTGTCCACTGCTTGGGTTTTATCCGTCACCCACTGACTCTCGCTGTCACACACAGAATATTCCCCACGATAGCTCCTGTGTTCAGCGTGACGCTTCTTTCTTGTCTTGTTTCCAGCTGCCCCGCCATCCAGTCCATCGGTCACGTAATCGTCTGAGAGGTACAGTGGCGGCGGCTGCAGTGGTGGCCGATCACTCAGCAACACCCGAGGTGAGTTGTACCGCTTATGCTGCCTTAGAAAGTCTGAGTTTAGCAGCATCACCTGCCGGTCAACCACACTGTCGCTGCTCCCGCCACTGCGACCCCCCATCCCCCACTGCTCTGCATCACCCTCCTCCTCTAAAGGAAAGTTTGCACTGAGGAGAGGAGGCAGCGTGTCCTGGGGCTCAGTGTCCCTGCTTTTCCCCTGTTGGCTCTGGTTCCCCCGGGTCTTCCCCCTCGTCAGGTCAGCCTGAAGCAGCTGGATGATAAGGGAGTTTAAGGGGTCGGGACTTGGCTGCTGCTGCTGCTGCTGCTGCTGCTGTTGTCCCTGGCGACTGCTGTCCATGTTGGTTGCCTGGATACCATAGAGGTACACGAGGACCATCACATACAACAGGATGGACATCACTAGATTCACCTGTAAGATCTGCAGAAAGAAAGAGAAAAAAAATTAAGAGATGTGCTTTACAGGAATTAGAACATTAGTCCCTTTCCTCCAATCGAATCTGTGAGGTGCACTCTCCCAAGTGGGCACAGGAGTGTTACAGGGTGGAGGGAGAGAGGTGAGGCAAAGATAAAGTATGAGGTAAAACTCGAAAGGTTGCATGCCATTTTTCTAAAAACCCCAGGAAGTTGATTACTGTATTTTGGCCCACTGATTTGGCCCACTTGTCAACACGGTCAGCAGTTGCAACAGCAGCAGCAACTGTAATAAATTCAGTATAACTTACTTCCTAATGATATAATGATCTCAAAAGTCATAACTTAAGAATTTGCTTGAGAATCCTCACTTTCAAAGTTTTCATTGGCATCAGAGTAATCCACTGACAGCGATCTGTACATCTATGTTTACATTGCACTCACAAACCTCTAAGAGCTAGTTCAGCATACATTTGTGGCTTTGTGGAAATGTTTGGCTTGAACTCAGTTACCACACTGTAAATAACAACAGCAGTGTGTGTGTGTGTGTGTGTGTGTGTGTGTGTGTGTCTTGGTAGAACACACAGTTATGGGAACTAACGTGCTGCAACATGTACAACATACCATGTGGCCATAAAACACCCATAATTCTGTTCAGAGTATTCCAGGAAAACGCCTGGCACAAGCATCTTAAAGGCACACACGCACTTTGTCGCATTGCCATAGCGTGTCTGTCTCTTTTTAAAAGCATGAGTTACCTATAGTGATTGTTTTTAAAATGTATTTGTAGTTTACTTTTTGGAGCAGCAGTTTTATGATGGAAAGGTTCCTGGTTGAAATCCTCGGACCAGCAGGATGATTCTGAAAGGTTACGCCCTGCTTCATATTGAACAGCGATACCAGTACCAATACCTGTATCCTTAAAATGATACAGATACCTATAGATTACTTCATGCAATACCCATAATGTGAATGAAATGGGAAACACTTTGATGGCATCTTGGCAGGCCGAACTGCCAACCCTGTCAGTCTTACATGCTCGACTTCACCACACCTCAGTATAGGTGTAGGAGTCTGAGCTCTGCACAAAATTTGGCCGATACCTTAAAGGTATCCGGCATCATATTCAGCCCTATCTTTTAGCAAAAAAAACAGAAAATGTACATTGTAATTTTTCTATTGTTAAGATATGAAACACTGAACACTCATCATTCTTAGTCTAAACAAATTCATATAGCCTACTTATAACACTTAGCTTGTCATACCTTGACAGTTTCGACGACTGCATTTGTCATCATCATCAGAAGCGTCACGTGATGTGGTGACGTGTCTGACAACCTGGATAAAACATCTACAGGACACGTCACCGCAACATCACGTGACGCTTCTGATGATGACAGCAGTCATCGAAACTGTCAAGGTATGACAAAACAACACTCAAGCCTGTAATAAGAACCATATCAAGCTAACTCATCATTCTTGTTTAGCTATCTTTACAATTCCTTGACAGATACTTTAGAAAAACATGAAAAATACACTTTTTTCTGCAGTAGTTTTGGAAATGTTGATCGGAGATTGCATTACCCCAAGCCATGGCTCTTTTCTTACTTCCTCCAGCCGAAACCAAAAATGTTACCGAGACAAGCCCTACCTGAAGTGTCTATTCTTACTACAGTACATCTTGGCTCAGGTTATACTCTCAGCCTCGGTTCTCTGAATGGTGACATATACTCAGTAATCTGCTCAAACCTGAATGAGTTCCAGCTTTCTCAGTTTGTTTGTCTCTTTCACAGAATTCCACTCCCAGGAGAGTTTAAAAACCCCAGCGGTGATCAGTAGGAGATCTGCAAGCATTTCTCTAATGTTTGTGTATGTCAGGTGCACAAAAGCAGATGTTTCAGCACCATATGCTTGTTTCCAATCAGCATGGGTCAGGATGTACATGTGGTGTGAACCTTAGGGAAGATACATCGTCACTCCCCAGGTCTCGGAAAAGCTGTTTGTTGCTGTTGCTTTGTTTTTCACTAAAGCTCATTCATAAACTTCCACATGTAAGCACCCCCAAGTGCAGGCACTGTCTTCTACTGTCGGCCATCAGATAGTTTGATAGAAAGACACTTGTTAATCCCACTATTAAACCTGCAATTACTGATATTTCAGCCACTTGGGGCAGCAGAAACAAACTGTACACATAGCACTGATATATAATCCCCTTAAAGTTCAGCAAGTTCCCTCACTTGCACATCAGGCAGACACAGAGCAACATTAGCAGTGTTTGTGGCCACCTGACAAATATAAATCCAGTATTCTCGCTAACTTTAGCTCTGTTTTGGTCTCCACCATTTCCTGAGGGAAATATCAGGTTCTTTAGCTGCTAAATGCTTCACCAGCAAGGTACTTACTTCATGTGACTGCCATTTGGTGCTGGACAGGGCAGCATACAATAAGTTTAACAGAGCTTTTTAACTGAAAACCTCTGTCTGCTGTGGATGAAAATGATACTGATAGGAGCTGTGAGACTGAACCGATGCAGTAAAGCTGTGGACCAAAAACAAAAAGCTAAAAGATGATGTTGTGGATTTGTCACTTTGAGCAACCCCCGTTGAAATAAGTAGTTTGCACATTTTCCATTGTTAAGATAAAAATATTGATCATACAGCTGCGTGAAAAAGATACTGCCTGCTGCAATACTAAGGAACAATAAACATGTTTGGTAACTTTCAAATGTCACCCTAGTGTTTGTGGTTTGTGAGAACTATGTCGGTCATGTTGAATGAAGTGAAGCACACTTGCCTATGTGCAATATATTGACAGCTGTAGTACATCAACCTAGTCTCACTTCCAGGGCGTCAAAAAATGCCACATGGGCAGTGGTCCCTCACGTCAGGTATTGTACAGACGCACAATGCACCCTTTAGTGTCTGTAATGTAAACTCCTCTGTCATTATTAGATGTTTAGAGCAATGGACATGGTATAAAGGGTAAGAAAGTCTGCTTAAGGTGGGCGGTAGGGGAGGTGAATGGTCCAACGTGCACAGGGCATTGACCCAGGAGACTAGGAGACCACTGTCCTGTGTGGAACTACAAGTCAAAGTTGAGTTTTTTTGTAATTTTGAGTCATTAGTCAGTCGTTAGTTACGTTATGTTTTTCTAACCCTTACCAATTAGGCTAGGTTTGTTGCCTAAACCTCACCGTCAATCACCTGTGTCAAGGTACAACACATCAGGCTGCCCCCTGGTGTCACTGTATGCTGAAGGCAGCCTTTTGCATTGTATCTTGATTTCAACCCAAGCGTCAAAATATGATGAGTAGGGATGATATCATGTTCAGATACAAGTAAAGTATTTCTCAACTTCTCTGCTGCTCTTCTTTCAACTCTTCTATCCATTTTCCAGCTGCTTTACGATCCTCAAAGATGAGTTGTTCTCATGTTGTATTGTGGCCAAAATGACTAGTTGGGTTGACGCACTACATGATTGTGTAACCGCAGAGGTTTCCCACAGCTGTTTAGAGCAGGAGTGGGCCACCTCTGCTAAATTAACAACTGCCTCAAATTTTTTTCACTTCTTTTTAACGTTAACTACCACGAAAAGGACAGAGGCTTCTTTGTGCTTCACAGCACAGGTCATGTGAGGCAGTCATGTAGGAAAAAAGTGATCACAAAAGATAAAACTTTAACCACCTCTGCTAATCCTAATTCACAAACAACAAGGTGTGCTCAGTGATTGTCTAATGGAACTGTGTAGTGGATGTAGTAAATGTGTTTGTGTAAATATCAGTATAATTATTGAGTATAATTCTGGAAAAACAAGGATGATAAAAGGATACCGTATTAGCTTGAATACAAGTTTACATGACATATCTCTTATCAGTATGTTTATATATATAGTTTTTTTTGTTATAGGCTGTCAATCCTAGCTGACGTTTCCCAGCATCCTGACTAAGTAACACTAGTATTCCCTTGAAGAAAAATGTATACAATCCATGACAAAGTCAAAGAACAAAATGACGTATCGGCATACTTTTCCCCAGTGTCATATGTAATTATAGTATTCCTATAAATAAGCAGGTGGTGATGCATGCTTTATGTTTTGGGGAAGTTGTCGCCTATGTTGCAATCTAGTGCACATAAACATGTTCACTAAACCCTCTCTGGACAAGTTAAGGTTCAAATGTCTTTCAGACAGAGGACAAACAGACGGCTACAAACAAAAAGAGGTGATTTGTTCCCATCAGCGATGTTATAGCTGGATGGTACAGCTGTTGGACAGAGGGAGAAAGGGAGGGGTATCTGTTCAGCAGCAATGTCACCTTACAATCAATGGCTCAGAAAAGGCACAAATACACAAACATAAGCGCACACACACAGACACGTGGCACATTTCTCTCTGTTTCTGTCCAAAGAGAAGTTTTAATGGAATTTATTGGAAACTCTGCACAAAGTCATGCACTTGCACAAACACACTTGTCCTTTTGCACTCTCAGGATTCTCACTGACATAATGCATGCATGCACACATACTTTAACCTTGACAGTAAGTCTTAACCTTAAAACAATCCCTTCTTCTCAGTGTCATAAAGCAGTCACATATGAACACACAGGCATAACACACACACTGCTGGAATGTTCATCAGTTCAACGCCCATAATTGTACTCTCTGACTCACAATGGAAAACAACAAGGATATATATATATATATATATATATATATATATATATACACACATATATATATATAAAATATATATATATACATATATATGTATATATATATATATGTGTATATATATAAAATATATATATATACATATATATGTATATATATATGTATATATGTAAATATATATGTATGTATGTATGTATGTATGTATATATATATATATATATATATATCCATTGTCAAAAGCTGGCACCTACATTACCCACAATGCAACATGACTGCCAACTGAACATATTAAGGATAAATTCATTATTAGTGAGCTATTAATTTATTCGTAGATGGCAGTGAACAAACACATAAAACTGTGCAGCCCAGACACAGACACTGACACAAAAGCATTACCTACATGCTAAATCAGCAGAGTTTTCATTAGTTTATAAAATGTGAATTTAAGAAAAAAAATAAAATTTAAAAAAAGCATCTGCATCTAAAGGAACACTTCCCAACAAAATGACAATTTGCAAATCAATTTTGAACGAAGAATCCAAAAAAAAGGAGAGAAAATCCTTGATTAATTGAAAGAAAAGGGGGTTGTATTTAACATCAGCAAAACTATATTAAAACAGCTGTTTACAAACTCTCAAACAACTTGTGCAGTAAAATGATGTTTTGATCTAGATTTTCTGTTGTAAAACGTGGCTCCCTTTTACTCCAATTCACATTGAATTTTCTCTGTTTTTGGATTCTTCGTTCACTGTGCACCCATGTGAGAAAAACAGTTTTCTTCACAAATTCAAAGTAACACCGGGTGAGTACAAATGGTCATTTTATGGGTGAACCATTCCTTTAAAAACTCATCTTGATGCTGTGAACTTTATTAATATTTGGTGTGCTTTATGTTTGTCCCTTGCAACTCTGCTCCTCAGCCTGAAACAACCTGCAGCTAAGAGAAGCAGATGTGACATTTGCCACTTAATGTGACATGGACACAACATTTGAGTTTTCACTGAATTTCTTTGCCTTTGCTTTGGTGATTAAATCCAAATGTATGAATAAAGATCTCTTTGTAAATCAGGCGCCTGCCCCGTGAAAACTGCATCCAGTGAGACAAATTAATTTTTCTTCCTGCTGCCATAATCACTGCCATAAAAACCCTGACTGTAGTTTATGATGTTGACATTCAGGCTTTTGAAGGCTAACGGAGCACAGACAGTGGGTGAGCAATAACTGCCTCAGTGGGCAGGGTGACAATGACACTGTGTGTGTGTGCGTGTGCTGTGTGCATTTCTATGCTTATTGTAGGAACAAATATCAGCACAAGGACAGGGAAATAAGGAAACACCCTCCCAGTGAGGACACTTTGCCCGTCCTCACCTCTGCAAGAAGTTATTTTAGGACAAGGACTAGAGTTTAGGTTTGGGCTTATAATTAGGTGTTAGTTTGAGGTAAATGAAAGTCAAACTGTATGTGTGAGTGAGATAAAGGAAGAAAGAAAAAGGCTGACAGATGTTTATGCTCCTGAAAGATAAAATGCAATAAAATATATTGGTGTGCAGCCACAGATTGTCAGGATATTACGAGTCCACCTGTTTCAAAGGCATCAAGGTGAAACTCAGTTTAGTTTTGTCCCTTTCTTTCAGATGACCTTTGCATGAAACTCAGATCTGGAGGCAGCATGAATATGGAGACACGTCGATGGAAATACAAACAAGGTATGTGTATGTACAGTAAAGGAATCCGTATGCTTCATATGAAGGGCTTGTTAGATTGTTTAACAGTATTTGACAGAGCTTCATGTGCATTACCACCACCCTCTAGACTCAGATATGATACCACCACAATCTAAACTAAGATAAGATAAGATTTATCCCAAAGAAAATTGCTGTGTGGCATTAAATTACAAAGTAGGAAAGACTGCATATGTAAAGTGGGTAATTATAAAATATACGATAAGGTGCAAATCTGAAATACACAATGCCAAAAAATATAAACAGGTTAATGGTAAGGATATGTATGTACAGTACAATATCAAATCTGAAGTACATTAAGTGTATATAGTTAATTAAGAATGTTCATGATTATGCACATAATGTCCCATTTTTCAACATTATGTCCAGGAGCCAGACACGGTAAACATCCAGGGCAAAGCCCAAACCTGAAGGGGTTCTGGGGTGTGCTTCACCCCAGAGATTTTTTTTTTCTATTAACGGCAGCTATATGCACTATTTTTCAAGTTATTTGAGAAAATAGAATGCCTTACAATCTGTACATCATATGGGAAAAACATGATAGTTGACAAGGAAAGAAAACATCCTGTAGAGCCTACAATCTATTTTCTATCTGTTCACCAACTGTCTTAATCATTGTGAAATCATAGCACTACAAATGTTGAGGACTTGCCACCTAAAAGGGCCAACAATTGGATGACTTTACTATTTTAAGGCACAACATACAGTAGGTAAGGTAGAAATTTGACATAAACATTACTAATAAAGAAATAATAGGACTTTTGCTCCACTGATTAGCCAGTCCAGTCAGGTAGACTGAAGGTAAATGACACAAAGTTGAAGGTATTTTGAAAATATTCAGGGCTGGAGCCCCAGACGCCACCCCCTCGCTCCACCACTGATAACGTCCCAAACTGGAGTACTGAACTGGCGTAGCATTAATCCAAATCTCTAAGCTGTCCAGGAAAACCAAGACAGATTGCAGTCAGATTTGTGATTTAGTTAATATGGCAGCATAGATAGTATGTGGCTAAATTTTAACAAGAGTATAATTAATCAAACCTGGATTTTGTCCAGGTGTGAGACACTTGAAATGGAGCCCTTTTTAAATTCTTCACAAACTGCATCTGTCAAGGAATGCCTTGAGGAGAGACTTTTGAAAAGTGTGCACAGTTAGTCCCATTTGTACAATGCAACATGTCTCTCCTCCCTCTGCGATTGCTTTTTTCTTCACCCTTGAATGTGGCCTTTCGGAGCAGGTATAAACACTTTTACCTTTAGACATGTTTGAACAACCCTGCTTAAAAACAAGTCTGTTTCAAGGATACCCCAACCTCTACTCACTGTAACTGCTGACCCAGCTGTCAGTTGAAACTGATATTTGATGAGGTCACAACTTGGCTTACAACTTTGTGACTCTAAAATGTCACATTCCCTTGAATTACTAAAAGTAGTGTTGCCTCAAGCTTGAGGTCTGAGCAAGTTCAAGATTTTCTGGTGGGTTGAAATTGTTCCAAAAAGGTCAGAACCTTTTCTTAGCCCACAAAGGACCATGTCATTCAAAGCTGTGGCAATCACCAAAACATTGCTTCAACTGAATCTGATTCAGTGCGTGTTGGTCTGTGTGCAAACTGTAGATGACGACAGGAGCAGGTTTAGGCAAGAAGCATCCGAAGCCTCGGGTATCTCAGGATTCCTCACGTTCATCTAGTCATCTGAGATTCTGTGTTTCAGTGTTTGGGACAGGAAATTCATAACCCATGACAAACCTGTTTTAGGAAGAGGTAACCATCAACAATCTCTTTTCCTTAAACTGACTTTTCTCCTCGAACAAGAGGGAAGTCATCACAGTAAGCGTGTTTAAAAGAAAAAAATTCACTGCGTGCCTCTGAGCATTGTGCTTCACACTTAAATGGGTAGTTGCTCAAGGAAAATATATTTTTCATGTGACATTCAGATGGTACTGTAGCCTGAAAATAGTCACAGATCTGGGTGAAACTGGAATGCAGGGTTTTGGATCTTTGTCGCCTTGCACCACCACAGCGCCCCATGTGACTCCTGTTAATTTAACTTGAATATTGCCTAAATGCTCTGGCTTATTCTGTTGCCAGTAAACCAGACCACTAATTTTAACTTAACCACTTCTTTTAGAATATGAGAACTCTAGGGCAGCTCTCCAGCCAGAAATCTGTCATAATGATGAATGGCACAATAAGAAGACAAGAGGACAAGAGGAGAGAAATTTTCCTCTACTAGATTTGTTCCTACATGACATGACTTGTGACATAGAGGTGGGTGATGTGGCCAAAATCTTGGTATATATTTTATATCAGGGTAACAGTATTTATGATGATACAGTAATTGCTCTGCAAATTCAATTGATATATCGTTAAAATGAACCATACCATTATATTTGACTATTTTTACCGGCTGTGACAACGTCACCACAGCTGGTATTGTTTTCAGTCTCTGTGTGTGTGTCATTATGGGAAATGTGGTCCTGGTGGCACCAATTGCAGCCGGAGCTGCCACAGATGGCAGTAGAATATACAGTATTTGCTTGGTGTTTATATGTCTGTCTGTCTGTCTGTGGACAGATTTTAACAATGCAATAACTGCATCCATGCAAAATGCAGTCATGAAACTTTACAGGTGAGTAGTTGAGATCAAAATAAAGGTTGAGTTTGATGATGGGTGTGGTCCGAGCAAAAGGTTAGGAAGTACAGGGGGTAGGAGGTAGAGTAGGCCATTGGACCCCCACTTTATGCCCCTGCCTGACATTCGTTTTAAGGCGTGGATCGCTGTATTGTGGCTGAAGTGATCCAACCGCAAGATGGTCTCCAGCCTTCTTTTATTTATAACTTTCATACAAACAGAGACAACAAAGACTCACCAAAGACTCAAAACAGTTCAACTAAAATTCTTTCAAAGCGGAAGTTTTAAGTTTCATGAGAAAGATAATTCCATGTGTTACAGGTTTCTATATACAAATTCACGCTCACCCTCTATGTCTGCCCAAGTCACGTTACTTTGTGAGGCAGCTGAATTCAAGAGATCACAAAGTATAACAAGAATCACATGATCACGTGAGAATCCAGCCCGAATTTGCAACATAGCCTGCCAGGAACAGCTTTTATGTTGTCATGTTGACCTGATGCCCTAAACCAAAATGTTGAACATGATAAACATTACCTGTAAAACATCAGAGTGTTAGCATTGTTATTCTGAGCGCATTATGTTAGCATGCGGGTGTTAGCGTTTAGCCCAAAGCACCTAATGCTTCACAGCTAGTGTGGCTGTAGACTCTGAGGCCGTGTCTACACAGGCAAATTTTTCAGTCGGCCATCTCATGCATGTCTGGCAGAATAGATCTGCATCTCTTTTAACCAGTCCAGCTGTCTGCAGAGGTCACATAAAGGCTAACATGTCACTAGTGCTGTACGCTTATCATGCTGCATCTACCTCACTATAATCATGTATCATGTACATGTATCCTGATAGCCAGTGATAATGTATCATTTTCAGTCGTGGCTGTCTTTGCATCACATGCAACCCAAAACCTGCATGTGAGAGCACTTGTAACACATTTTTATTTCATAAACATGTGGTAGGCCTAATAAATTCAACCCCAATCACATTCAAGTTAACTGCACCTTGGGAGTTCAAGTTAAGTGGCCTTGGCAGACAAAACAGAAAGAAAAAAAGCAGCTTTCAAATATATCAATAGCTAAACATGGAAAAGAAGACGCGAAGATAACTTCTTTCAGGCACTTGTATCTGCTATCTCATTCTCTCAGTGACTACTCAGAGCTCTTGACCATAGATGAGGGTTTGAACGTAATTGACCAGCAAATTGAAAGAAAGAAGTCTCAGCTTAGTCTTCAACATAACAGTCCGAATAAGGCTGAAACACTGTGGTCGCTGTAGCACCCCACCTCACCCTACATTATCCCTACAGTGCCTTACCACCTTACCCTCACCATGACACTTGCCCTCATATTTGGACCTGTATCTCAGCCACCATGAGACAGAGATGCATACCCGAAACTTTAATGTTGTGACAGCTCATTAACTACCACGTGACTAAGGATGAAGTGTTTGTTCTGCTTGGGTGACTGTCGCTGACACATGAGACAGACATCTGAGGACAGGTCAGAGCATGTACCTGTACTTAAAATGTCAGCTTCATCATCCTATATTATACAAAGAGGGGGCTTTTATCTTTATTCAAATGTCAGAATCATTTGGATCATTGTTCACCTCAGGTGGTGGCAAGGGACAGAGAAGATGATTGGTTGGTAGTTGGGACAAAAGAGGAAGGGAAGTAAGGTGTGAAGAAATGGATGAAAGGAGGGGAAGAAACCATGATGAGGATAAAAGGGAGAGGTCTGAATGATGCATCATGAGGACAATTATTTGGTTCGCTGGTTTGTCATTAGGTGTGACTAGTTGTTTTTTCTGATGTGGAAAACTTTCTACAAATGAGTCAAATCAAAGTGAGTCATGTTCTGCAAGCACACGTCCAACTTTCACAAAATCCCAACTTCCTGCCCCTCTAACGCTCACCAATTAACACATTTGTTTGATGAGATATAACGTGTGTATGTAGGTTTTGTGCCTAACTACTTCTTGGCTTCAACGAGTACCCTCATGGAGTCTCAGCTGGTTGACTGGCAACTGCTTCGAGAACCTTTGGTAAAATGGCACTCGTTTTTGTACATGTTAAATAAACAAGATGTAACACAGGGCTAGGTAATAAAACATAATGATAATTACTGCAACATAATTATCTACAATAGAAATACACACTACACACTAGTTGCTACCTACTGTTAAACAGAAAAAGAACTCAACGACGAGACCAACCACCAAGCTAACACGTACAGTACCGTTAAAATGTTACAACATTCAACCAATGGTTGTCTGTCTCTATGTGTTAGCCCTGTGATACCCTGGTGACCTGTCCAGGGTGTACTGTACCCTGCATCTCGCCCACTGTTCGCTGGGAAAATGAGTGAACAGCTGTTAGCACTTTTTCAGTCTTTATGCTTCACTAAGCTAACTGACTGCTTACAGTGGCTTTATATATGTACAATGCAGACATAAGTGCAATCAATCTTACCATCTAACTGTCTGTGAGAAAGTGAATAAGTGCATCTCACAAAATGCTGATAATTTCCTTTGAATTAAAAGGAAATTTGTTGTCATTGATGCCTTGTGAGATCCAAAGATGCACATTGTATTGGTAAGTATTAGTTACTATACTGTACTGAGTACTAAACACCTACAACACAAAGACTGCAGATCCATATCGATGATCTTGGTATACAAAATGTTACACAAAACGAGAATTTAATTGTCCATATTAAACATAGCGGCTTTTTTTGGGTTTGTTTTTCATAAAACAACAAGATGTAAATAAACTAAAAGCAGTAACTATTAACAAAGAAAAGAGTTGCCATAGCTCATTCCACTGAGTAGAAATCGCTATAGGACTATGTAATGCCACAATGATCTGATGTAACTGCTCTCTTTGCATTTTAGGATGAGCACTTCCTAGAAACCAGACTTGGACAAAAGAGGATACACCCCAAGCTAAAGCCCTGCTGCCAAGGTTACCAGAACTTACTTTATTCACTTAGTTAATATAGTACACTAACAGATGTCGTGTATGTGCAACATAAAAAGTGCAGACTGGGCAAATACTTTTTTTTTACTGTATGACAAGTACAACACCAGACATGAACTGTGTGTGTGTACTGTTCTTTTTCAGCCTGTTTCCTCTCTACTTTTTCCTTTATTACTCTAATCATTACATCCTCATGTCTCTTTTTTACTACAATATCTAAATTCTGTCAAGTCCCCCCCCCCCCATCAGTCACCATTATTCAGTAACCTCAGTCAGACATGCAGAAACGACCTGCTACATACACAAAGAAAACTCAAATCTGCGTTGTATTTAATGGATTCATCAGAAGCTTTTCAGAAAGATCACATCTGTGGGGACTTTATGTTCAAATGAAGCCTCAATGCTAAAATTGAAATACGAATGTTCATGGTGAAAACCAGATTTTATTTTTAGAGGAACAAAGTTAGCAGTGTTGTCTCACCCTCTTTTGCTCCCTTCATACTGTATGTTCAGCTTTGAAGGCTCAAGTCCCATTAGGTCAGTGTCCAGCCCCCCCCCCCCCCGAGCTAACATTATCCCTTCTTCATCCGCTCATCATCTCACATGCCTATCTGCCCATATTCATCCTCACTTCACCTCTTTTCTTTCTCTATCTGCTCGTCCTTTCATCCTCCTCTAAAGCTCTATTCATCAACAAGAAGCATGTTATGTAATTCAGACCCCCCCCCAACTCTAATAACATCCTTGTTTTTGCAGAATCAATAGATTTTGGTCAATTTGCTTGGGAGATTTATTCCAAACTGTGAAAGCAACTTTTTTTCACTTAGCAAATTAAACATTGCTCAGCACTGAAAGCCCCCAAATCATTAGTCCAGTGCGCACAGAGTTTATAAAGGTACAAGTGTGCATGTTTGTAACTTCCTAAGCTTTTACTCCATCAGTCTTTTTTTCCCATTTCCCTCTCGTGTCCAAAATACCTGCGCTAATCACTCCCAAGCAAACAGAGCTGGGTAAATTGCCAAGATCCTTGGCTCACCTGCTCTCCATGTTCACTGAAGCTGTTAATCTGGTGCAAGCCTGAGCTGAAGCTTAGAGCTGCAACACAGAAAAATGCACATCATGTAAATATACAGCGAGTAGACACAAATGTGAGAGGGCAGCAGGTCCATGAGGTTGCATTCACAAAATGGCATCTCTTGCATGCGGTTAGAGCTGCAGGTAGAAGCTGCGGGCTCATGTCCTCTGAGCTTTTAACTCCTGACGGATTGATGCAGATAATCAGCCTCAGTGTGGCTGCGTCTTAGCAGCAGCACAGACGGGTTTCCTCAGCATTGACGTACTGGACGGCGGCACTCACTCTGTCTTTTTCATGTGTAGGGTGTGCAGTGGGTATTTTGTCTCTGCATGTTAACATGACTAGCCAGCTGGCTAACAGCAAAGCCAGCAGACAATAAAATAAAAGGGAAGAAACTTACATCATTAAAAATTAAAAATTCACCACCTCTAAATTAAAAGTGCTTTGAAATATGATGCTAAAGCTCAGGCCTCTTGTATTTTCTTTATTTTTTACTTCAACAGTTAGGTACCGGTTACTGGGTGTTGAGCTACTGTAAGCAAATTTAATTAAAACTGACAATCCTTATACAGAAGTAATCCCTCTCAATCACTTATGACCCACCATAAGTGTGTGGTGCTGTATTTAGCAACCAGGTAAGCAGCATGCATCCAAGAGGAAGCTACAAATTTTGCTGACACAGCACCAAAAATATGCACGTTTAGCAAAACAAAACACTAAGCAAACAAAGCTCCTTCCAAAACGAGTTAATCACTTTCACTTTCACTGGTGGTACTGTTTACAATCAGCAGCCTACAATTCCTGCATAGTGTGCCTTTAAACAGTAGTGTTGTGTAGACGCAGGTATACAGGGTATACCCAACTTTTTTGTCTTGCTGTTTACACTATACCCATCTATCAGAGGTCGTGCAATATGTGTACAGTGCACATAAAGAGGTGGCGTATCTGTGCTTTGAGTGGACCATGCGGCTCACTTAACAGTTTCAGATGCTGTGTGGACGGTTTTTGACTTTACACAACTATTTCTGTCAAAGCTATGAAAGCCTTCGAGGCATTAGGGTGTGAAAGTGCCCTGTCTTTTGAAGTCAGGTTGACTTAGATATTTCGTCCCCTTTCCACTTCCTAAGATTTACTTGATCATCCAGTATTGCCCAATACTGTATTTGCTCTTAACCCCATCTTCAAGTGTACTTTTGCTATCCAGTGTAGTTCTATCGTCGGCCTCCTTCAGTATTTCACCATCAGCTGCCTTGTCCTACCAATCCACCCTCCTGCTCTCTGCTCTCTCTTTCCTTATTCTCTCTCTCCATCATCAAGATGTTTTGCAGGAAACTTTTTCCTCTGTTTTAATCTTTCACTTGGGCTTATTTCGAATTTGAATATGCAGAGGTAACAGTGCAGTAGCAGTGCAGGCAGCATGGCTTTACCACATGTTTGTATTCCAGTTTGTTGTGATGTTTTGTAAATGAAACATCTCAGCACAAACCAAGAAAAACTAGAATTACCACCTTGTGGATGTACGCCTCCGTGAACCAGTCAAGTTGCAAGTACTGTTTCTGTCCATATCTGTCTAGACTCATATGAAGCCATGAAAGAATACAAGGCTTCAAATATGGATGTTGCTGCAAAGAAGATACAAATTCTAAAATATGGATGCTCCACACACATCGTAAACCTGGCATCACAGAGGATTTATACAGTCAGCGCAGTTTCAAGGTGGACAACCAAGATTAGTGTCACCAATTCAGTATCTGACCAAATGTCTCCCCGTCTGCTCCTGAGACATAATATTTAGTAATGGCAGATCATTATGATGTCACATTAAAGCTGACCTTTGACCTTTTGGATATGAAATGTCATCACTTGATCATTTTATTCTTTTAGACATTTGTGCAAAATTTTGTCAGAATTAGTGAATGAATTTGTGATGTTGGCCAGAAATATGGTTTGTGAGGTCACAATGACCTTTGACCATAAAAATCTAATCAGTGCATCTTTCAATAAGACGACATCTGTGCCAAATTTGAGAAAATTCCCTCAAGGCCTTCTTGAAATACCACATTCATCACATTAAGACGGACGCAGGGTCACAGTGACCTTGACCACCAAAATCTAATCAGTTCATCGTTGAGACCAAGTGGACGTTTGTGCCAAATTTTAAGATTTTTAGATATGGCATTCCAAGAATGGGATGTACAGACCTATGGACGTGCAATAACAAAACATAACGCGTTCAGTCACAGTTATCACATCACTTAAACAACCTCCTACAACAACACACCATTACATGCAGCGAGAAAGAAAAAGTGTGTGTTGCATGTGTTATTGTCAGTGACGCCTGTGGCAATGTAAGCCAGATCATGTCGGGGTATGTTAAGTCTGTGTATGTATCTGAACATTTGAGTGATGTGACCCACCACAAGGAATGTAAACCTGACGACATGAAAGAGCAGCCTCAAACACTCTATAACGCGTGTAACTCTATTGAGCAAGTGCATGCACAACATTTCTCTGGATCTACTGTTTATCAGACCTGGAGCCAAGATCACCATAGAGCAATAAATGAATCAGAACAGCAGATGTGTGTGTGTGTGTGTGTGTGTGTGTGTGTGTGTGTGTGTGTGTGTGTGTGTGTGCACCTCCCAGTGAACCTAAAAAAAAAAAAACCAATACTCAAGGCTGTGTGCGTATATCTGACTATCCGTTCTTGTGTTAGTGTGTGTGCATGTCTATGTGTGTTTGTTTTTTGTGTGCATGGTGGATCATGATGGACACAGACAGTATAGAACTGCAGGCCAATTCAAACAAACACCATACCAGCCTCATTGCTTTAAGACAAATACAGACATTTGATATTTCTGCAATCAGATCACTGAAAATATTTAGAATATGACTAATTAGAGTTTACATGCTAATACCTTTACTGTAGTAAGGCAGTGTCATTAGTCCTCCTTTATTTTAAACACTTCAGTGTAGTACATTTTAAAGGTACTCCACCCCATCTCTGCTTTGAATACACATAACTTATAAAGAAGATGTTTGTGTAACATTTAAAGGTCCCATATTATGCTCTTTTTAAGTTCATACTGCTTTGAGTTTCTACTGGAACATGTTTACATGCTTTAATATTCAAAAAACATTTTTTCTCATACTGTCTGCCTGAATATACCTGTATTTACCCTCTGTCTAAAATGCTCTGTTTTCACACCTGTCACTTAAGCTCAGTCAGCAGGTCTTCCACATCTGTGCCAAGGAAAATTACTATAATAGCACATATAAAAGCCCAGTTCAGACCAAAGATTCCTGGCGAGAAGAATTGAAATAGGCAACTACTTGCAATGCACCATTCTGCAGTGTTCTAAAAACCCGCCAGTTCACACTAGTGCAACTAGATGAGACGGTATATCATCTCTGTGCAACAACTCTGCCCTTCTGATCTGATTTCCAGGCTGATTTTGTGTTTGAAATAAATTGGAGTTTCTTAAAACATGAATGACAGAGAGGGCTCGGTGGGGAGGAGCATCTGACGCAGCAAGCGAACAAACTATCTGCAGTCATTTTGACTTGACCAGCAGGCTTCACTACAAGCCGATTGGCTGTAGGAACAGGTGACATGCTTCATGTTCTAAAGCCAGCTGCCGGCGATTTGACCAGCAGAGTTGCAGGTGACGCCATGAGCTGGTTTGAGTCAAGCTCAGACTCAGTTTTGTTGTTGTATGCTACTATATTATGTGTTAACAATACTGATTAGGTATTAGTGCCTGCAAAGTGCTAATAGGATGTTTTCCCCCCACTTTTCCTGGATCATTTTGCAGACAGGAGGTTTTTGTGCTTTGGCCATGTGACTGTGTGTGTGTGACAGTTTATAGTGCAGATGTTAACATCACTGGGGTGTGGTGGTGATAACATGCCCTTGATTGGCGAAAGTAATTGAGCACACCCCCTTAGCTACATCCTGGTGTAAAGGGCATAAAAGGATAAGTGGTGGTTACCGGCAGTAGAGGAGTAGCATGTTAGAGCAAGACAGACACCATCCCATCTGTCTGATTAACGGGAAGTAGAAGCAGCCCGGTTGATGTCTGGCAGCGAGGCAGCAGACAGGCAGCCAACCAGTGGAGATATGCCAAGATGGAGAGTAGAAGGATAAGAGGGAAGAAAAGGAGGGAAAAAATACAGCTGCATTTTAGCATCTTTTAGTTCATTGTTTTGTTTTTTTTCCAGTTCCCAAATTCAGCTTTCGTCAACCTCAGTCTAAGCAGTAGCAGGTAAAGCTGGCTGTAGCTGTAAACCTACTACCTGATCATCACCAAAGAGCAGACAGACACAGTTAGAAAGCCTTGGAACACAGTGGAGCATTTAGCCCAGGTATACACAAACTTATCCATATATCCACTTCACATGAGGTCCAAGACAATGTCTTCAAAATGCACCAATCTAAATATTAAGGTTAAAGATAACCTGTAACTGGTGTTTTGTCCATCAGAAAAAGAGATTTCCATCTCAAGAGACCTCCAGGTTAATTAAAATAAATACAATAAATAACATGCAGGATTTTTTTTTTTCAAAAACAAAGTAAAGACATCACATATGACACACTAGAACTGTGAGGTGGTGTATTTACCTGTAGAGACTCTGCCCTCTGCATTTTTTTCCTAATTTTTCTATTGTTTTGCTGTGTTGATTATGTTTTTTGGGTTGTAGCCTCCAGCCCATAACAGCATTCATGTGAGGGGGGGAATTGCCAGTAATAAAAAGGTAGCAATCAGGTAGTAGCAGCACGCATTCAAGAGGAAGCTACAAAAATCTTGGACACAGCGCCAAAAAAAAAAAAGAAAGAAAAGAAAAAAAACTGTGGTTGACTTTCACTTTTGCTGGCGAGCACAGAAGGAGAGGATGGGGATGAAGAACGATGCAGAGTTGGCCTATTTTCTGTTTGACGTGTAGGTGCCAATGGTTAGCTTAGTTAGCTTGCTGAAGTATCTGCTTTTATAAAACAACACGTTATGCTTCTACAACAGTAGCTTGCAGTGTACATACAAGCGGCGTATGGGGGAGGGGCCAAGTTTAAATGTGTTTAAAAACAGTAACCAACAATTCCTGTATAGTATACCTTTACCTAGGACTGGGTATTGGCACTAATTTCCTGAGTAGAGTCGATTCCAATTAACAAGGTCTCTGTTCGATTCCAATTCAATTCTATTCTCTGCAAAAATCGTTTCGATTACGGAAATTCCAGTTGCAATGCCAGTTTTGCTTGAATATGAAAGAGATTCTCAGAGATCAAATGCATAAATGCAGAACAGGATTAGCATCAAATATTTTAAATATAACTAAATGTTGTTAGAGCAGCAACAATAATGTTTATAACAGCAAGTCACTATATAAACATAGTATCTCACTGGAAACAATCTCTCCCCCAATACATAAATAAAAATTATCTATCTATAAACAATGGTTACACTATGACGAGCAACCACACACCACTATCCAAAATAATCAGTGGCAAACGTAATCACCATTATAAATAAACTGTATAAATTGCCATTACTGTATCAAATGCTATAAATGGTAAATTTGGCTGTTAGGTTTCAAAAACTTTCCACTGGAGGGAATCTCCCTCAGACCACGCTGGAGGGTTGGATCTCAGAAGGTATAGATTGAAAACCGTCCCCCCCAACGTTAAATAGGTGACTACGGCCCTGCAAAAAGTACTGTAATATGTGTGCTGTGAAGCCTCCAGGGAATAGGGAGGAATAACAGGGAGAAAATAATGATGAGAATAAGAAACATAAAGAAGAGGAAGAAAAGAAAGCACCTCACAGTTCATGAACATACTGGAATTTACTAGGACAATCAGGAAAGGTGGTAGGAAGAGGAGACATTTGAATTTTAAATATGGTAAAGAGGCACAATGAGGCTGAGGGGGAAATAAAGGTAAGAGCAGATTGAAGTATTTTAAGAAGTTGGGATGAAAATGACAGTGACCAGCAAATCACTGTCTAACCTCTGAACTGATTGTAACTGGGACGCCAGCCTGGTAATCTACTGGCAGTAATGCTTAATAAGGCAAGCCAACTGCTGCCAAACACCACAGAAAGAAAGGAAGAAAATACACTCAGATTTGTGTACATCTGACCTTCTATTTTAGTCTCTCAGACAACAATCTTAAAGTCCAGAAGGAAATAAATAAGGAGCCATAAAGGCAGACATGAGCGGTCAAATTACATCCATTTATCTTGGCACCAAATTAGTATCTCGTGATATCGTACAGCAGTGCAGAGATCTCCCAAATCCCAACAGTGGAAACAAACATTGAATTCTGCATGACTTAACTTTTTGCTTGTCCTGCTTTGATACAAAATACCTCCCAAGCCTGTGTTCACTGCATGTTTTCAGGTGGATTTTGATGGCTCTCAGTGTCTTCAGGTGTTCTATTGACTCAGTTACACAACAGACACTTTCAGCAACGCAATCGGATTAGTCAAACAGGTTCCCACTAATTGAAGCACAGCTATATGTGTTTCACAGTGGCTCTGCCAACTGCTGTAGTACCTGCTAGAATATCACTGCCTGTTTGTTTTTATGCACGCTATCCTTGGGCTGATTTTGCATCCCGTGCACAATGCTATTTCTTTTTTGTATTAAATATTACACCTTACACCTGTAGCTGCTTATTGTCAGCTGCTTGTAACAAACAAGTAGCAACCGTAAACATTTAACTGTATGAGCAGCAGTAAAAACATATATTATCAATCTATGTCCCTTCAATAAAGGTTTAACAATCACACCTGTCATGTTAACGCTGTGGAGAGGGGGTGCATGTACCATTTGCACTTCCGAATACTTACTGTGTTACAAGTGTGTTTAAGAAGGGCAAAGTGGTTCAAATTGGTATGGATGGAAATGAAAGTGTAAATTTTAGGCTAGATTAAGCAAAGCTAAAAACAAACAAACATAGAGCTCCCATACAAACCACAGAAACAAAAAACGATCAGATCAAAGCAGCAGTGTGATTGAGGAAATTCACACTTAGTCCCATCTGCGTTTATGCACAGATCAGCCTCAACCACCATAAGAAAACAGCTCCACTGTAAAAACATTATTCTTTAGCATAAAATATTTGCAACAAATAGTTGTTCAGTTGAGAAATACAAATTATCAGCATCTAAAGTTTTTACTCTAAGTGCTGAGTGTCTCACTTTAGCAAAAGTAAATGACTGTCCTCTTCAACTGCTCCCCACGCTCCTTCATAATATAACAGATTTTAAACCATGATCCACTTATCCATGTTTAGCTTGGGCTGATGAGGCAGTGTGGTGCATAGTGGAGTCAAAAAACTGCTTAAACGCCAAAACACACCTGTACAGACTACCACAGAAGGCCCACCTCTCAGTTCATTTGATCGTAAAAGGGGGAAAAAGCCTTAATGATGTTGGGTGCGTTTCCACCCTGAGTTGATTTCCTTTCAGCTCAAGGCGTTTAAGGGTGCTTTCACACCTGCCCTGTTTGGTTCGGTTCAATCAAACTCAAGTTTGTTTGCCCCCAAAGTGTGGTTCTTTTGGGCAGGTGTGAACACAGCAATCACGCTCACGTGTGCACCAAAACAACCGGACCAAGACCTTCTCGAAGAGGTGGTCTGGGTCCTGTTATGAATTAACTCTAGCGCAGTTTGTTTGTTGTGAAAACATGTTCTGACCTCGATCCGAACCAGCTGCAGACGCATTATGCATTTTTAGGGTTAAACAAGCATGAGCATGTTATAGTCCTGGAGGATTATTAATGTGCACCTCCTCCTGTACTGCCTTAATATGTATATTCAGCACATCCAATGCATCAAAACATTGTTTTCTAGTTGGAGCTGTGCCTCGTTTTCAAACTGTATGGTTTGACTAAAATGAACAATGGCAGCAATATAGTACACGATGACCAGCGCTAAAATCAACCTGCGTAGTTCTCCCTCCACTGTTACATTAGAAAATATGGAAGTTCTGACCAAGGCATTTGATCTGGTCCCCTTGTAAATGCTGCCGTGAGAACACGAACCAATTCTAGGAAATCATGCAACTTTGTAACAAATTAGTCCCTGACTGGGACCAAAGCAAGAAAACTCTAGGTCTGAAAGCACCCTGAAGCACTCCTGCAAAAATTTGAGGCGCATAGAGCCAAAGAAAGCAAGGCAGACAGCAACACGACAGCAGCAAACAAACCGTCTCAATTTCACCTGGAACAAATACATCAAGCCACGTCAGGATGCTAAAACATGCTCTGTCTGTTCAGGGTCTTACTGGTGAAAAATAAAAAATATCTAGAAATCTAGCCTCACAACTCTTGGTCATACAATTGAATAGTTGTTGGCGCAACTTAATTTCTTAAGTTTGTCTACTACAAAAATGTTGACACTACTAAGATTAAGTTAATGACCCCAACATAGAACACTATATCTTCTTAAAGTAAACAGTAAATAACTGGTTGTCTTATTTCTTTGAGTTTTCTCCAATTCTATATTTTTACAATGTACAGTCAATAAAACACAAGTCAGCAGCCATCTTTCATTTTGCATACTGAGCCAGCAAATAGTCAGGGTGTTTGAACAGCAGAGAAAGCTGAGGATAAACAACAACTAAACTCTCACTACAGTCACTGCTGATGAAGTCTTGACAACAACTTGAATACAAAAACACATACAAAAACGAGACAGAAGCCAAAATGCAGCAAACACAAGGGTTAGTAAAGAAAAAATAAGAGGAGAATAAGAACTGTAGAAAGAATATTATGTGATTATCTGTCAAAAAGTGAATACATTAAATACTAATTATAGCTAAGTTTTAGGAGATCACAAAATAAAGCTATCATTAAAAAATGCCCCGTGCCTTCTTTATAAATATTGATTCTGACCCCAATGACATGCATCACTGCCCGAGGTTCCCTTGACCCGACTTTGATAAACACATACTGGAGCTAAAAGACAAAACTGTTGTCCAGTCTGGACCACCAGCAGTGTGTGGCCTGTTTCCTTGAAAGGCCGTAAACTGCTTTAGTCCAAACATAGTGGGGCTTCAGTTACAATAATGTGGCAATAGGGATTAAAGGGTCTTTCATATCCGTATTACATCAGGTAATATACGTCAAACCCTGACTCAAAACCTACCAGCTGCACTAATAATCAATATCACGCAAGATTATCTAAAACTAAGAATACACCCCTGACGTATTTGTTAAGACCTTCTGGTTCCAACCTGGAACCTGCCGGCTTAGGAAACCACAACTGTGTCAAATTTGAGAAGGTGGCAATGGACGGTGTGCGCCATAGTTACCGTGGAGACCCCGGTGATGATGCAGTCAGGGCGCTTAGTGATGGGGCTTAGCGAGCAGTGTGCCAAACCAGCAAATCCTCCAGAGGGATTTTCACCCGACGATGTCTGAGCCCTAATACTGTCCAATTGACTCCAGATGTTACGGCACGGAGAGGGAGAGAGTGAAAATGACGGATAGTGAGATCCGGTCTGCGGCTCAGTTTCCAGCCAAGAATTTGTACTGGAAATTATAATTCATCAACACAGAAAAACTGAACAGATATGTCAACACTTAAGAGGATATCATGAGTGGCCAAAGAGATTTGCAGGAGGTATCAACACAAACAGAAATAACGTGAGTAACACTGCTAGGCACATCTGTTGAATCGGTGCAGATATGCTTGGAATCAATGGTATGCTGTTTGGTTCCTTTTAATTAAACAACTATTTACAATTGGCTTCTGTGGTCCTGAACTGACTGCTAAATGGTGGAAGGCCAAGGTGTCTTTATGCAGCTCAAGTCAAAGTGATGTTTATGCATCATTTACAAAACTCTTGTAAAATTAACTCATTAAGAGTTGAATGAAAACATTTCTAATGTTCAGCATGTGTAAACGAGACAATACAATAGGAATAGGCAGTTGATTGCAACTGATCCATCTGGATATTTAATCTCAGCTCCCTACCATCTGGTCCCAGAGAGGGAGCGAGGGAATCAGGAAAAAACAGATGAGTTAGGTTTTCCACTGATCATGGAATTCCTAAAACACCCAGGAATTTTCACACATTGGATTCCACACAAGGGAAACTTGTGGTGCAAGCCAAGAGATTATCAAGGAGTTTAAAAAATGACACACTATTTTGTTACATTAGACACCTGAATGGAAAATAATATTCAGAAAGCCAATACATATACAGCTCAAACTAATGGAAGTGCTTTTAATGTGCTATAAATAATGGAAAGGTGTGGCAAGGTCATGGTGTGGAACTCTTTCAGCATGACAGTTTTACATTTTAAAAGACTGACTTTTGGATATACACCCGCTGTCTGCAATTAAATCTCTTATTACTTCTCCTACTGTCTTTCTCCTGGGTACCATGCCATTGTTTCGACGGCCCAAAATTTTCAAGCCCCATTTGTATGAAAAATGTCTCACTAAACCAAAACCCCATTTCTCCAATGGCCCTTGTCCCATACACAAATGCGCAATGCTCCGAGGTCCTGTTTTGGAGAAAACGGGACCCTTCGTGGTGTTTGCAAGTGTCATTCAAGCCACCCAACTCGGTTGTTCTTCACGGACCCATCCCTGCCTCTCTGGTGGGTTTTATGCAACCAAATGTGATGTTATAAGCCAAAACATGATCTTTTGCTAACCCTAAAAAAGTAGGGTTTGTTTTTTTTTTTGGCTAAACCTAACCACACGCTAACACAGTGTTGTCAAGAAATGAAAAGTTTTCATGTATCGGCTCTGAAATTTATGCTGCATTCAAATGGAACTCCTGAGCTTGTTTTTATATGGCAAGTTGTGTATGTGGATTCGTGAACTCAGAGCGCTCAAAAAATTTCCACTTAAAAGATCATGACTGCCACAATGGGGAGACATTCATGCGGACTCCTCTCGTGAACATGAACATGATTGCACTATGGTTGTTTGAAGGCAGGGAGTATTTTTTTTTAGAGAAACAGGATTTTGGAGTATTGACTGATTAATGGGTGTTTGGTTTAAGGGGCCATTGGAATAATGGGCTTTCGGTTCAGTGGTACATCTTTTGGACCAATGGGGTTTCAGAATTTTTGGCCGTCGAAACAATGGGCAGTCCCCTTCTCCTGTAGCCTACCTCTCATTAACCCCATCATCATCTTGCTAAACATTACAGTTCCCTTTTTTACAGTGTCAAACTAATGCTTCAGCATTTTAGGAATTAGGCTCATAACCTTTCTTGCTGAGAGCTGGATTTGGAAATTGACACGACTTTCATACAAAGCTATACCCAGAAGCCTGTTAGCTTAGCTTAGCATTTAAACTGTGCAAAAAGCATATTATAAAAGCACGATGTTATGGTTTTATGGTGAGTTATGTGCCTATCTCTTGGCCAAGGACAGTCACTTCTACTGGTTGCCTGGCAACCATTATAACCATTATAACAAGACTCCAGGAAGGTATTGCTCCTAGCTAAGAAGTAACTACCTGTAAAACCACAACACATCAATTTTACACATGAGTTTTTGTACAAACTAAACATACAAGATGTAACATGTTAATTACAAGTGCTGGTTTGGTTAAACGTTTCCCTTTGTTTCCTGTCTTTGTGCTAAGTTAAGCTAACTGGCTGCTGGCTGTAGCTTCATATTTAGGGACTGTACAGACATGAGAGAAGTATTGATCTCATCTGACCCTCTGCAAGAGGACAAGTGTTCTTCCTAAAATGCTAACTGGTACTGCTAACACTTTTTTGAACAGAGTAAATTTGAAACCCCACTTTGTGATTAAGTCTGTAAAGACAGGCGGCTTATCCTCCTTGTCTTCCTCCACCTCCCACCTTGCTCTCTTTTCAGCCCCGGGGTGTAAAGGTAAGTGAAGGGAAGGGCAGAATTCCAATCATAACACTGAATTACCCTCTAAATGTTTTGCTGTCTCCAGCCAGGTGAGTCATCAGCATTATCCCTCCAGCAAACTAGTTTGTGTACATGTGTGGTTGCAAAAGCAAGCGTCTTTGGTGTGGTGTGCGTTTGTGAGTATGTTTTAAGAGAATGAAAGTGGTGTTAAAGCATTGAGCCATGTGGGTTAAAAGCTGGTTTTGAGGGAAAGATGACATGTTAACGTCAAAGCGCACATGTGCGCGCGTGTGTGTGTGTGTGTGTGTGTGTGTACACACAGTACAGGCGTTAAGTTCTAACACAGAGTACATGTACATACATATGTACATACCTACAGGTACACATTCCTTTACCTGACAGAGAAACAAACAAGAACACACACCTTGCTGCGAGTCTGACTGCATAACCAGGGAGAGAAGAAAGAGAGAATATTCCTGTTGATTCTCTAAAGATATGATCACTATTACCAATGCACGTATCAAATCACACAAACTGTGGATCATTTATACTTTAAAGGCAACAAGTCAGAGCTGAACAGAGGGTTTTTAGTGCTTGCAGAATTTTTCCAGTGGGTGTCTATACTTGTGACTGCAACAGATGTTGAAAAGTTAAAGAGTTAGTGTTTACAAATGTGATCCCCCTTTGATCTGTAAAGTTGAATGTGACTGGGTGCAGTAATGGGCAATTGCATGGAGTGGAGCAAGTGAAACGTATCATCAATCATGGGTATCGCTTTCTGAAAGTTCTGTTACTTATTGTCTTGGTGAGCCAAGAAGATGTCCCGGCAGGACAAGAGGCTTGCTGGTTACGGTTTGTCAGCAAGTCCATCCATTAGCTAAAACCCACAATAACAAGTGTCAAACAAACTTGATTTGTCCTGCAGGACTGACCCCCTCATAAATCATGCTTTCACCCATGATAGGTCTCAAATGAACCAAGGTAAAACAGTGGTACAATACAAGATTAACATTTTAGAATTGCCACTCAAATTCATTTGTGTGATTTCGCCTCACAACTCAGGGAAAATAAACCTAGTTGCTCCAAATGGCAACAATTTGTAACTGAGAGATTTGAACTTTAACACTTGAACTTTAGCACAGGTAAACTGAGTACAAAACCTGCTGGTCAGTGAGGGGAGAAACATATGAAGTCCACCACAGAGGTAACTTAAAGGCACCCTGGAGAGTTTCTTACCTCTAGTAGCGCCATGGAGCAATGTTTTTACCTGTTTGTTCTTGTGCTTGGGGGCCCACATGCACACCGATGCATTAACATTACTTAACTGATCTACAACATGCCAAGAGATGCAATGACAGGAAGGACAGGCAGGAAAGAAGAAGACCGTAGGCAAATAAACATTGACGCAGGTTTCAAAATTCAGATGAAATTTGGGAGCGCCACTGAGTGGTTAAGACACCGCCTGCAAACCGCAATGTCTCCATTCTGAGTCAAGTCATTCCCTCTCTCCCTCTCATTTGTCGTCAGCTCAGATAAAGCTATAAAAATGAAGGCCAAAAAAAATTAAAAATGCCTTTGCAAATGTTTAATGAGGAAGGAAATTAATTCATCACGTGTCGGGCCTGAGGATGCACACAGTGTGTTTTCGTTAGTAATACTGAATGTGATTGAGAAACTCCACAAGGCATCTTCAATTCTGTTTGAAAGAATTGAATTTTCTCTTAGCTATGGCTTATTTAGCTTTTTCTGTGGAAAGAAAAGTGACACAACACAGACTGAAAATGAGTGCAAAGTAGGGATGTTGTGATCCAATCCTAATTTATGTTCTAGGTCAAAGGTCCGATGTCTAGGATTTAGGAGCTTCTTTTGGCAGAATAGAATACAATATTCTTAACTGTGTTTTCATTAGTGCAAATTACCTGAAAATAAGAATTGTGCTTTCATTACCTTAGAATGAGCCGTTTATATCTACATACACAGTGTAGCCTGAGTGTCAGACTGAAGCTCCCAGAACCTTCAGTCTGACATGGCTTTCATTGAAGGCAATTTACAAGGGGGAGGGAATTTGATTTTTCCCTAACCAATCAGTAGAGATCAACGACTCACCCAGAATCTGACGTCACTAGTATCCATGCCTCGGGGCAAGCATTGCCCGTTTAAAATGTCTCCGTCGTCGTTAAATCCAGTTTAGCAGCTTCCTTACTTCGGTCCTTCATTAACGCGAGTAGTGGCGAAATACCTTGATAGCATCGTTAATGTGGTCTGTAGGATCTGTAGCGGTCGCCATTGTTGCTATCCTCACCAGTTACCCACCGGCGTACAGCTTGACATCAGCGTGGGTCTGATTGGCTAATCGCTAGACCCCCAGCGTTCACTGGTCCGTGCAGCGTTTGGACGAGATAAATCGCAAATTCATTGAAGTATGCCAGACCAGAGATGCAAGCCTACTCAGTTGAGTGGGCAGGGTCTATGGTCTGGAACCAGGCTATACACAGTGGGTTCTCTCACACAAAGTCCAACATGTTGCCTCTACAGTAGCCCAGAACAGACAGTTCAACCCACTAGCTCTGGATAGGGCCATCCACATTTTGACATTTTCACGTCACCCACCATAGTTGGTGGGACACGTTAGAAGTTTCAGGTCTGCAACCTCACCACTAGATGCCACTAAATCCTACACACTGGACCTGGACCAGTAGGGGCCAAGATATCATGACCTTTAGTCCCAATCTTAAACCTACATTTCCCATAATGCAACTAAATACTGGGCAACAGTAGCTCAATCTGTATGGACTTGGCTTGGGAACCAAAGGGTTACTGGTTCAAGTCCCCATATGGACCAAGTATGGAGTGTGGACTGTCAGCTGGAAACGTGCCAGTTCACTCTCATGGGCACTACCGCAGTGCCCTTGAGCAAGGCACTGAACCCCCAAACTGCTCCAGTGTAGTCATACTATGGCCAACCCTGGGCTACCCCCCCTTAATTGCATGTGTGTGGCGTGGAAAAAAGAGGCTGCATTTCAACTGCCAGTCTGAGAATTGTTGGGCTTTACAAATAAAGAATCAGGTTAAAAAATAAATGAACAAAATTATAATTCTGTGAGACTGTCTTTGACAGGTGAAGACAAACTCTAGTCTTTCGTGATGTCACTTGACAAATCCATTCATAGTCTGAATAGTGTAGTGTTTGTGAGCTGTACATTGACTTTAACATGTAAACTGAGTGGAGTATCCCTTTAAGGTTTTGCCAAGTGTAGCTTTAAGTCTGGATTAAATGTACAGATAAAGTGCAATGCTGATCCATGGCCGGGTTGCCATGTCCCACTGAGAGGCAACAGTATGCAGGTAACATCATACCAAGTACCATGTCACTGAAACACACCTTTGTTTATTCAAGCCTTCACGCTTCAAACACAGCAGATGAGTTAAACCAGCTGCTGAAGTGCAGACTCGGTGGCACATGTTTGTCCCTGCCCGGTTTATTGGATAAACGAGTGCAGCAGTGTTGACACACGCTTGTTTAGCCCTCATGTGAAAGAGAGAGGAAGAAATAGAGCAAAGAAGCCTCTATCCATCTCCTTCTTAAAAACAGGTCAGACAGACACAGCAGGACTGACCGCAGTGATAGATTTCAGCGATTTGCTCAGAGGGTGAAGGAAAAAAATGCTTTACTTCTTAGATGTGGTCTTCATTATGCCCTACATCTGAAAAGGTCCACTCTGGCAAACACAAACACACACTCACATGGAGCAAAGTGTTTGTGCTCTTTCATCCAGTTCCTGCATCTTTTGTTGCACTTTTGTTTCAACATTTGTGTGTTGAAATCACTTTGAAGTTACACACAAGTATAGCATCATATCACACCAACGCTGAAATCCACAACTTCTCCACAGAGCGCGAACAAAGGCGGGACACAGCAGCAGGTTGACAAATGAGAAGTGTGTGATCCGAACACTCTGTGAGAGATGTGCTACATGTGTGTAAGAGTAAGAGAGACAGAGCAGTAATGGGTCATAATAACCAACCCAAATCAGCCGCAGAGATCAGGGAAGCTAATCCGGTGCCTAGCCTAATAGAATCACAGACACAGGAATAGACTGTAGGGCTCAACAGTGGCTTTGACCTTGCTTCAGTGTGTGTGTAAGTGTGTGTATGTGTGTGTATGATGGTAGTATTTCCTGGATTAATGATCCAAGGGTCTGGGCTGGATTACCAGATGGGCAAAGTGGGCAATTGCCGCTGAGCTCCAGAGCTTCAAAGACCCCCAAAAAGCTCCTGGCTGAATGTATTTTAGCATATTGCAGAGAACAGTATGGTACATAAACTCAGAGACACTTTAACTATGAAGAAGGTGCAAAATAATTTATCAGGGAAGGTTCTGACAGACTCTGTGGACCCTTGTGGGCTAAGACTGGAGCAGATCTTGATAGTTTGCATGATAGGTCTTCATGGGTACAAAATGACGGACCTGAACCCTAATGGACACGGGAAGTTTGATTTGAGATCCAATTGATGACTAATAATTGTTAGAAAATATATATACCCAACCTGTTTTTGCCAAATAGACCCAACCCTGTGCATGTTTGAGAGGAGAGATTACTATAAAATATAGACCGGACAAACCTCTGAATTTAAACTGCTGCTAAAAATGCTGTTCAACGGATCAACATATTTATCATGTTGGATGTAACATACTGTTACTACCAATTTTGCTATATATAATTATTACTAAAATTTAATAACTTTTCAAATGACTATTTTTATTTTATTCTGTTGTCATTTATTTGTTTTTGTTTTGCTGTGAGCCGCTGTAACATCTTATTTGCCAAGCAAACTATCCATCTTTTCTCCGTTCTGCCTCCGACTTGCTGGCGCTACTGCTCAACGTTTTTGTATTTTTCCACTTCTCTTTTGCCCTTGAAATGTACTCCTAAATTAGCCTAATCATCACACAAATTACACGCACTGCACTTAAGCATTTTCTCGTGATCATCACGAGTCGTCACAGATCCACTCGGGTATTACACATAATGACAAATAGACCCAGAAACCAAGCTAATGGAATGGGACCCGCCCCGGACCTGACCAAACATAAAAAAAAAACGTGGACCTAAATGTTATCGGTCTCGTGTTCTAGGGTCTGGGTAGACTTCTGAAGATCTCTAATGTGCATTGCCAGAGGCGATCTCAGCCCGCCAAAGCTTCCGGACTTAACCATTGTAAGCCCTGCATTTAGCTGGGTTGTACTGCCATTTGTTCAGATGCACATGTCTGTAGGTCTAGTTTAGGTGCAAATTTCAAGTTGCATTCTGCTTTATTGCCGGATCTTGCAGAATGTCCCTATGCCAGAAACAATGTTTTTAACTATATTAACACTGTAATGCAATTCCAGTGAAAAAGTCTATTTTTGCTTTTTTTCAGTGTGGTGTCAGTCATTTTTGTAGCTTCGCCTCGGATGCATTCTGCTTGTAGTCTGGCACCTGGTCACTACCTTTTTATAAAGTTTTGACCTCACTTGCACATTTTGCCAAGGAATGTCCCAAAAATACGTAGAAAATAAGAAAAAACAGGCAGAGGGCAGGGTCTCTGCAGATTAATATACCGCCACACAATTTTAGCGGTTCATAAATGACGAGGCGCATTTCCTTTGTATGATTCTATACGTTGTTTTTCAGGGAAACAGTACACTTTTAAACTCTTGACATCAATGTTTGCGTTAGCACAGAGCATGATGTTCTTGATAACGAGGGAGAAAGCCAAATTAAATCTGCATATCTCCATCTTGTTATTACCATTAATTAGCTCTCAAAGCATGGTAGATTAGATGCGGATCACGAGTCATTAACACAATGTGTCACATGCAGCGCTCATGACCAAAAATCGCCTGAGTAAGTTCCTACGAGGGTGTAAACAACAACAACAGCAGACAATTACTGAGCTTCCGGAGCAAATGTCATGATGAATTTCTTTACGATAGGATCTGTTCAGCTGTTTTGTTCTCCCAGGCACTATTTGTCATCTGACAAAAGTCCTAAAAGGTTTTATCGCCCGAGTTTCTCATGGTTAGCAAAGTTGGTCAGATGGCAGAAATTAAGTGATTACCATGTTTCACACTTTGTGTTCTGTTTGTTTGAGAGAATGTAAAGGTTTGGGTGAAGATGCTGCTACTGTAGGTCGTCATAAGTCGCTCAAACATACGTACATGTGTTCCATCGGGGCTGCTAGTTCTAAAAACACCTGCACTAACTGTGCTGTCGGGCACTTTGGATAAAAGCATTCCTGAGTTTATATGTTATATGTCTCTATACATGTATGTGTTTACAGTGTAAAACATTTACTGCCTGATATTCATCAATATTTCAAGATGTTTCAGGTTCCCAAAACGGCTATTTCGGAGTCAAAGGTCTTCCAATGAGTCATAACTTTAATGGTAGCATCTACTTTGTTTTACCTTCTTGCCAGTATAGAAAGCAGTATGAGCTCACATGTTGGGCCTTCCGTCCCACTCCATGTGTCATTCCTGATTGCTCAAGTAAGATTTCACATTTTGGCTCCTGTTTAAAAAAAATCTTTTTCACACAATGAGATGCAGAGTGTTCATTCAACAGGGACCGCCCATTGTTCCGACAGTCCACAAGTCCAAAATCTCATTAGTCCCATCTTGAGCCTCCTACAGACTGTGAGATTTTAGCAATCTTATAAGTTTAGTGCAGCTGCAATATGCCTAAACTTGGGTACAGCATCAAATTTGATGTATGCAGACTGCACAATGACAACATCCATCAACATCAAAATGCAAGAACATAAGGTCATCAGTATGCATCATGCATCTACATCACTGTAGTGGTAAGAGAAAAATTTAAACAAACCTGAATGAAGCCCTTGATATAGTGGCATTTATGGGTGTCGCAAAAGTGAGAAGGAGAAATGTGGAGGTGGTCATGGCATAGGAAAAGAGGCCAACTTGGCATGCCAATTTTTCACCAAGAGCTCAAAGTGTATTAATTATCATCTGCTAGCATTTAGCAATATGGCGCTGATCAATTCGTCATTTCATGCTGCATTTCTATTGGTTTTTTCGTGGATGTAGATCCATACAACTGTCACACAGTGAGATGGCCATCCCAAATTTCTGACACTGTCAGAATTTTATCCCAGGCTGTCTTTAATCGCAAGACCACAACAGCGGCCATCCTTGAACCTCTTTCACTGTGTAATAGAGGACCCCCGTTTTAGTGCCACGACCACAGATGTCGCAACTTTTCTTTCACGTTGGTCAACTTTTGTCTAGGACAGCCCAAAATCGCAGTGTATACCAGGTTTTAGTTAGTCCTGTTAGTCCTAAAAATGTCCCATTGGACTGGAAGCCAATTTCTCCAACAGTTTGTTATCCCAAAAACAAAAACCATTGCTCTGAGGTCCCAATTCTTTGAGAACACACACTCCCTGTGGTTAGATTACCTAGTCACCAGAAAAACTACTTGCATTTACCGTTCCTATAAACCACGGATACGTTACATTTGTCAACAGTGTTATAGTGAATGCGTGGTTAGGTTTAGGCACAAAAACCACTTGGCTATGGTTAGGAAAAGGTCGTGTTTTTGGATTAAAACACCCACGTTTGGTGGCACAAAATTTGCTGGAAATGCAGGGACAGGGTGGTGAAACATACCTGCACTGCAAAAACTCAAAATCTTGCCAAGAATATTTGTCTTATTTCTAGTCAAAATGTCTCATTTCTAGTCAAAAAAAAAAAAATCTTGCTCCCGCCAAGTTTTTTTTGCTTGTAATAAGAAAAAAAATCTTGCTCCACTGACAGATTTTTCTGCTTATTTCAAGTGAAAATTTACTTGAAACAAGTGAAAATTGCCTAAAAACAAGTAACTTTTTAGGTGATGAGTCTTATTTTAAGTGTAATGAGATTTTTTTTGACTAGAAATGAGACATTTTGACTAGAAATAAGACAAATATTCTTGGTAAGATTTTGAGTTTTTGCAGTGTGGGATCAGTGTGTCAAACGTCACTGACAAACACTACAGAGTATCTGTAAAAACAGCAGGGATGGGTGGCTTTAACGTCACTGGAAAACTCAAACTAACGGCAGGGACTATGCATTTTCGGAGAAATGAGATTTCAGAGTAATGTACATTTGTATTTCAGATAACAGGCTGTTGGAGAAAAATGGGCTTTGGCTCCAGTGGAACATATTTTGGAATTTTGGGCTGTCGGAACAGTGCCATGGCACCCAAACAGAACCAGGTGAAAACTTAGTGTATGATGAAAGGCTATAAAACCTTTGATCTCTTATTAATCCAGGAGACAAATCCTGATCTAAATCTCATCATACAATGAGTTAGTGCCTGAGAATACCCATTACCCTTTCAAGACAATATGTTTCAGCTTTGTTCATTCCATCATTGTCAGAGTAAACTTTTGCTAAACAACAGGCACTTTCAGCTTTTTGATCTCTGAGGGCAGAGAGCATCACAAGCTCGATGACTGATGGCCTATCAATTTTTTGGCTGTAGATTATTTTGGTTTGGCAAATGGAAGGTTTTCTAAAATACAGCAGTTTTGCTTCTCAGCCACCCTGTGCTGCATCTGCTCACAGTAATGTTTTTCTTTGTACCACAAATTGCTGTGTGCTGGCAAGGTGTTTAAAGACATGAAGGGTTGCCTGTATGACTTTAAATAACACTACCTGACACTGTTTTCAGTATGTCAAATCAGATGTTTTACTATTCAAAAATAAAACTATGAAAAGGTGTTTAAAATAAACCTGTCTTCACTTAGATACCTAAGATGCGGGTTTTATGAATGTTTTGGCAGCAAGACGACTGCCCACAGCGTTAAATTATGTTTTCTTCAACTCCGATCTTCTAGCACCTATTTTCCCTGATGTTAAAGTGAATTATCGCTTCACAAGAGTGATATCTGTTTTCAGATGGATCCAAACGGCCTTGGAATGTTTTTTTTTCCTCACATAAAATACTGCAAACGTTCTTAGTCCAAACCAGCACTTAGGCGCTTTCAAAATAAAACTATCACACGGCCTGGCTTTTATCATCTGTCCATCTCCCGTCAAAGCAATTTGAATAATGGCAAGATTAAGTTCAGAGAAATTTGAGAACCCACATCCATTTCTGTTTATAACCATTGTGTTTACAATACACCCATTCAGACTGAAGTGAGGAGTCTGTCCAAAAACAAGCTGTTATTTGACTTTCTTTTTATTACTCTGTCCTCTCCTCTGTGCTAACACTGGCGATTAAAGCTGCTAAAACTATGACAAATCTGCTCAGTTGAATTGAAGTTCACTTAGTTCAGGTTTCACTTTATCCGACTAGCATTTTGCTTTGTCACGCAGTCACACACAGACAAGATGTCCTAAGTGAAATACAAAGTACAGTTTCATTTCTGTTCACACCAAGCTCTGAGTCACATGCAGGGCAGAGTGAACATGGACCAAAGTGAACTGTCTGCATGTGCAAACTTTTTTTTTTTGAAGCCATGCTAGTGGCATGGCTAGAGGGATGGAAATGTCTGTTTGTTAGTCCACCACTACGGTCCAAACTTAAATACCTCAACAATTATTGGATGCATTGCCATGAACATTTGTACAGACTTGCATGGTCCCCATTGGAGGAATCCTACTTGGATGATCCTCTGACTTTTGTCTAGTGCCACCATGAGGTTGACATTTGTGGTTTACTGTGAAATACTTAACAACCATTGGATGGACCGCCATGGATTTTTTACAAACATTCATGCCTCCCTCGTAGTGAATCTTGTGACCTTGGTGATCCCTAGACTCTTACTGTAGTTGTACCATAACATATTTTCTGATTAAAATATCTTGAGATCTATGAGACGGATTGTTAGAAACTTTACTCCCCTGACCTTTCGTGGAGCACCATCAGGTCAAACTTTAAATTTATCTTACTATTTTACAATGGTGTAGTGGTTAGCAATGTCACCTCACAGCTTGAGGGTACCTGGTTCAGACCCAGGGTTGGGGGTTCGAACCAAGGGTGGGGGAGCCCTTCTGTGCGGAGTTTGCATGTTCTCCCCTTGTCAGCGTGGATTTTCTGCGGGTACTCCGGTTTCCTCCCACAACCAAAGACAAGCAAGTTAGGTTTATTGGTGACTCTAAATTGGCCGTACGTGTGAATGTGAGTGTGAATGGTTGTCTGCCTCTATGTGTCAGCCCTGTGATAGTCTGGCGACCTGTTCAGGGTGTACCCCGACTCTTGCCCAATGTCAGCTGGGATAGGCTCCAGCACACCTGTGACCCTCAACAGAATAAGAGATTATGGAAAATGAATGAATGAATGAGTGTTTTACAGCTAAATTTTGCAAAACTAACAACATTTCCATCAGCTTCTGCTGTGCATTGTATTTAGTGTCAATTAGCACATGATAGCATGCTAACAGGCTAAACTAAGATGGTAAACATTATACCTGCTAAGCAGTGTTTAGCATGTTGGTGTTCAATAAACATCAACATGCTAGCATTATCATTGTGAGTGGCTTCCATGACTGGAGACTCTGATGTCCACCATTTACTAAAAGATTTTGTAAAGAGTTTTAAAAGACTAAAGTCTGACACTTTCTCACATCTAAAGAACATGTGAGTTTGTAGTCACACTCTGTAAGATTATGCAAAGACTGGGGATCTTGAAGGGTCACTGCAAAAATGTTTGCAAGACTACAACTAGATTCCTTTAGAATGTTTTTCCGCCTTCTGCTCCTGGTGGAAAATATTACACCACACTCATTTAAGAAATTTTACATATTAACAATTCCGTACATGTTTGCAAAAACACATAACTCTAGAAACACAAGATAAAATTGGTAATATGTCAACAGTCAATTCAGCTTTATTATCATCCATAGATAAACTGTATTTGTGTACGAACTTTACATTTTGAATTTTGTCGCCTAAACTTGCTACCAGCCTCTTTACTGTCTACCCAGTTTGCTGCCATCTGTTTGGTGCTGGAAAGAGCACAGCTATTGGTTGTTGACTATGTTCACATCAGTAAACCTCAGTATTTGCATGAGCCAAGATTAAAAACTTATGATAATATTAAATATCATTGCAATATTAAACATGTTTGATCTTGTGGAGATGTCAAGATGAGAAGTAGGCTGACTTAAGACAGCTCAGACTGAGTCTGATGACAAAGTTACACCAAATGAGCAAGATCATGAAAGCCTAGACCAACTAAGGGTAAATCTCTCATGGTTTTATCACAACATTAGAAATTTTTCTGCAACAGCGAAATCACTTGAAATATTGTTCAGTGTAAGGCCACCATCACTGTGCTTTAATTCTCCAGTTTGAATATGTGTTCGGAAATTATTGGGAAACACAAAGGCAGATGAAGACAAAAGCTGACACCTAACAGCCAAACATAAATGAATGCCATAGACTGAGTGTGTAAGTGTACGCATACAAAAAAATATTGTCATTGTTTATCAGATACTGTCTCCACCATCAGAAACACATTTTTGCATCCTACCAAGTTAGACATGTTCTGTCGCAGAAGTTATCACATTTCATGCAAATAACAGAAACCAGTAGGTGCGCCCTTAGGCCGAGGGACTGAAATGTGCTCCACGTCAGCACAAGTATATTAGTAATAATATTAGAGTATCATCAGGGAATGTTTGATGCCAAGTAGCACTCATTTACCCCAATCATTTTCCTGCTGAAAAAACTCTTTCCAAAATAAAAGCTATCTCTTTAATCATTTGACTGCTATAAATCTGTATCTTAAGGATCATAAATAGAAAAGTGCATATTTTTAAGAATCATTCAAGTGTAACACTCAGATGTTTTAAAATCCAGTGGTTATTAGCTACACTGCTCATGAGTTCTTTTATCATGGAGGCAATAAAAAGAGCTCATAAGCTTCTCATTTTTTTTTTCACATTGACCTACTGTGAGTTTTAATTATTTTTATTTGTACATATTATCTTAAGAGCATGACAGAATTTGAAAAATGTAGTATGGTTTCTTTCAATATAAAAATATACCTGACAAAAACATTATTCTAATACTGTTATGTTGTAATTTTAACAGTATTGTTTTTATTTTTTTTATTTGTATTACAGTTTTCCCTTGTTTAAACCACAGTAATCCAATAAATTCTACCAAGAAATATTTTTTATGTCATGATATTACAGCTTATCACTGTCAATTTTACGGATATTTTTCATGGGAAAGCACCGACACGCACCGGAAAGAGCTAACTAATCAGGCTGTTACATTGGACACCTACCGTCCATGACACTGTTTACCGTACATTACCTACATACCCTACATTTGAATAAATGCTGCTATTTGAATTTACAATGAAGGCTTCATTTGCATCCACATGATGTTACAGTAACAGCTCTGTTAAGCTCTATGTGCCGCATGCAATGAACTTTTAGTACAAAGGAAGTCGTGCTTTTCCCACATCTAATCCCTTTTTTTCCCTTTGTGTTTTGCAATGCTTATTAGATGTAAACCAGCTAACCAATACTGTCCTGCCACATGCACTGTGGTAAAGAGTTGTGCCATTCAATATCACGGCGATATTATGCGGTTTTCTTTCCCTCTGGTTTCACTAATTGTTTTAACATAAGGTTCTTGTCAGTTTAGTGCCGCTCTGCGACAGTAAAGTCCAGCTAGTTCTAAAATTAGTCTCCATTTCAGCATTTATTGCTCATTGTTTGAGTTAACAAGAAACAAAATAATACTTGAAAATCTGGTTTATATTGTGGTTCCAAATAAAATGATTTGTACTTAAGTAGAGGAGCTTGTAAAACCACAAATGGCCATATTAAGATGAAAGGAAGATTGCTGAAACAGACACGTCAAACGCAGTGAAAGAAGTAAAAATGCTCAAAAATAGCTCTTGAGTCAACCCCCATTAGCACTTCTATGGTAAGGAGTTGCACCATACTTACAATGGCTACATGCACAGGCTCTGAATACTCCTTAAACTACCTATCAAGGTTATGGCAGCGACTGAGATACCTCAAGATGGACTACTTGTGTTTCTTCTGATGCCAGTGGAGCATGTTGAGAGTACAGATAATGTTAAGGAAATACATATACTCAGTAGGAACATCATGCAGGCACCACATTGCAGCATTTCAGCTTTTGACTTGATGAAGATCCATGAAAGATCGAAACATCTCCATAAAACTTGTGGCATGGAGTACATGTGCAGCCGTTGCTGTTCCTTCATGTATGCTGGATTTTGAAAGCTTTGCACCTACATGATGTGTGTATAATTTTTCTCCCTCAACCTATGTTGCCTTAACAATAAAGAGAGATAAGGTTTGTTTTTTTGGAAATCAACTTAAATACCTCTGTGGCCCATCCACCGCCCCACAAACTCTCACAACTTGTAGTCTCAGATTTCAGAGCCTCCAGCCAGCACATGAACGCACCGCACAGCACAGCACACTTTGCTTTCAAGTGCATCATTAACAAGCATTTTTTTCCAGTTACATAAAGGTCTGAAGGCAATACAATGTCATACTGTGATACATTAATAATGTCATTATGTATAAACTGCCTGTCAGGACTGTATGTGATGGTTAAGCAGTTTTCAAGCTCAACAATATGACTTATCACACCAGAGTTCCCTGCACATTCATTTATTTGTGCGGCCCACTACGATTAAAACACCTGCCGCCATGTTTTGATTTTCTAGTTTTGGAACTGGACCGTTAATTAGTTATGCTATTTCATATTTGATTATTAATTCCCCCACACTCTTGGAGCTCAGAGTGTGTGGGCACAGATGGATCAGCAGAGCGTCAGTGAAAGTGAAACTTAACGTTTTGTGGCGCGGGGTTTAAAAGTTTGCTTTCTTTCACAAACAGCTGCCTCTCTTATCCATCAATCTGATCTGATCAGCTCTGATCGGATTGACTGAATATTTATCCACCCGTTGCATTCACAGACCTGCAAAAACCCTGTGCATGTAGAGAGGGGACACAGACTGAAACACAAGGACATAGGGGCAAGAAAATAACAAAACAAAGCAAATGAAAACTATGCAAGCAAACTAAAGGATTAAGTGTCCCTTTATGTTTTAGAAAATACTCATACTCGAGCAAAAGACCCCATTTGAAACTGATACATGTTTTTTATAGATATATGTGTTTTGGGATGCCTGAGGATATCTTTCAACTCCAATCCTCATTTCCTCAAGGGCCACGTTTAGGGTTAGAATTTTGGTTTAAAGGTAGAGATTAAAGTTAGGATTAGTCTCATGTTAGGGTTAAAGTTTAACCAAATGAGGGGACAAGTTGAGATTGGGTTTGTGTGTGTGGTTTAAACTCTAAGGAGCAAGTTTCACCCTCAGGCAGTCTGAACATCTGTCAGCTCAAATATCAAAGGTGGCCACTAGCCTGACACATCAGTCCACACAGGTATCACCTATAGGCATCTTTTTCTATAAGGGGAACATGAAGATGGCCGCTCTTGAATATTTGAGCTGTGATTATACAACAGGTGGTTGCAGACGAGCCATGTGGGACACAGTAAGTCATTACAGACTGTTATCAAAGAGGGGATCCACACTCTCTGCCTCTGTGGTATTACAACTGTGAAGGAATCATCAGTGTGAGATAAGAAGGAAACACAAGAGTCATTTAAGAACAAGCTGGGTTTCCCCTCTTTTTCATGGAAGTGATGTAAGAGAAGTGGAAGACAGTAAAAATAGTTGGTCAAAACAGAATAAATCCACGTCTCAGCCAATTATGCAATGGTCTTTTATTTTGCAGATTTGGAAAGCATTGCAGATTAACAGGACATCAATCAGACTTAGTAAATCTCTGCTGAAACTGACAAATCTTAAATAAATCTGACTTGACTTTTGTCATAGTTTCATAGTTATAAGTACAAAATGGTAATCGCCTTACTGGCATAAAGGCCCAGATCTAAATCTGATATAATCCAGTAGCACTTTGGATAGACTGACTCAGCTAACTTGATTAGATATCCATCTGACAGACAGACTTATCAACAGGAGCACAAGTAGGCAAAGCACATTTACTAAAGTACTGTATTACAGTTAAATTTTACTTCACTTTATTAGTTTTCCTGTTTTATGTTGATTTACACTTCTATATACCTCCACTGCATTTCAATGGGGAAAAAACACTTTTTATTGCATTACATTATCTGACATCTGTAGTCACAAGTTACTTTTCAGATTAAGAATGTATAACAGTGTATTTGCGACTTTTACACTGCCTGCTCAAGACAGGAATATCGCACCATTATACTGCCTCACTATTCTGTCTACAAGGTATGACCGCGGAGAGGGGAAAAGACTTGTCTCGCCTCTGAGCCAGGAATGGAGGCAGTAATAGCCCCGAAACAAGGTGTGTGTAAAACGTAAAGCTGCAAAGATGTGACCATCAATGGAACAGGTTCGTTTGATTACGAATTATATTGGCGACCCACTGTGAGAGATTTAAGAAGCAGCTGCTAGCAGTTAGAAGCTAACTCGAAGAAGGATGCCGACCGTAAATGTCCACAAATAGGGAAAACTGTGAAATTCAGGAGCTCCTTGCCCTTCTGAGCAGGGGATGAGATCAGACGCCATATAACAGAAGGTAAATGATTGTAATCGACATGTTATGCCCTTGTTGTTGTCTCGAAAGTGCTCCCAACACATATGTCACATGAGAGGCCCATGCTCTTGTATTACAAGTCATGCCTGTCACACCTTTTTTGACTGGGGGATGCTGGGATGTAGTAAATTACAACACGCTTGAGTGGAATGATGGCACTGTTGTGTGGCTCTGTGTAAAAATGCAAAGGAGAAATGAAGGGACTCTGTAGCTCCCATATAGCATGATCTTTGTGTAAAAGGGCCATTGTAAACATTTGGGGCTCAACCCACATCTAGGGGGGGGGTCCAGGGTTATGCTCCCCTAGGGAGATTTTTTCCTGTTAACTGCAGATATAGTATGTTCTATTTCACAATAACAGACTTAATTAAAATCTATTTGAGAAAAACACGATACTTGCCAAGGAAAAACCTCATCTTGTAGAGTCTGTATTTTGTATCTGTTCTCCAGCTGTTCATCATTCTGAAACCATGACACAACAAATATTTAGGATGACTAATTTTCACTCCTGCCACCTACAGAAGCAAAACATGTACATTTGCCATCATATAACATACACCCTCAACAAATTTAAGGAAGGTATGAAATAACAGATACTGCTCAATCGATCTTTCTATCACTAAATTGTAAACTACATAAATATATGTAAATATATGTAGATTTAGATGATAGATACCAAATCTATAGAGGCATATACGTAAACGACTGACAGGCTGGTACGGTAATTAATCCCAGTTGTCACTATCAGTCATCAGCTGTATCAGGATGGGGATGTTATCAGGAGGTCACTGAGTCTACCTCTTAGAAGAAGACCACACTGGGAGGGGGGGTCAGGGATACGATGTAAAGACAGAGGAGAAAACTGAGGGACATAAAGATCCAGACAGTGAATGTAAGGGAGATAAAGAAAATCGTTGAGACAGAGAGGCAGATTACCGTGTCAGATTGGAGAGAAAGAGGAGGGCTGAACTGTCATATGACTGAACTGCTGGGAAGGCCCAGCCTCACCTTGAAAGCCACATGATCTCTTATCTGCTGTGTTTCAGGGAATTGTGGGAAAGACAACATGGGACACGTTTGTTTCTGTGCTAGGATTTTAGTTAAGATTTAAACTTGTTTACATCACGGTTAAGTGTTTAGGTTACAGGTTAAAGGAATGAATTCCCTTAATGAATGCCCTGTCATGTGTAAGTATGTTTCTGCACGGAGTTGCTCTGCACTGTGCTGTTTCTGTTTCCACAGAGCACTGAGTGCCGTCTAATCCAAATCCTTACGGTGTGTTTTGCTCTAACTAGCCATAAGAATGTGCAGTGTATAAACACTCAGCTAAATGTGTAAACCATCCCGGAGCAGGCAGGCCTGTGAAAGTGCGACCATATAGAATTGAGGGAACAGCTTGACCCACACAGAAGAGTGAAAGAAGTACGAAAAGAAATCCAAACTTTCTTCCTAAACACAAGCTGAATATCTTTAGCCTCTCTCATCCTTTTGGAATGAAGCCTCACAGACGTGCAGTTTACTCACAGAACATCTTAATGTTTAGCTTTTAAGTTCACATTTAAAGGCCTTCAGTGCCCAGAATTTTTGTAAATGTTACTCATGTTCACTATCCTGCTGGAAGAAAGGCCATACGATACAAACCCTTAAGGTGCTTGACCCCAGCAGTCTTGCAAACACCACATTTGACACAAATCTATTCGAAAAGTACTTGAGCTCCACTTGACTTTAATTACAAAACCCTTCAATGTCTTAAAAGGCAGAAACAACCTGCAATAAATGTTTGGAGTTGCGGAGTGATGGGCGGAAATGGGTGGACCGCAGGGATGTAAAAAAGTTACTGTTGGTGTTTTTTTTTTTTGAAGGTGTCATAGGTTTAACTATACAAAACATCTGTGGCAGTTTGAGGTAATTTCATAATCCCAGTGTTTTATTCACTCTCAACCACCAAGGTTTTCCCCTGCCAGTGTTTCTATTTAAAATGCTTTGCAGAAACATCCGATCCAGAGCTCATGACCAGATGATTTGCACTTGTCAGACTAGATTTTCTCAACCCAGCACGGCTGTTACATGGCTAGAAGATAAAAGTGCCTAATAATCAATGTGGATCTGGATCAATCCATCAGATGATCCTAGGGTCACAGGAGTGTGGTTATAGAATTCTGCTAAATGTTCACAATTTCCTTCATTTTCTGTCTTAGTCAAGTGCGGTTTTGCTTGCTGTAATTATTCATGTTCATACCGTACTGGCCATTAAGATATCTTTTTCCAGTGTGCTTCTAAAGTAAGTGGTTGGGGACAAAAATCACAGCTCTCTTTGAGTGCATTGTAAAGTTTATCTGAAGTTAATGTGAGGTTTCAGAAGCCTAAGTTATACAAACCAGGTAATTATCTTCCAAAGTTACTGTCATGTCAGAACTCCTTCGCTCTGTTGCCATCCCTTACTCCAGCTCAGCACTAAAACACTATCAGGTGTAAAGGGGGAGGAAATCCTGTACCAAAGAGACTATTTTTGTGAGATATCCACTTCATTCCATTCTCTCAGACTGCTAAAACATTAGCTTGGTGAAACCATCCTGATCTCGCAAGCTCATTCTATTCCGCTCCGCAGATCAGTCTGGCCATGGAATCATAAACGCGCATTCTGGCATCAGTTTTGGCTTACTGGGCCAATCACAACCATTTATTACTTTGTGGTGGGTTATTTGAAATCAGGTCATCAGAATAGGAGGGACAAGGAGCAGAGTGAGTTTGTACACCTTTTACTAACATATTTTTTTGGCAAAGACGGCAACACTCTTTCCAAGACATCATCACAGCTCATCTCCGCTGCACGCTGCACTTGCTTGCTGGTCTGTTTAAAGTGGCGTTGTGCTAGCCTACGTCACACGTTTCGTTTACTCTGATTGGTTTTCTGTCTTTCTAATTGCGTCACTTTAAGTGACAGCCGTTGATACCGCCCCTCTGGAATAGAGGAAATGTACATGATGTATACAATGTACAAAGTACATCATGTACAGACATAAAGACAAACAGATAGGCAGACAGGCAGACAAACTGACGGATAAACAGAGAAACAAAATCCATTGATGTATTATTAAATTAAACAGGGATAGAATGGTGCAGGGATGATGTTTTTTGTGGGCCAACATTGAAGTAAGCATCACACTGGTTCCCTCGTCAAAAAGCCTATGGGATTTTTCCACTGGATTTTGGATTAGTGCAAAAAATAAGCTCAAACGTTTATGATACTTTCATGTATTGTTCAGCAAGATAATCTTAAAAAAAAACTTTCAGGATTTTTTTTTTAGGTGTAAATGCAATCACTAGAAGTAACATGACAACATTAAGCTATAAATAAACTAGACTATGGTCACATGACTTCAACATCACCACCATAACAACGAAGCCATAAAGCCACGTTCAGCGTGATGACATTCTGTAGTCTCATTTAGTAACTTGTTAGCAACGGGCTTTTGTAAGACACATAAGAGCTTTAAAATTTACGCTTAGGATATTTAACACATATTTTATGTCGTAAAACAAAATGTTGAAGTCTCTTCAGCTTGTGTGAACCACAGACCTTATTTCAGACATCTCACCAAAAGACCATTCAAAAAAAAACAACAAAAACAACACTGACTTTAAGACAGGGGAACAGTGAGTGCTAAAATGCTAACTCAGCTCCGGGTTTTAGGACTTCTTTCTGCACCACTCTATTGATATACTATATATATGGAGAAAAGTAAAGAAAGAAAAATAAAGGGAGTTGAGGTTGTAGTTCACTGGCCAGTTGAGAGCTTTGAGAATGTGGGCTCAATGTCGTAAAAATTAGCTGTTTGGTTTTTGTTGAATGCTGTGATTTGTTCTGTTGACGGGTCCATGTCATTGGTCCGACAGCCCATTGGTCCGACATCCCATTAGTCCGACAGTCCGCGGTGCTGAACGGCTCCCGGCGGGTGTATTTCTACCTTGATGGTGCACCGCGACCGGCTCTGGGTCAGCTGGGAAAGGCTTGAGGCGAAGCAGGCTCACAGCTTATGTGTTTGTCACTTTCTTTTTCATTTTAACCCACACTATGATCTTTTCCTGACCCTAACCAAGTGGTTTTTGTGCCTAAACCTAACCAGACCTTAACCACAGGGCATCATGATGATTTCGGAACAGCGGGACTTCGGAACAATGAGTTTAATATGGTCGGAACAATGGACTGTCGGACCAATGGGCTGTCGGACCAATGGGCAGTTCCCCCATTGACAGAACAGCACCTGACTCAGAATGATGTCAGCCGAATCAGATTTGGCTGTTCAGTATGAATATTTAATGTTTAATTTTTTACCATATACATTTTTTTAATGTGCTTAGCGGGATGTTTAATGTGATGGAGGCATTTGCGTGATATAGTCAACTGGCTAACTGTGCTAACAATGGATCAGAAATGTGTAACATTTTTTGCTGACACCAGACGTCAAACAAAAGCCAGGGAAGGTGTCGTATTTAGTCGCTGTGAGCTGTAAATTCACAACTTCTAAGCAGAATAGCGAAGAGCACTCACTCTGCAGCAAAATCTGGGGACCGAAATGCCCCCTGGAAAACAAAACAAAACAAAAAAAAAACATACATTGCTTCTTCGTCGCTTAACATTAGGGTTCTGTGGGAAAGTACAAGAACAACAGTCAAAAAAAAAAAAGGTTAACATGCGAATTAATTGCACGAGAAAAAGATAAATAAAAACACCTTCAGTAAGTAAAGGTCTTTAGTTTGTGGTCATCTGATTAAACGCAACTTTATTTAGTAATATGCACCATGTCAGCACAATATAAACAAAAATAATGCATGTATTGTCATAAATAAAAAACAAATACTCAGCCACTCAAATGCTTTTGTTATGTTGACATGTTTTTTTGTTGTTGTTTTTTTTAATTGGTCCAGCAGGTTCAGATTCCAACTCATTCTGCAGCACACTTTTCAAACATTAACCATCTTCTCCTGGCCAAACTGTCACATTGTGTTTTCAGTGACATTATCAAACTGTATTTACTGTTTTAGGGAAGATTTAATTGTAAAAAAAAAAAAAAAAAAAAATTACTCAGAATGAGGAAATGTCAAGTGTAAATTGAATTACACGTAATGATACAGCATGAGGAGAGGTGAAGAGATGTAAAACATCACATGTTGAGTGAACAGATTTCTGAAACAGGGAGGTTCAAAGACACAAACATGAACCCAAATGAATCCAAATTAATGAATTAATGAAAGACCACAGTTTCCTCATAAAGTGTTCTTCATACGCGCCAGGCTTGTAATTTTAGGTGCAAGGACACTTGACCTGTGTGTGGCAATTTTTTGGGGAATCAAGGCCATAAGTTTAAAAAAAAAAAAAAAAAAGGTGATTTTGATTTCACCTAAACAAACTAAATAGACCATTTCTAAACGCATCAATGTCTTTTTAATATACTCTGTAACACTTCTAGAGAAAGAAGTTTTAACATCTTTTAACGCCGTCTGATGAGTTATATAAGTATATATGGTGACTTCTATTTACAAAACATCTATAAGCATGTATGTGTGACAAAGACATATGGTTTCTACCTTTTTTTTTTTCCTGTTCGAGTTTTTCCTTATCCACTGTGAGGGTCCAAGGACAGAGGGATGTCGTTAGCTGTATTACGATTTGTGATATTGGGCTTTTTAACTAAAATTGAATTGAATAAGCACTGTATGTAATTTACATATTTTGTCATATATATATATATATATATATATATATATATATATATATATCTCAGTTTTAAGTATGGAATTGTTTCCTATGGAGAAATAGTCAGTAATATTAGTTAATAACACTTAATCAACAATGTTCTGAATTAACTTTTTTTTCTGAGCTAAAGGTGGAAGAAGTTAACAAGTTAGCCATTGCTCTTCCTTTTCATCTGTGTTGAGAGTTTCACATCCACAGTACCAACAATCAGCCTGTCAGAAACTTCAAAACAAGAGCTCTTTCAAGCTAGCATTTTTGTTGGTCACACCACACAACACGTGTTGATTAAAATTCGACCTGACACTACACTGAAATGAGAGAGCTGTTGTTCGAAGAAGTAGAGCGTTCTATTTTTACATGAATTAACGAGTGGTTTAGTTTAGCACATTCATTGCGTTTGGTGCTCTGCTGCTCTGTCTCCTCAGACAGCGTGAACAGAGTGAGCACTGCTGCTCAGAAAGTACGGTGCTCTGAATAACGGGGTGGCTGTAGATCAGAGGTAGAGCGGGACAACCCGGCTCCTCCAGTCCGCATGTTGTATTCTTGGGCAAGATATTGAACCCCAAATTGCTCCTGATGGCTGTACCATTGGTGTGTGAGTGTATGTGAATGCTTACTGAGTAGCACGTGGCATCATGTATGGTAGCCGTGGTCACCAGTGTGTGAATGGGTATTGGAATGGGTGAATGTGACGTAGCGTGAAAGCGCTTTGACTGGTTGAAAGACCAGAAACGGAAACTAGTACCGTCCATTTACCATAACCATTGGTATATTCCAGGCATGTCCAAAGTCTGGCCCGGGGGCCAATTGTGGGCCGCAGACCAATTTTAATTGGCTCTCAGCTTGACTTTCAGAATATACCATATGTGGCCCTTTACACAATAATGGTTAATCGAGCAAGATCACTTCACCTCACAATAATAGGATTATCATACGGTTTGTAGACAGGCATCAAGTAGTAATAGTTCATTAAGAGATAAAAATGGTTGCATTTGTCTCACTTTTTTTTTTTTTTTAATCCCACTTGATGCGAGAATCAGTTGGCCCCAGGTATTTTCATGATTTTTTATCTGGCCCCCATTCAAAAAAGTTTGGACACCCCTGGTATATTCCAACAGCACTCTGGATTTACAAACGGTCCAGTTTGTGTCAGAGTGTGTTCTGGTGCGTGGAGTGACTGAACATTACCCTACTGTTGATTAATTGAGTACACATTTGGCCGATTTGAGAGGAAGGGCTGGGGGGGTGGGGGGACAGGCAGAGAGCATGGCACCAAGGCCACAGTGGCTGATAGCATACGTCTTTCAGAAGGGCATCGAGGCCAGATCGGGGGCAACAACAGCCGGTGAAGTTCCTGCCCTGGCCTGGTTGATGCTCTAACAGGTGACCAACATTACAAATTAAACAGGACAAAGAAAAAGGAAACATAACCTCACACACTGTAAGAAGAAACAATTTGTTTTAACTTAAAAAAGTTAGTGTCTGGGCTGCCTTAAAGTTTTAAGTTGACTGGATTTGAGAAGACAAGTTGAGATAATTTTGCAATGATTCAACATGTCTTTTTAAATTCATTCAACTCAAAGATTTAAGGCAGCCCATACACTTTTTTTTAACATTAAAACAAGTTGTTTCTTTAAACCTCTGGGAAAGTGCATTTTCCCACAATCCCTTCATGACGGGTCCACATTTTTACACCACCAAGCTTCCACACAATCACAGTCAGTTTCAACACCAAAAGCCGTAGCGTTCAATCGCCAGACAGAGTGAACATTAACCAGATTCCTTATTTGTTTCCCAAGATACAGTGTGTATCATTTAATACATATTTTAGTCTCTGACTTTTGGCAATTCTCACAACTTCAATAGTTACTTGTTTGTCTTTTCCGCACACATTTCCCCTTTTTGTCTGGGAATTTAAACCAGCAACCATAGTTCTAAACTGCTTTGTAAACCTTGAGGCTAAGATTGATGTTGTTTATTTCTGTAATCTGGTGTTGCCAGACAAGTCCAGCAACATGAGTAAAATAAATTTGGGCAACAAATGAAACAGGTATGAGAGAGAAAGAGCAAAGCAGATAGAGGCGGGGAGAGTTGGATGCACACAAAGGCACGAAAAGGTTGGAATGCCGCGCCGAAAGGGACTACAGGAACTCTCCATAGTAACATTATCAGTTTACTGAACCACCTGGGAGCTGTTTTGGCCCCTTTTGACGCTTATCTGCTTTATGTTCTTCCCACGAGCCCGGCCCCTACTCTGTTCACACCCCTCGCTCCTAATTTTCCTCTTCTCTCCCGCAGTAAAACACAAAATGAACTCTGACAAACAGAGTCCTTGCAGCTGCACTGCACTGAGGGCTCTAACATGCACGCAACAGCCCACAGCTGTAGTAGAAAGCTTTTCTCAGGGTGCCTGGGAGGCCATTTTTGACTCAAGTGCCCATAAAGGGAGTTGCAGAATGGAACTCTCCTCTCTCATCTCCTTCCTTGCGTCCTAATTTCCTTGTGCTGCATGTCAGGAGGGGCTCTGCGTCAAATCCACCGCTGCAACAGCTGCTCCAGCGGCTTCTGCGCGCATGCACATGCACATGCTCCAACTCACGCACACGCACACACATAAGCGGACTCCCACAGCAGCAGGAAAGCATCCACCAAAGGCTCAAGACGCCCACTGATGCGCGCCATTACGCAAAGCTGCAAAGACCACATGTCATGTCAGACAGCCAACTGCACCGCAGCACTTTTAAGGCCATTACGCAGAATTGACTACGTGTTATTGACGTTATGTTATCAGACTGAACACACACGGGCACGCACGCACGCAGCATGAGTATTTTGGGTTACTGGGCTATTTGGCTCTAATCCCATTACCAGCTCCAAACATTCAAATTCTGTTGTCTGGCGTGGACACTTACCCCTGCGCATTTTGGGGAGATATAACGAGTTTCCACACATGCACTCAGCTTAATGCAAAACACACTTTAACCCAAAGTCCCCACAGAAAATTTCAGCCCCATAAAGTGAGGATTTTTCACATCTTATTTGGCATAACCTTAAAAGTTTGCCCAAGCGGATAAGTATTTAACTTGAGCCTACATTACCGTGACACTCACTTATCCCAAACCATGATAATGTACTTAATTACATTTGTCCAAAAAGACAGCATAGGACTGCAAGAGAGGTTGAATAGGACCACTGCGCGCACAGGGGCCGTTCACTCTCTCCACCTCATGCGCATGTAGGCTATAGCTTACATGCATACACAAACAAATGTGCACACATGCACACGGGGCAAGGAGAAGGGAGGGAAAGAAGGCCCATTCAATGCATAGTCCGCCTTTGTGTTCGGAGTCAACTGTGACATATCAGCTTTCACTCCCACTAACAGCGAGCCGAGGCTCAATTAGCGCATCGGTAATCCAAAGATACAAGCTGAACCACATCTGAACCGTTCCCGTGCGCATTGAGCCAGTTCCGCTCCCTCCAACGCGCCGCACACGCCTTTGAAAAGCGCAAGGCTCCCGGGTGCATGTGAAAACAGCAGGAGTCTCTAATGTTTGTGAGCGTAAGCGAGCTTGGGAGAGACCCAACCCTTTCGCCTACCTGTGCACAGAGGGAGAGAGACGGGTAGGAGAAGTGAGTTTGTCCGCACTGGTTTGCCTTGAGGCAGCGCACGGCGCGTTGCGTCTCACATTCTACTTGTGTTTTACCTGACAAAGCTCAAGCTTAGAGGAAGAAATAAGTCCCTGAACACGTCATGCAATTCCTCGGTTGTACGAAAAGTGTACATTTGGATCACTAAATTCAGACGCGTCTGTGGTGCCAAATTTAGTTATTTCCAAAACTTTTGAAAGCGGTTTATGCAAGTTGTAACTCCAGCAGCTCCATAGCTGTTCATCGCACAATTCGATGCATTTAAAGTACAACTTTGTGAGTCCCTGTCATCTTTTAAAGTCAATTGAACATACTGAACACTTTGGGTCAGTCTCTGTCACTCCACTTGTGTCAGATTCGTCAAGAACCACAGAGTTCTTAAGCGACAAAAATGCTCCACGAAGTACCAAATAAAAATGAATAGAACAGTTCCTACCGTAATAAAGGTAACCATAGCATCGGCAGGTTAGTATCCAACAGAGTCGACATGAAGGTGATTAATTTTTTGACAGAATCCTTTGGCGAAAACTTCCCACTTTGTGAGGGCTGCCGCCTGTCTGTGCGCCACACTGGTTCTGTGTGGAGAGGATCAGGGTGTGCGTAATGCGCTATCCCTCTCTCTCTCTGTCTCTCTCTCTCTCTCTAGCACACACACGTAGACACACGCACACACACACACACACACACACACATCCTCTCACACACTCTGTCTCCCTCTCTCTGTCTCTCTCTCTCTCTGGACAACATAATCTACGCCGCTCTTTCTGTAACAGGACAGATGGCTCTTGGCGCATGTTGCTGCAGACCTGCATGCATGCTGCCACTGTCTGTCAGCGGAGCGAGCCTGCTGACATGAATTAGGACACCGAATTAGAAGCGTGTGCGTGTGTGTGCGTGACCAAAGCAACCTTTATATTTTTATATAGTGCTGGCTGACATTTTACAGGTTCCACAAGACTCAAAGTTTCATGTCAAACACAGCCATATGCCTGTAAGAATAATAAGAAAAAATCCTCAAGAACTATAGAAGCGCTAAAGTAAAATTAAAAAATAAACAATTTGCTCCATTGGAATATGGACAGAAATTAGTTTATACTTACTACTGATTAAACATATGCACTAAATTTCATGTATATTTAGATTATCATAGGCAAAGCAAAGCAAAAGCTGCGCAGTAAAGTCGCTAGAAAATTTCAGTTAACTGTTAAGTGGTTAACCACTGAGAATTTCTTTTTCCAGTTGGGCATGTCAAATTAATTTCGCTACTCTTCAGGTTAGTGCTCTGTGCACCACCTAGGTCAGGTGCGAGCTAGCTAGCGGCACTGTTCATCCAGCAATTACTGCCAGTTACACCCATAGACTGTAAAAACACCAGACATAGCCACCGTGATGTCCCCAATAGGGCTGTTGACTCCTGGTTTTTCAACCAGGTCTCACTCCGAAGTTGTCAAAATCAGGCGCTTGGGCAGTGACTTGCGGTGTCACACACAGACGAAAAAAGCCGTCCTTTAATGTCGGCATCATGTGCAGCCGGTCGTCTGCGGTGTCAGGGGGATGCGCAGCAGGAAGAGAATGAAAGTTAAGGCGGTGAAAGTCTGAGGAGGGTGGGTGGAGGGGGTGGTGGATCAGTCCAACAACACTGACTTTGACCTGGAGAGAGCAGGGTTCATGTCCCGCAAGATTATAAAGCCAAGAACGTGTTTTTGTCGTCAAACATAATCACATGCATTTTTTGTCAAAGGGAGAGTTGTACAGACATGGTGAGTCTATTTTGAAAGAGACTGTAGGTAAATGGTAAATTTCCTGTGAAAACAGAAGTATATTTTGAAAGAAGACAATCCATGTAACAGGCAGAATTTGACACTGTGCCCCAGAACATCAACAACCAACTCTCCAGAGGTACCCTGCATGTCATCTCTGGATGTGGAGAGTCTATGACCAAACGTCGATATGTGACAGTGTTGGAGGGAGAATGTGTTTTGGCCTTGAGTTCGCCACTTTGGATGTTGCCATTTTGTTTTTTGGAGCCACAAGTAACCATATTTGGATTAGAGGCTGGTGCCATGAAGGAGTGAGGGGTAGATCTGACTGACAAGCCAAGGGCACTATCGGTAGACGGCCTGTCGCTCAAAGCAGCCTACCTTTAAATATGTGTAACTTCAAGCCTTAATAAAATGTGAACAGGTGAGTTATAGACAAAAGTTCACCCCTGTACAGTTGTCACGAAGACGTAATTAACTACAGAGACCAAAACTTCTATTTATTATTATTCCTTTTGTACCAGGCTGTAAACATGTTTATTTCTGCTGTAAAGTTAAGCATTTTAACATGAGGGTCTGTGGGGACTGACCGGCTTCTGGAGCCAGTCTCAAGTGGCCGCTCAGAGAACATATCTGTGTTGGCTTCATTTTTCATCCCTGGAGGTTGCTTGCTAACGGCGTCCTGACCCAACAGCATTACTATGAAAACATTGTACCCACCCTCCAGTTACATCCCAGGTTGTCTTGGTGAGCAAGCAATTTTGAGCTGCAAACCCCCTCTAGCACTGTTTACTGTCTTGTCACTGTTAGCACAGTTAGCAGTGTCAGCACAGGTAGTGGTGCTAACATAGATGACAATGCTAAAGGGGGCTCACAGCTCAAAATGAAGCTATCAAAAGCAAAATTAACTGAAACTGACATCCCTAGTTGTAACCTCCTGTAAAATTCTTTTGTGTAAATTGATGTGTAACATTTATATTTTTGAGTAAGATTTATCCATATAATGTCTTCTTTATAGTTCTACTGCAGCAGCTGGAGGCTCAATTTGCTCAAATGCACTTAGTATCTTGAGGACCTGTAATTTTATTCACACTTATCCATGGCATAAATATACACTAAAAAGTGTCATGTTTCCAACTGAACTGATAATTTCATCACTGACCAGAATAACAGCATCAAACAAAGAGGCAGACTTTGACACTGAGTACCGTGGTCTCCCGTCTCATACCAACACACAACACTGGTTTATATAACCATGACCATGAACTTTCTCTAACCTTAACCAAACAGTTTTCGTTGTCTAACTTTAACCAAAGCTCGACCACAGAGATGGCAGATAAGAAAACACTAATGTGACTAATTTATTTGTAACAGTCAATAGTATAAAGCACTAACAAATGACCGATTCTGTCTTTAGTGTATCTGCTCACTGGACGTCACTGTGTTGTGAACACAGCGGATTCTCCAGTAGACACACATAGTTTAATTCCATAGATGCGTGCATTCAGCTTATGAATCCTTTTGGACAAACTCTTGTCTTTCTGTGTCTGAGCGGATTTTAAAACCCAAGACATCAAAACACACTTGGCAGCGTTCTGTTAGCTGCACATCTGGTCTTCCTCCTCCATCTCCTGTCAATCTCAATGGCACATCTGGTATAGCTATGAATGCTTTCTTATTGGCCAGCACACACAGGCAAGCTCTGACCTGACTGATAATTGGACAGGTGAGTGGTGGATGGCGGGTGGACTGATACTATTAAACTTGAACAAAAGCAGTAGGTTAAATGGCGGTGGGCACACCCTCAACTCAGGCTGTGTACTAATGCTCTGCAAATCAAATAGTTGTGGTTGGATTTAGTCTATGTTGGCGGAGATTATAGTTTTTACTATAATGGGGTTTGAGTCTGCCAAACCGCAACCACGAAGGCAGATTTGTACTGTACCCAGTTTGAGGGAAGATTTGTGTGAAAGGCTAAACCGAGGGCAGGAAAAGCCTCCCTGACAAATTTAAAAAAAAAAAAAAAAAAAAGTTAAAGACACCCTGTGAAGGTTTTGACCACTGGGAGCACTATGGAGCCAAAAATCGTAATAATAATGAAATAATGTTTTGGCTCATGCAATATGTATTTTGGGTCATTCTGCTTCAGATGTGCAAAATATGGGAGAAGGGAATGGAAATGAAAACAAATAGCAGCTGATATATCCCCACAGACTGACCACTGCAGCAGAGCGCTATTTTATTGGACACATCTGGAGGATGACAGAGTAGAAACAGCAAACAGAAACACAAAGAGAGAGGCACCAATTAAAAGATGGATCTTAACGTTATTTGCCAGAGCTCTCAGCCGAGTGGCAATAAGAAAATGTAGGTATTTTACATTTTTTGGAACCACAAATACGTCACATTTGTATATTTTATATGTTTCATAACCACGTTTCTAAAGTGACATAATATATAAGCTGATATTCTCGTCAAGAGGATGGGTCGATGGTGTGTCACCTAGGCGAGATGCCTGCCAAGCTGCAGACCTCTGTAGATCACTGCTCAGGACCAACAAAAAAAAAACCGAACAGTTGTGATTCAGCAAGTTATTGTTGGGTTTTCATTGTTTTTTTAGGCATCAAATGTGGACATTTTGTAGCAATCCTTCACTGTTTTTCCAACAGCTTTAAGGCATGAAATACAGACATTGCTGCTTTGCCTCCCGGGAGAGTGGCCCAGAAGGATTGTTTATGACAGAGACATGGCTGCTTTTCCTCCTAGGATAGCGGCCCAAAAAATGATTATTTTTTTTACAGAGACATCGCTGCTTTCTTGTCAGAATTGCACCCCCCAAATGGGATATTTTAAGCAAAAACATTAACTTGGCTTTAGTGCCTAAAGTTCAATGAAATGATCAAGTCAAAGACACTAAGGTAATTTTTCATGACTCATTCAATCAATGATATGTTTTTTAGCTGACAATATTGGGCTAACAAACTATTATTTCCTCACACATACTGCAGCCTTGCTCTAGCAAGATAAATACATGCTTCTATTCTTGCTTCAAACATCACCTTGCAGCAAATCTAGCATCTCTTTGGACAGACCTTGAAACTCTATGTTGCAAAGAGTTGCCAATATTTTTCAGTGAATGTGCTCTCATGTGGCTCTGGCTCTCTGGCCCTGACTGTGTTTACTAAGTGGAAGAGAGCAGCAGCATGTTGAGACAGACAACTGTGAATGTATGAGAACTAAACTGATTCCCATTGTTTGTTCGAGGGAACTCTTTGTTTCTGTTTTGAATGATTTAACTTGTGTGATTTTTTTTTAAATCTCAAAATACAGTTTACAAGGATGAGTTTATTCCAGTGGCTGGAACCTCTCTAAAAATATTTTTCACATTTCTGCAATTTCAACAGACTTGGAAGAGGATGTGTTGTGGAACTTCCAGGTAATGCATGTGGTGTACCTGTACTATTGTTTCAGTCAAAAACAACTGCATCCGTCCTTCTATTTAGTTCCGAGGGACCTATAACTTCAAAGAATACATCATCCAAGTCTCGAGGAAAACTTGTTTCTTCTTGCATACCTCCAGGGTGAACAGAGAATCCAAAAAAGGTGGATCCTCTTCATGTATTAAAGTCATTGGAGGGGATTTTTATCAACAGCGAAGCAGTATAATACAAGTCTCATTTACCCAGTCGTACGCTCAAAAGCATGCCCTGAGCATGCATGTGCATATGAGCTCCGCTTTAGCAGAGTTCAAACACACCTGTGCCCAAGCATGCTACCCGGCCTACATGACGTGCTGTGTTTTAAATCAAGATGTTTGTACTGAGTATATAACTGGATAATGAGACTTGGATTATACTCACAAGTTATGTGAGAGTTTGTAAACTGATGTTTTGATCTACGTAGTTTTGCTGCTGTTAAATGCGGCCTTCATGTACTTTAATTCATGAGAAATGTCTGTCTTTTTCAGATTCTCCGTTCACTGTGGAGGCATGCAAGAAAAAGTTTTCTTCACAATTTCAAGGTAACACACGGTAAGTAATATATGATATACAAAGGGTCATTTTGTGGTTGAAATATTCCTTTAAAAAGACGGGTGCAGGCGGTTATACGTGACAAAGGAATGTGTTTTAGGGTTCAAAGATGCAGCACCAACATGTGCAGTCACCAAGGAGTATGTTGTATGCCACAGAGCGTCTCAAACATGAAGTGGTCCTAAGCCATTTGCATTTTGCAGCATCATAGGACAGAGAGAGTGTATGAAAGGGCGAATGAGCATCTAGATATGTAAGCAGTTTCCCTCTTGGCGTCTGGTAGCACTTTTTGCAATAAAGCTTTGCATTTACATTTTATGTTTGTTGTAAACAGAAGAAAAACATGGTAGTTGGCAAAGAGGAAAAAAAAAGTACAGCCAATAATCTTGGATGATGATGCTTCCAAAACTAAACCACGTTCACGTTCCATGTTCCAGTAATCCTTCAAGGCAGTTCTGCATCACTTTATGGTATGACGAATGCTGAAACAATCAAACATTTGGTTTGAAACAGGAGACGTCAGTGCATCTGTGGCTTCAGGTGACTCATAACTTTAATAATTACCTGTTTAACTTTCATGCCTTTAATCTGCTCTGCACAATGGCACCAACACAGGCATCTGCAAGTTTAACAATAGTCAGTTTACCAACTTATGGTGAAATTCATGCTTTCTTTTTCACTTTTTATTTTTAAAGGAATACCTCACCCACAAAATGATCACTTGTAAAGCAATTACTCACCCCATGTTACGTTTAATCCCTGCTGAAAACTTCAGGTTTTTTTGCATGTCTCCACAGTGAACAAAGAATCCGAAAACTGTGAAAGTTCTTGATGAACATCAAAACTATATTGAAAAATCCGTCCACATACTCTCACACAACTCTTGCAGTATAATGAAAGTCTCATTTATTCAACTGTATGCTCAGTACTTCCCCAACACATGCATTTTCGCTAAAAATTTACTATTTAAAACACTACAGGGTTCAACACTAAGGTTTTTTTTTCACTTGCCCGGTCGGGCAAGTTGGTCAGAGATCTACTTGAGTCAGTTTTTACTTGCCCTATAAAAATTGTTTAATTTAAGCAGCTATCAAATAACAAAGACTGCTTTTATGTTATGTAATCTTCATTCACACTGTATTTATTAATTAAAACAACATACGTCATGTATTGTAGCTTAATTCCTACACAAAAATGACAGTGTCAGGGCTTAAAGTGAAAAAAAAAGTGAAAAAAAATTGTTCTCCGTCTATAATTTTGCGCCCTACTTGAGCCATGCCCACCTCTATTTATTTTTCACCCCTCTCTCCAGTTCTGCTGTATTAACACTGGGTTTAATATATTTTGCTTCCATCTCTCTGCCCTGCTCTACTCTACTTCAACGCTACTTAGCTCTCTCTCTACTCTACCAGTAGACTCACAGTAGTGTTTCCCCTAGGATGGAGTTGTAGCAGCGGAGGTGAAGCACACGCATGAAAAATAATTTTCACATGCGTGAAACTTTTTTGTATGCTTGCAAAGCACAGCCTGCTGGGATGTTACATATGAGGTGTCTCAAGATTTAGGAAGATACAATTGTATTAAATATAATAAAAGTGTTGGAAGTTGTTCTTTACGTGACAACGCCTGAACGCAACACAAGCTCAGCATGAGTGCCGTGCTGCTCTGCTGTGCGAGCAGCTGTTTGTCTGTGCGTAACAGCAGTCTGTTGATGGTTATTTACACAGTGTCCATAACAATAACTTTGTCAGCTGACAAACTGCGCCGGGTTCGGGGTCAGGTTTGGTCAGGAAAATGCGGCCCGAGCCGCTCTAGCGTGCTCACCTGTGTGTGTGTGGTGGAACTCCGCCATGCGCAATACAGAGAGCAGAGGAGAATTGTTAACGCATGACCATGTAGAGACAGAAATGACACGATGACATAACACCATAAATAGTGTATTGTTATGTTATTATATGAAGCGTCTGTCGCGCAAAATAATATCAATGGGGGCTGTGGGCAGGACATTGTTACACAGCTGTGCCTGTGACTTCAGGCAGAGAGACCGCTGCATCAAAGCAGAAAAGCACGTTTTAAAATGCATTTATTTTATCAATTAGTTATTAACTTTTACTATTTTTAGCAACTTGCCTGATCGGGCAAGTGAGTTGTTAGTTTACATGCCCGACCGTGAGTTTTACTTGCCCCAGGCAATCGGGCAATCGTTATTGTTGAGCCCTGCACTATTACATAAACAGTCTCATGCACGTTCAAGTACGCTTGGGCATACGTCTGGCTGGAACCTTGCTCATGCATTCCAAGCTTGCCCAGGCATACTACTCTACCATGGAAATGTTTGAATCGTACTGTGCGAGTTGTGTGAGAGTTTGGAAACGATTGTTTCTTTAGTGCTGTTTGACATGGCCCCCTTTTTACTCCAATTTATTCCATTCATTTCCCTGTTTTTGGATTCTTCGTTCACCATTGAAGCATGTGAGAACAACAAAGTTTTCTTCACGAATTTGACGTAACATGGGGTTAGTAATTGCTACACAAATGATCATTTTCTGAGTGATGTATTCCTTTAAGTTCCCATGTGAACTTGATTTGAGTAACTGACATTAGCTTGAAAATGTGAACTTTCAAACTGTTACGGTACCTGTAAGATATTTCGTTTCGAGTTATCTCCTGAACAGGCAGCAAAATGTGAATTTTTAGAACAAATTCCAACAGAGCTCAAGCAAAGACACATTTGCACTGCACGTTGTTTTTCTCTTAACTTTATATGTTATAAAATGAACATACTGTATATTGTTTTGTAAGTTGTTTCCCCTCAATGACTAAGCATTAGTCATACATCATAAGAGGTCCCTTAATACCAACCTTTGGTTCAGCATCATCACTGTAAAGGACGTGTTCAATTTTTAACGAGCACAATGGCAACGCACATCTCCAGCAGGTCCCTTGGGCTCCCCACGTGATCATGACAACTGTGTAATTATTATCCTGGACGGCAGTGAAATCATCAAATATGAAAGGAGCGGGGGAGAGGGGGGAAGTTTTAGTGGAGAAAGTGGGGATGAAGATGCAGAGGACGAGAAAATAAGAGAACCTGAGAGAGGGGAAGATAACTAAGAAGAGTAGCTTAGAAAGATGGAGAAGACAAAGATGATTATAGGATGAAAGAAAGGAGAGACTGAAAAGGATTTTAGTTACAATAAGAATATGTACAGTATACTACTTTAATTTTCAACCTTTTTGTTTTTTGGTCACTAATTGTGGTTCGTCAGTGATATCTGTTCTGATTGGCAGTAAGAAAAAAGAGAGGACAGGAACACACAAAGTCACTGAAAGAGAAATCCAGCAGAATTTCTGAGTAGGCAAAAGAAAAAAGTTCCATCACTATGCACACATCTCAACTGAATGCCAGTGAATTAGGCTGCAAGTCAGAGCAGGTGTATCTATACAGTATCAACTTACTCAACATGTGTTTATTAACCACTAAGGCACTGGGAATGCATGATGCTAACTGCTTAGATAGGCTGATAGTTATGTGTATGTAGCAACTGCTAGCACTAGTTTCTTGAAGTTGGCTTTTGTGACTAGTACCAGTGTATCATGGGCAAGAGGGAATACAGTGTAAGCAGTTTTTACCGACTGTAACACGTACCTAATCTTTTGATAAACTTACAAGCTAATGGTCAAATGAAGTAATATGATTAGCAGTGTTAGCTTGTCGCTCCAAATCATATTTGATTGTAGAATTACAGGCAGAAGCCCACAAGTGCGAGCTAAGTCATCAAAAATATTTTAGCGTCTTACAGAAAGAGAAAAGGGAGGGAATAATACAAAAAACTGATTTGTTTAAAAATGTATAGCAAGAGAGCAATTACCAAAGGGACAGTGGACTACAACTTGGACAACCTATGAGATGCCTGTGAGAAAAAAGAAAACTCCCAACCCCTTGATCACATTATTTTCCAGATCAGTGCTGCCATAGCTCCCTCTCGTGCACCAGCCAAATATTAGGAATGCACAGATGCAACTTTTTCTTTCCCAATTAACTGACAACCACCCACTCTCCAAAAGACACTGACAACTACTTTACATGTTCAACAGTGGTACTACCTGGTTTACTTTTTTAAACATACATATATATATACCATGTATATATATATATATATATATATATATAAATTAATATTAATATTAATTAAATTGCATGTAGTAGGATGTTCTAAACTGTAGAGGCAATGGGAGTAATTGATAAAGCCAGACGAATGATTTCTGAGTTGTAATGTTGGAGGATACATATAAAAATACTGAAAACGCTGAGGCTTTGTTCTTTTAAAATGGTGTCCGTTCAGTTCCAGGGAGGTTTGCAGGACTTGCAGAAAGACAATTAATTCCAAAAGCTTTATTCGTCTGCTTGGCATCCATGTCGAGTTTTGCACTACTCTGTCAGGAAAAGACGTTTGAATCATTAACCTACAGTAAATCAACAGGGAAGTAATAACACATTTACCTTTTACTCTTAGCTGGATTAACAGCATGCCATTTCCTTTATTAGTCGTGGTTTTTCTTGGGCCTCCGGTGTATTTCCACTGACTGCAGGAATCTGGTCCTCAGCTGTCAGAGTCTGCTTGAATCTGATTGACTTCCCATCAATGGTCCTGGAGCCCTTGGCAAGACAGGCTGTGAGGCACCTCATATGTGGGTCTTCTTTGGCAATTTCCCAATCAGTTGGGCTTGTTTGTCCACTGATTGCAAACCTGGCCATACCTCCTTCTCCTTTATAATACTAAAAGAGAGAATACTTGCCTGTTAGGGTTATCTGTTATCCCAACTACATTTAAGAAAGCTGCCTCCAGCTACCTGCAGCTTTATAGACACAGAACCAGTGAAGCAGGTAAATGAGCCAGAGGACTGTCATATCAGTGACATCTTTGTCTGCTGTGTTTCGGTTGTCAAGAAACTAAAGTATAAAATAGTGATTTGATAGTAATGCATGTCTTCTTAACCAAGATAAACAAGAAATCTTTTAGTGTTTTACTGAAACTATCAATCAGTTGGAACAAAGGCTGCAAGCTAGTTCGGGCATATAACTCAAGTTTACTGCTACTCTTACCTGGCATACTCCTCCTCCAATACATATCCAGCGCACCCTTTTTTAGTATGGCAGTATTCTGTTTGCTCTTTTGCTGTGGCCATGTCTGCTGCCACACTCTTCACCTCATCACTTAAATTAATCCCATGTCACCCCCCCAATACTGTTGAATCCATTTGGGGAGTGACAGAGTCATTCAAAAATTGTATATTGTGCAGAATTTCTTTATTTATAAAGACATGTCACCAAAAACAGCCTGCCAGTGGCAAAATAAATATAGAGCATAGGGGGGTATTGTGGGATCATTGAGATGAGCCATTCGGTCCCTTCGTGATGAAAGTTAGAATTGCGTCCACATACTTGGCGTAAAGTCAAACACGTTCTCAGTGGGTGTTGGCCTCTGCCAGGACTGCCATGATGTGGTTCTGTTGGCTTCATCACACCGTGACCTCCAGCATGCACTGGGGCGGTTGCAGCCGATTGTGAAGCAGTCATGATGAGAGTCAGCACCTCCAAAACTGAGGCCATGGTTCTCTGCTGGAAGCTGGTGAATTGCACCCCCTGGGCTGGGAGCGAGTTACTGCCCCAAACGAAGGAGTTCAAGTATCTCAGGGTCTCGTTCATGAGTGGGTAGAATGGAGTGTGAGATGGATTGGCAGTTTGGTGTGGCATCTGCAGTGATGCGGGCGCTGCGCCGGACTATTGTGGTGAAGTGGGAGCTGAGCCGCAAGGCAAAGCTTTGATTAACTGGTCCATCTACGTCCCAACCCTCACCTGTGGTCATGAGCTCTGGGTAGTGACCAAAAGAATGAGATTGCAGATACAAGAAGCCAAAATGAGTTTCCTCCATGGGGTGTCTGGGCTCAGCCTTAGAGATTAGGCAAGGAGTACAGACATTTGAAGGGAGTAGAGCTACTGCTCCTTCACATCCAAAGGGGTCAGTTGAGGTCGTTCTGGCATCTGATTAGGATGGCCCCTATGTGCCTCCTGTTAGAGGTGTTCTGGGCACGTCTTACTGGTCGGAGGTCCCAGGGCAAACCCAGAACATGCTGGAGGGATTACATATCTCATCTGGCCTGGGAATGCCTTAGGGTCCCCCAGGAGGAGCCGGAAAGCACCGCTGGGGAGGGGGACATTTGGGGGGGCTTTGCTTGGCCTGCCGCCCCTGCAAACTGGTCCTGGATAAGTGGATAAAGATGGATGGATGGAACATTGTTTTGAAAATAAAAACAAAGGTTTGATTGATTTATAAGGGAGCGTGTCATGATACTGCAGCCCCAGCCGCATGTCAGAGAGAAAGAGAGCTGAAGCCCATCTTATGCTCAATGTTAAATTTGCTGCTAAAGCAGTCCACTGTAAAATGCCTTGTCTGTAATCTGTCACAGATACCACTTTACTCAGGTGAATAAATTCAAGTGTGCTGTGATGGCCTGTAACCACAGTATTTTGGGGGAATTGAAGGCACCCTGACAAAGCATGCTGTTGTTAGCTAGCTAACTTAATCATAGCTCTGTGCTGCTAAAAGTTGCAGACTGATTGATGGCTGGATGTTGTGATATTATTGGTTGAAATTGGTTGGTGCTAGTTTATATTAGCAAATGTCATATTTTGTCTTACAGGAAGAAAACATGATTGGATTTTGCTATAGGAATATTTTTGGGCATATATTCTTTAATAGATGCACAAAATGTCTGAAAAGGTTAAATAGGCATTTTTCATTTCATTTAGGTTACACTTGTCCAGACTGACTATAATAAAAGCAGCATGTTCACAGAGTAGCAGCAATTTTGTCCATCACTGAATGTGTTAAAACAGTACTAATTGCAGGTCACTTGCGTTTTCTGAACGCTTGGAAATTTTGCGTGTGACACATGAGCCATTACACAGCCTGTGTAGACAGCTGTATTGATTAAAATAGAGACGCCCATGAGAAGGTTGAGACGACTGAAATGCTTCCTGTGTAGGCAAGCCTTCAGGCAAGAGAATCGCTTGTTTAAGGTTAGGAAAAGTTTGTGGTTACAGTTAATTGCAGGTGCATTTAAGTCTAAAAATGTTACACACCCATCCTGGTGTATTTTTGGGTTAATACTGAAATCGCTTAGGAGACAAACTAGCTTCCCGTGGGAATTACTCGCCTACTCTGCTCCTCTTGCTGTTGTTGATCTTGCTTTGTGTCCTTTTGCTTATATTTTGTCTGTCCTCATGTTTGTTTAAACCTCCTCATAAGTAAATATGACTCGTATTAGCTTGACTGAATCCCAGATTTATAGTGTGGAGTTGGTCCATAGAGCCTGAAACATGATGCCATGTTGTAATACCCCAGATAACATTAAACAAGGAGACATGGTCTTTTCTGACAGACTAAATCCTGGCAAGATCACAAGCAACATCCTAAATTACATGAACCGGATTAGATTTGTTTGCACAGTAAATTCCATGTGATTCATACTGAGATCCGAGCACGGCTGTTCAAAAGTGCCGTGCGCTTGTGTCTTTGTTTGCACCGTGATAGGCATCAGCGAACAATCCCAACCACTAACAGCAAACACTGTTCCTGTTGCAAATATCAACACGGAGTAATTGATGGCACAGTGTTTTTATCACGGCATCTGCGTATCGTGCGACTCTGTTCCATGGAAAATTAAACAGCAGTGTTGACGGACACATGCATATTAAAAAGAGATGAATGCAGCACACGCATGGTTATTCAAACGCCAATGGGAACACAAATGCAAACACACACACGTAGTCATAATTAATAGAGACAGATGTGTGTTGGCACACAAAACAAACACACCTGAAAGAGAAATGAAAATGAGTGAGGGGGTGAGAGGAGGGAAGGTTGAACAGGAGTGAAAATAAAGAGGAAGACATGATGGAAAGCAGGTTGTGGAGAAAGAGGGCAGTCAAAAGGAGCAAACAGCAGGGTAGAGAAGGTGAAGAGGGCTTTCACACTCTGCTCTACTGCCTCCCAGACATTTAGACAAATAAACAGAGGAAAAAGAGAGTGGGGCCAGTGAATTACACACAGCGGATGTGTGTGCGTGTGTGCGTGTGTGTGTGTGTGTGTGTGTGTGTGTGTGTGTGCGCTAATTAATCCTGCAACCTGTAGCTTTGATGGAGTGGAAGCCTCCCTACACGCTGGTGAACACCTCCGAACAAACATAGACCTCACAGGGAGAGCATGTACTTGTGTTGACACAGGCACGACGTCGGTGCTGATTATAGACTAGCCTACTGCTCTTGAGGGACTAGTGTGACGATAGTATGTGTTTAGTGTGTGAGAAATTATGTGTGTACGTGTGTGTACATGTCTGTGTTACAACATTTTTTCTTGTTAGAATGTGTGCCTTTTTCACCAGTGTGTGTGCTGGTGTGTACGCTTAGGATTTAGTGGTCGGAGTTTGTGCATAAATGTAAGACTCTGTATTTGTATTACATGAATGCACAGTCATACAAATATGTGAATGTGTTTACAGCATGTGTCTTACATTTAAGATAGATATATAGTATACATGTCAATATATGTCTGTCACCAATATAGCTGATATGTTTTATATGTATAGACCCTCTTCATATCAGGTTAGGAAGAAAGTATTTACTGTTGTAGGGATGAATCACGTTACGTGTATTAAGGGTTGTCATGTCTATCTAATTAGAAATTGGGGAGGTATTAAGAGAAATATTGGACTTCTCCATAACGCTAACTTTTTAATGTATTAGCTAACATTAGCTTCGATAACAAAACGAACTGGAGGAAACCGTTCAAGTGTCGTCCTCCTTTGTAAGATTGGCATAGTAATCAAACACAAAGCCGGCCATCCCACCTTCAGCAAACCCGTCATATCATCCATCCACTGGGTGAGAGGATACAGGTTGTAAATCAAGGTAGTAAAACAAGTCATTTTGCAAGGGTTGTGACACTCATCCATCATCCAAAAGTCCATCCATCCACTGATTTACAGATGCCTCTTTCACAATGTAAGTCTGTGGGAAAGAGTCTTTTTGGGCCCAATGGCATCACGTGATGGACCTGAAATTTGTATTTCACAGTTTGGCCTCTATTAAATTTGGCTTCAAAGCCTGGTGCTGTTCCTGAGGGCTTGGTATCTATCCAATCAGATGGCTTTGGCTTTATTTCTAAATGTAACTTTGATTTTTAAACATAAAAGACTAAATCTAAACTTGAGGAATCTAAACTAAGAATGAATAATCCCAACTCACGGCCCTTGCCTTCATCTTTACAGCATCAAGACACAACACCATCTCTCTCTTTTGGCAACTTTAGACTGAATTAGTTTCACATTTATTTACTTTGCCAGAAAATCACAACCATCTCTAGTGGCTATACAGTATGTACATCTGCAACATATGACATGTTCCCTGACCTCCAGTACAGACAGAAAATAAACTGGAGAAACAAGGAGATTTATTATGGTATTTTATGAATGATTTGACATAAGCAAAGTTGTGCTCGTCAGAAGTCTTTTTTTGTTGACGAGCAGGGTGAAAGGGAGAAAGAAAGAGAAGAAGAAAGAAAAAAGAGCAATCAGAGGAAAGACCAATGATGATGATGATGATTATCAGAGCAGAACACTGCATTATTCATCCCGCTCTCTGGGAAGAGACAGGAACAGGAGTGATGGAGTGAGAGAAGGTAGAAAAGTAGGTGAGAGAGGAAAGGAGGAGAAATGAGCAAAGAGCACGAAGAGGAGAGCGGAAGGGGGGAAGAAGTGGAGAGAGGATAACAGGAGGTGAGACGGGGGAGGTTTAAAGAAAAGAGGGTTACTGAAGAACAGAGGAGGAAGGACGAACACAAGTTGAGGAGGTGAATGAGGATGGAGAGGAGGCTAAAATGGTGGGAGAAAGAGTTGCATTGATTCAAAGACACAAGAAATCGCTACAGGCATCCTGTCTCTTAGCTACAGTTAATGTTGGTTCCTTTCAACCTTATAGTTCTGATAGAGCCCTATTTAAACTGCTCTGGCCTGCCTACTGTTGCTGCTTCCTCTGCAACCCACTTTACAACCTGCCTCCACCCCAGCTCCTCCTTTTTTATGCTACGTCTGACTTATCAATGTCATCTCTGTTTGTCATTGATGCTGGCTCTGTTCTGTTCCGGGGAGTCTTCGCTACTGCTTTCCCTGCTGTAAGCTTTGCATGCAGGCGCATGGAAGGGCTGGGAGGTTTGCTCTCTCTGCATCAGAGCACCCATTTTTTATAGCATCAAATAACAAATTAAAACCAAACTTATCTGAAAAACAAACATTTGAACATACAGCAGTGTGGTAAGAACTATACAAAATGACAGAAACCATTTTTCTGAGAAAAAATGTATTTGATGTGTACTTTGAGTTTATATTTGGATCTATGTCCCATCTGCTATCATAGAGAGGAAGAGCTTAATGACCTATACTGCAGCCAGTCACCAAGGGGCAATCAAAATGTTTTGGCTCCACTTTTGGCTCCACTTTCTATCACGTCATCTATCTTTTTATACAGTCTGTGGTCAGCACTGTCAAGACGATTTGCCATTGATGTGAATTTTGGGGTAGTAGCCTAGTCAATTAAACTTTACCCCCATGAGTAAATGTGCCACCTGCAGCAAGTTCATTGGAGTTACACTTGCAATTACTGAAATCCATCCTGACTTTATCACCTGATGTTCAGATTTCAGATTTATTTATTTTCAAAAAATGGGACATTATATATTAATAAACAATTACTTGTAAATACATGAGATTATAGCCAGGCGGCTAATTTCCATCTCCAGTCCCATGGCAGGTTGATGTTAAACACATAAAAGGCAACAATGCCAACAAAAAGAAAAAAAGATAAATGAAACAGAGTAAGACAAGCAAAACAACATACACAGAAACATAGTAGGCAAGAGCTGGGAGACCATAGGAATTTTTAGATATCAAGTTATAAAGTGCTTGAGTGCTAGTTAAAGTGCTAAAGTGTTGAGTACAAAAGTGCCAAGTGCTAAAGTGTCTGCTTGTTTAAGTACTTGTTATATTGCACATTGCTCAAAATTGCACCAAATAGTAAAGTGCTAGATTGAATTGCATGATGCCCATAGCACACGCATGCAGGTGTGCGTCTAAATATTGCACAAAACTAGCATACATAGTGTAAAGTTTCACCTGTAACAAAAAAAAGACTTAAGGCGTTTCTCAATCTGCGTTCTTGCCTGTACTTGTGTTCTTGGGGATTTGTGAAATGTCATCAGTCGCAGCCCAAGTGCTATTCCAATTCAAAGTCTGCATCCAGCCAAGTACAGTCCAAATGCCTAGATGTTAACTTGCTCTGCCCGTTCCATCGGTGATGCATCGGGGGGTAACTTGTGTGGACTTTTGACAGCCAGGTATCCCAGAATGCATTTCTCACAGACCAGCGGCAATGGCAGCCATCCTTGGGAGTTTGTACTCCCGAGTGGAACTTGTCAAGTCCGAACTCTGAAGTGTGCATGTCCGAACTTGGCGTACTTGGTAATGAGAAACACCTTTAGAGTTCAAGATGGACTACATTACAGCAGGAAAGCTTTCTCTTAAAGAAAACACAGCAGGTTAACCTTTATCAGTCATCATGGAGGCTCTTTGGAGGTGTATACGAAGAATGGGTCTGTACTTTTGTGCAGTACAAGTCGGTACAGGAATAACTGGAGGTGTGATAGGTATGACAGTTGTCTTATGATAAAGTGATGTTTGAAAGACAGTGAAGAGGGGGGAAAGCAGTGTAACGATTGATTGAATGTTACTGTCTTGTTTTAACACTGCAGATGGTTCTCAAGCTTTTCATCACACATGGAAATACTTATCATCTTTATTTTGTTTCATTTTGCAAAAAAACATCTACTAAATGGGCTGTTTCAAGAATACTCTAAGTGGATAACCATGTGTTTCAAACCGTGTTTAGGTAACATACTTACATAACAACAAAGCTATTTTAACTGAAAACACAATCTTTTTTTAAGCCTAACTAAGTCCTTTTGGTGCCTAAACCCAACTGTGCCACCACCACATAATACAACATATTACATGTAATGCAATGTTACAGGTTTCACATATTTCTGTGAGATCACATTGGCAAAAAAAATGGCACAATTTATTGAAAGAAGGGATTCCAAAAATACTTGTTACACATAAATTACAATGTCTGGTGACAGTTTTGGGAATTGCATGTTCATTATGTTTCTTCATTTTGCAATTTGAAGAATGTAGGCCTACCTAAAGCACCTTCAAGTAAAGTGCCATAGGGATGACTATAGCGTGGACTTACGCTGTCCTTATTTAGACATCAGGAATTCTAGTATCCAGAGGCAGAGATGGTGTTAAATATTTTTTGCACTCTCCTAAAAGCTCTACTATCTGATCAAGATTGTTAAAAGAGATCCCACACATTTTAAGAATTTCCCATCTTCTCTTACAACTTCAGGCAGCAACTGGTAGGGGATTGTGAGTAACTGTGGCAGAGACAAGAGAGTTAATGTTTAAGTTTTATATCCAAGCTTTTCCAGGGATTTTTTCTCATGTAATTGATTTAAGATGTAGTATTATCATTTTGAAGAGTAATAAAAGTATTTTCAGATCTATGAGTTTTTCCTAGAGATGTCCTGAGCCAATGCTAAGGATCGTATTAGAGCCTATCTGGCCATATCTTAATGGATCATATCAGCTAAAACACAGCCAGTCAAATCTGGATCGTTTCTTTACTGTACTCTGCTATGCTTATTCCACCTCACTCCTCAGCCTGCGGGTTTGCACTGACTGCTTACCACTTCACAAATGTTGCCAGCGGCACGTCATATCAGCTTCCGCTAATTAACTTTTGCTCCAAGTCTTTTTATTTATATTTGTACATAGATAAATAGTGTACAAAGTACATAAATTCAAAGGCATTGATGATTAGAATACAAATATAAACATAAACACCCCCCCCTCAACCCTGGAACAATATTACTGTACCATTCGACAACCTAGTATTGATTGAGTTTGTATGCAACCACTTGTATTACATGCATCACGTACATATCATACATATTTTATATGAATAAATAAAAGTGATACAGTTAGAATAATAATAAGAAAAATAATAATAATTAATTAAAACAAAACAGCATGATAAACAAGTAAACAAAAGAAAATCAGCAAGTGATTGAGAGTGGTTCTTATGGGTTTCAAATTATGCATAATACAGGATCAGTCATATAGAACACCGATATAAGTGACATCTTATTTTTCTATATAACTCAAAAAAGGTTTCCATGTAGCATGAAATTTTTGAATACATCCTCTTGTAGAGTAACGAATCTTCTCTAGTACCAAATGGTGTAGAAGGTCATTGACCCACATCTTAAAGGTTGGGGGAAGTTTCTCCTTCCACTTAAAAAGTATTAATCACCTAGCCATAAGAGATGCGAAAGCTATCATATTCTTTGCCTGGCAGCTAAGGTGAGTGTCTTGTGGAGTTATTCCAAATATGGCAGTAATGGCAGAAAGTTCAATAGGTACTTGTAAAACATCTGAAAAAGTTTTAAATATTGACTGCCAGAAATTGTCTAGTTTTGAACAAAACCACAACATATGCGAGAGGGTGGCTGGTGCTTGCCTGCAACGATCACAAATGGGATCAATGCTAGATGCGAGCTTTGCTAGTCTCACTTTAGACCAATGAAGGCGATGCATGACCTTGAACTGGATAACTGTGTGTCGTAAACAGATTGAAGAGGAATGTATTCTATCTAAAGCTCTTTCCCAAGTCTCCTCAGGAAGTTCACACCACAAATCGCCCTCCCATTGAGTCTTTAATGATGTCAAAGGTTCCAAATAAGCTTCAGAATGGAATTTAGGAGGGTGTTGGGTGGTTGGGATGGGAAGTGAGTAAATGATGTGGATATGAAACTACGGAGCTGCAAAAATCTAAAAAGATGAGCATTTTGGATGTTAAATTTAAGCTTTAGTTGATCAAAAGATGCAAAAGTATTATCAATAAAGAGATTCTCTATTGTGGCAACTCCTCTATCAGCCCATTCCTGAAAAGCACTGTCTATGATTGATGACATGAACTGGTGGTTTCTTGTAGGAGCACACGTGGGTAGATCGCTGAGAGAAAAACTTCGCCTGAACTGTGTCAGAATTCTAAGTGTGTTTCACAATTGGATTTGAGGTGAATTTACATATGGAATTCAAAAGAGGAAGTTTTGAGCATAGAAGTGAGTGTAAAGAAGTATGAAAACAAGAGGAGTTTTCCATTCGTAACCACTCAGGAGTAGTGTCACCAGATGGAGACAGACGGAGACTTTCCAAAACAGCATAGACCTAATGTTGGCAGCCCAATAGTAAAACTGGAAGTTAGGGAGGGATAATCCTCCATGTTTACGATGCTGTTGTAAGATCCTTTTCTGTATTCGGGGGTCTTTCTTGTTCCATATAAATCCTGACACCAAATTGTCCACTGACATGAAAAAGGATTTAGATAGGTGTAGGGGAATGCACTGAAATATGTACAAGAATTTGGGCAAAACATTCATTTTAATTATGTTAATTCTGCCTCCTAATGACAGGGGGAGTAAACTCCAGCGTTCCATATCTTGCTTAAGGCGAGTCAATAATGGTGAAAAATTAGCTTTGAATATGTCTTTAAAGGCATGTGTTATCCAAATTCCTAAGTATTTGAATTTTTGCCGACTGACTTTAAGCGGGAATAAACCAAAGACAATTTGCTTAGCTGCTATATTCACTGGCATAATTTCACATTTCTGTAGGTTAATTTTGTATCCTGATATTTTGCCGAATTCTTCAAGCAGGTTGAGAGTATTTGGTAGACTAGTTAAAGGATGGGACAGATATAAAAGCATATCATCAGCATATAAGGACACCTTATTATGCGAATCATATCTCCGTATTCCCTTTATATTGATTTCACCACGTAACGCTAAAGCCAGTGGCTCAATTGCAGTAGCAAACAGGAGTGGCGACAGAGGACAACCCTGTCGGGTACCACGATGGAGAGGGAAGTAAGAGGAGAGGTTATTGTTTGTTCGGACAGCTGCAAGTGGAGAAGAATACAGAACTTTAATCCAGGAGATGAATTTTTCACCAAAGCCAAATTGTTTGAGAATATAGAAGAGATAATCCCACTCCACCCGATCAAACGCCTTCACAGCGTCAAGTGATAATAATATTTCTGGAATGTCGGGTGGAGTGGGACCATAAAGAATATTAAATAGGCGTCTAATGTTAAAAAAGGAGTGACGACCTTTAATAAAGCCAGTGTGATCATCGGCTACAATTGAGGGCAAAACCGCCTCTAAGCGGCAGGCCAGCATTTTGGAAAGGATTTTACTGTCTACATTTAAGAGTGAAATGGGACAGTATGAGCCACAATCTAGAAGGTTTTTGTCTTTTTTAGGAATAAGGGAGATGATCGCTTGTCGCATAGTTAGAGGGAGAGAACCAGTGGCGTGTGACTCCTCGAATACAGAGAGCAGGATGGGAGACAGCTGGTCTGCAAATTTTTTAAAGAATTCGCTCGGGAACCCATCGGGTCCTGGGGATTTTCCAGCTTGCATGAGCTTAACTGCATTCATAAGTTCCTGTGCAGAAAATGGTTTGTCTAGCTCGGATGCAGTTTTGTTATTAATTGTGGGGACATTTATTTTCCTAAAAAATGAATCAAATAGGATATGGTCGCCAAGAGATTCACTATCATACAGCTTCGAGTAAAATCTATGAAAACATGAATTAATCTCAGAATGATCTATATGCTTAATGCCCGATTCATCGTTTATCTCAGCTCTAGTTCTATCCACCGCTTTCTGATGGAGCTGATGGGCAAGAATCTTCCCTATCTTTTCACCACGTTCGTATGTTTTGCTCTGTGATTTATTTATTAAGTTTTCAATGTGTTTTGTTGATAGTAGATTAAACTCTGTTTGAAGAGTTAATCGCAGTTTGAATAAATCATCGGATGGGGTGACAGCAAGTGTAGTATCTAATTTGAGAATATCATTTGTTAGCTGTTCAAGCTTCATATTGTGACGTTTTCTTTGTTGTGTACTATATGATATTATTTGTCCCCTCAGGTGTGCCTTCATGGATTCCCACACTGTTAAAGGAGACATTCCTGGGGTCTGGTTATGTTCGAGGAAGAAGGTTATTTCAGAAGAGATAAATTTAATGAAGTCTTCATCTGAAAGTAGTAAAGTGTTAAGACGCCAGGGGTGATAGTTGGCATGGGAGATTGGTATACATAGAGTCATCAACAGGGGAGCGTGATCTGAAATAATTATGGCTTGATACTCACACTTTCTTATTAGTGAAAGAAGGCTTTCATCCAAAAAGAAACAGTCTATGCGCAAGTAAGTATGAGAAAAGAAGGAATAGCTTCTAGCCGTAGGATTTTGAAAGCGCCACACATCAGCTATGCCATTCGTATTAAGAACGAGCTGCAGTTGAGACGCTGCACTGGATTTGGATGCAGTCCTAGGCGAGCTATGATCCAGAGCAGGTGATAATGTGCAGTTCATATCCCCTCCGAGGATAAGATAGTGTGTATCCATGTTGGGGATATGAGCAAAGAAATTTACAAAAAAAAGAATTGTCATCCCAATGTGGTGCGTATACGTTGGCTAGGACAATTGGTGTATTATACAGTCTGCCCACTACAATTATGTAGCGCCCTGAGGAGTCTGTTTCAACCTTTGACATAACAAATGGGATGTTCTTATTAATAAGGATGGCCACACCTCTAGATTTGGAATGAAAATTAGAATGATATGATTGCCCGATCCATCCTCCCCTGAGTTGAAAATGGTCAAAGGTTTGGAGATGCGTCTCCTGGAGAAATGCAATTCCCGCCTTTAATTTTCTCAAATGAATCAATACTTTCTTTCGTTTAGTGGGATGGTTCAAGGATTTTACATTCCAGCTTACAAAGGTTACGTCACAGTTAGCTGATTTGTTTGAAAAATCTGTGTTAGTCGTAGCCATATTGAAAACAGAGAGAGATTAGCAGTGCATTAAGTCTGCCTGTATTTATACTTTCAAAAGTGTTGAAAGGACCTTTAAAGGATAAATAAGCATAAATGATGAACCAAGGGAAAAAGAAAAAAAAAACTGATTGGAAACCCAGGTACAGTAAATCCCCAACCCTCACCTGAAAGAACAAGGTGATTCCCAAACCCCTCGCAACAGTATCTACACATTTAAGTGCTTGTGTGAGGATACACTAGCTCTAAAAGAACAAACTCTGCTGTAGAACATAGTTTTGTATGAGGCACCTTAGAAAATGTTTGAAATTTGAAAAGACAAAAATTATTTCTTCAGTTGTCTAAGTGCTGAGTATAGACAGAAAGAAAAATGATACTGACAAGAGACACACAACAGTATTCTGACCAGTCAGATTATTATATCGGTTGCAAAAAGTAAAATAAAAGAATGGAAAAACAGGTGCCCTCTACTTCTTCTGGAACAGACTGGAGCCATTTGGCTCTGTAGAGTGTATTAGTCAAGGTGATATGTTTGCGTGACAGAATGGACAGCACCAACCTTATTCAGATGTAGAATTTAGCTATTCTCACTCATTTCAAGTTATGGTCAGTCTTTTGAAGAGTCCGATAGGATTCTGGTTTTCACGTAGGCCATGGCTTCTCCCGCATTTTGAAACTGCTTCTCAGTTCCGTTATGCATGATCCGGAGTCGTGCTGGGTAGAGAAGGCCATATTTAACACCGTCTCGTCCACGAAGTAGTCGTCTCACCTCGCCGAAGGCGGATCTGGCCTGCACGACGCTCGGGGGATAGTCCGGGAAGATGGAGATGTCAGTCCCTTTGAACCGGAGCGGTCCGGACTCCCTGGCGCGGCGAAGGATGTCAGCACAATCTTGGTAATAGTAGACTTTTGCCACGATGACACGGGGTTTACCGTCTTGGCTTCTCCGCTGTAGACTCCTGTGAGACCAGTCGATCAGGACTTCTTTGTCTATTTTCAGCACTTCTCTTAATAATTTGGAGACAGCTGTCGGTGTGCTTGAGCCTTGGGTCTCTGGGACATTTAATATTTGGATGTTGGAGCGTCTCATTCTTCCTTCCATATCAACATATTTCTCCCGCAAGTTGCCGACTTCTGTCTCGAGTTTCCCCACTTATGTTAGCAATGAAGTCACGTCGTCTGAGCATGACGAGAGCCCCTGCTCCATGTGTGCCACTGTTGTTTTCATCGTCTCCACATTGGAGCGAATCGCCACGGTGTTGTTTGCTGGCTCCGTTTTTACTGCCTGTAGCTCGGATTTGATGTTTTCAAAATCTTCGGCCAGAGCGGACTTGAGTTCCGACCTGAGCAGCATAGCGATGTCCGTTTTTGACGCCGTGAGGATTTCTGCTTTCAGGTCCACGATATCCATTTGGTCTTCAGGCTCAGGTGTGTTACACCTGGGTGGTGAATCACTTGAGCTTGAGGCTTTGGGCCCAGTTACGTTGGCTCCTCTGGTAAACTCAAATTTTCGCAAATTGTAGGCCATTCGCGCTACGGCGTCACAGTAAAAATAACATATACTGAAAAAGAATTAACTCAGAGCGATGTATCGTAGTTTTCTGTTGGTATAAGGTGCCTAAAAGAACTTTTAACCCGAAATTCAGCAGAGCACGTTGCTTATGCTGCCTACTCCATCGCCTGCTCGCTAGCGCCCCCCGCTAATTAACTTTTATTCAGTGGGTAACTAAATTGCAGGCCTGGTTCTCAGCCAAAGATCGTTTGTAAAAGAGAAAGCTGTATACCACTGTACAAGTAGATGTTCTGTTCTAACAATTCCAAGTATTTCACATTCTCCCAGATAAAGGTATACTATGCAGGCATTGTTGGCTGCTGTTCGGAAACTTCTAGTGGGTCATAAGTGATGATTGCTCCCACTTCTGTATGAGTGTATGTATATATTTTTTCTTTTTTAAGAAAATCCTGCATGTTTTACCTTTAAACTTTCTCTCTCAGCATACCGATAATTTAATCTTGTTAACTTAATTGTACATCAGTGTCTTATGAAGAGTAAGAAATTTAGTGGCTACAGCTGTTATTTAAGTGTGTCACATACATTTTTTTATTATATATGTATCAAATTGGAGCCGGTGTCAGCAGATACTCAGTATTGAAGACCTTGGATCAGGATTGTGGCCAAAAAACCTGATCAGGACATCGCCAGTAGGTGATTTAAAAAAAATAATGCCAGTAGATTGAGCCAAGATTAATTTCCTTTAAAAAAAAAAAAAAACCTTCCTGACATCCTGTAGACACTACACAAACACAATCCTCAGCCAGCCTTAGTTAGAAACAAAGTTAAAGACCTGTTTCTGCCCAAAACATTCTGAAGACTATGCTTTTATATTTTAGGCCTCAGCTGCTGAGATCTTCCAAATAGTACGCTATACACTGCAATAGATTTGCATATAGGGGCAGCCTGTTTGTTGACTCACTGAAAGCCATTTGTCAGACTTTGACTGTAATGACAGTTTCAATGGACGGCAGAGAAAACATCACAGAGAAGGAACGTACAGTGACTACAGGGAGGAAGAGTAATGATCTGACAAAACCGATGTTTAAGTGCTACGTGGAGCTCCCTCCAAAGGGAATTTCTTCTTTTGAAATATGAGTATTTATGAACATGTCTCTCGTTTCTTTTTCTTTTTTTTTTAACTTGACAAAGTCATATCAATTGAAACCAGCTAGTAAGCTAACAGGCAAAACTCCAAGTAAATAGAATACTTGTGTGCAGAAATGCACCTTTGGGATGAATGAGGTGCTGAGTCTAGCAGTCTATTTGCCCTAATGTGAATGCTCCCGTGCTAATCGCACTCAGATCACTGAGAACATACAGATGTAGATGTGAGCTTTCACTTTGTATTGCAATTCTATTGAACTGTGCTGATTCATTTCTAAGCGGACCTTTTCTGTGTAATCAAGTGTGGTAGCAGTATATAATAAGGGTTCATATATACTTGAACTGAATCTTTCGTATTTTTCAACCTGGACCATATTTTCACATGTTTTTGTGTCTAAGTGACTAATGGGAACAACAGTTTTTGAAATTGGTCCAGTATTAAACAACCAGCCTGCAGTCGACAGTGGCAGAACACGCTGCAATGTAACTACTCTGGGCATGTTCACACTGTCTGTTTACATCCACTAAAAGTACCTGTTTTTGCTACTGACAGGCTGATATTGTTATCATAGTGGGGCGGCATAGCTATAAAATAGTTCAGTTTTGTGATAAAAGCACCAAATTTGGCAGATGTGTTGACAAATATATTTAGAACAAATCTGGGTATTGGGGCATCAGAAACTTGCCCTCTGGTGGCCAGAGCAGGCAATTGAATCCTACCCGCCCGTGGACCCGTCCCATTAATTGGATCCACTCCAAAATGTAATGGCTTCTAAGTTGGACCATGCTACATGCCTCCACCAAGTTTTGTGCAAATCAGTTGGACAGTTTTCACGTAATCCTCATCCAAAAAATGAATGGAAGTGAACAATTTTTTAGCTACGTCGCCCAATTTTTTAGTTTGTTAGCAGAATTATACAAAAACTGCCTGACCGATTTTCACAAAATTCGGTGGAGGGATGTAACATATACCAGCTTAGAATACATTAAATTTTGGTGTTGATCCAACTCAGGGCACCTGTCCACGGGCCGCCCACACGTGACCGCCCATTCACTTCCATTAATTTTTTGGATGAGGATTACGTGAAAACTGTCCAACCAATTTTCACAAAACTTGGTGGAGGCATGTAGCATGGTCCAGCTTAGAAGCCATTACATTTTGGAGTGGATCCAATTAATGGGACGGGACCATGGGCAGGTAGGATTCAATTGCCTGCTCTAGCCACCAGGGGGCAAGTTTCTGATGTCCCAATATCCAGATTTGTTCTAAATATATTTGTCAACACATCTGCCAAATTTGGTGCTTTTATCACAAAATTGAACAATTCTAGAAAAATATTGAGCTATGCCGCCCCACTATCATAATTTTCCAACACTATTATGGGAAGGATTCCTACAGAGATAGACCTTTTTTGTTAAACCAGAAACAGCCCTGAAATCACCTTTGCCAAACTCAACGATATTATTTAGATAAACAATAATTTTAGCATGGAAAGAGCCAGCATAGTTTCACATCTAACTGGGTGATTAAAGGTTTATTCAAGCCAATCCAGAGTTGTTGATTGTTGGAACAGCAGAAAGACGGCTTTTCTGAATTTTGTTTTCTTTCTGTTGACTCTGATTGAAGTGTGTTTTCTGTTGGTAAAATTACTGTTTATTGAAATGTAGACTGGTGAGTTTGGTTATTGCCATTTTGAGGCAGTTTCTAGTTCAACAAAAACAGCAGAAAAAAGTTCTCTTTGTGGGCCTACTTGACAGAGCATAATTCCCCCCAGTGGTTGCATTTCAGCCTCTGCAGCCTGCAGGCATCTCACTTGGTACTAAACCAATTTAAAAAATATATTGTTCCCATTAGTCACTTAGACACAAAAACAATGGGAAAATCGGGTCAAGTTGAAAAATATCAAAGTAAAAAAAAAAATCTAATATTAAAGTTTCCCTTTAAGTAACACTTAACTAAAGCATGACTTTCGATGATTTAAATGAATGCAGGATATATCATAAATTCCTGTTGCTCACCATTAACACATAATAAAGTCACTATGACTTCATGTGATCATCTCACAACAGTATTGGAATAGTAATTCACAGTTACTTCATACATTGATATACATCCAAATAGCTGGATTCCATTAACGTAAAAGTTCATCGGCCGCTCTGACTGCAGAACAACACATATTCTCATAGAAATATGATCCTATTTTTGCAGTCCATTCTCTAATTGGTCAGTTGGCATATGCTAGACGAGTTTGGTTTTAGTGTATCTTTCTTTACTGTGCTACAATCTACTTAGTCAACATCAAACAGACAGTATGAGAAGACGAAATATCAACATGTGTTTTATGTGGCATAAGTACCATTAGGTCATGCAGCAACATGCTGCATCTGACAACCAGTTTGATTAAAAAATAGCTTCAGGTGTTTTTGTTATTTAGCAAACCCTCACTGACATAAATAGATTTATTGCATGGCTTGTATTAGACTGCACTGTTTTTTACAACCTAATAAGCTTCAAAGGGCTACATTAAAAAAAAACCTGACTTGTCTTGACCTATATCAAGCGGTCTTGACTAATGACTAATAATAACCTCTCCCTCAATGCTCAGATTGGGGTTCCCATGAGCAAGGCACTAAACCTCCAACTGCCTCAAGGAAGCAGGGGGAGCAGCTCCAGTTGCATCAGAGTGTGGGCATACTGAGCTGCAGCCTGTATGTGTGAGGGTGAAAAAGGGCGTAGCTAAAGGAGCATTTGTGCTAAGCAAACCTTCCCTGTGTAAATAAAGGTTAATTTAATTTAATAAGACATGCAAACACACACGCACTGTACACAAAGGGTGAATCAGAGATCAAAAGAAAGATGTTGCCTGTAAAAACGTGATACTACTTGGCTCCCTGAAAACCACCATGAAAGCCAATATTTACAGCTATGTGTATATTGTGGTGGACAGACATGGTTCGCATTTTGTGTGTCTAATTGATTATTTGGTCAAATTAAACACACTTGTTTGATATTGACATATATATTGTACAGTGTGTTCTGTACACTGGTGTCCTGCCAAAGGTGTTTCCCTGCCTTTCACCCAGTTCATACTGGGAGAGGCTGAAGCAGGAAGAAACCAGTCATAGATTTTCCAGTGTCCAAAGTGTAAAGATGGTACAAAAGTCCCAACACATACAAAAAACAACCTATTAATTAAATTAATTAATTTAATTTAAAAAAAAACAATGTTAAGCTGTTCAGCTAAAACATTTTCCCCAATTTTTTTTTCTTACCAAAGATAAAATGCCGTGCCTTTTTTAATCTTGAAAAAATAAAATAAAGCCTGTCTTTGAACTAAAGGGAATTATGTTACTAACTATTATTAAGTTATTTTTTCATTCAAATATTTATTCATCCATACTGTATGTCTCTATGAAAACAGTAAGGCCCGATTTATGGTTGGGCTCTTGATACTTCTGAAGAGTGACGCTCGACAGAAATTAAAGAGCAGCACGACATTTTCAATTTATGCTTCGCCGTTGGTTTTATTTGTTTCCATGGTAACTAGAGACCCCCTTTACTGTCCGAGTTGATTTCTGTCACTTTTAGTGTAGTGTAATCTGCACAGACAGCTGGTTAAAACAAATAAATATGTCGCTTTATTTGTGTTTTTAACTCAATAACCATGTGTTCATTAATTGATTAGCTTTCAGTCTGTCTGTGAGCGGCAGATTCCCCTCACTCACTAGGATGGGCTGGAAAAATTAAATTGATGAATCAGTAAATACAAACACTGTTGATTTCCTCCTGTGGCGCTGACTGTAAATTTTGGTTCAGTAAATGTCTGCTGTCAGTCAGCCTGGTTGAGGCAGTTTGGCCGGTCGCTGTCCTCTCAGCTCTGCAGGAGCTGCTGCTGACAGACGGCTGCTTCTGTAGACAGAGGTGCTGAATGCAGGTTGGGGTTGGTGTGCATTAAAAAGTACTATCTCCAACAATAGTTACACTACCAATTGCACTGCTTGACAAAATATGATGTTGTCTGCGACATAAAGTTTGAGTGACACTCCTCAAAAGCATCAAGACATCAATCATAAACTAGGCTCAACACTTCACATTCTGAATACCTGTGATTTCTTTCTATGTGCCATGCCTGTTCAAGTCCTTGAATTCCCCCAACCAAGACCTTGGAAGTATTTGAAAAGTTCTTGAAATTGATGTCCATGTAAGTGTGCTTTATTTTTGAAAGGACCTTAGATGCATTTTTAAAACACAGAACTTGATGATGAAAGGGTTACTGTAAAGGTAAACAATATGGTGAGACGCAAAGACAGATAACCAATAAAGGCTGAACGAATTGGGGTTTATTCTTATGCATTTGTTAGCCAACTGAGTGTTATTATTAGCCGATTAATGTAATGTAACTACGGTCCAATGGAGTTATAATTTATTGTCTTGCCTGTGTTTACTTCTTGTTCAGCCTTTACATTGGTTTTATGTGGTGGTTGTCACGTGCACTGACAACAGACAAGTCAAAACAGTCAGCCAAGGCTTCATTTATTTGACTGGGACACACGTCTATAACTCTGCATTTCAGAGGCAACAAAAGATGAGCAGAAAGTGAAAAGGGCTTTCCTCCTGCCCCACCTCTGTTTGTCCTGTCAGACAAGCTTCTTCAGAGATTAGACGGGACTCCAGTGGTCTTTGTGGTGTGGCAATATCTGTTTACTTACTGTACAAATGAATGTGTGTGAGAGCTGAAAGTATGTTTGTGTGTGTTCATGTGCTTGCACTGCTATGTGTGCCTGTGTGTTTCCAGTATGTCAACATTCCCATTTTGTGAGTTGTTTTGCTGAATGGCAGTGAGATAATAGTGTTGTGTTCTGCATAAGCTGGTCTGTATCCTGTCTGACAGACACTGACAGAGAATTAAATGTGATTATAAATAGCAGTTATGGTTGGTGGAAAGGTAATAGTACAGCACGTTCCCTAATGTGTGTTTTAGTGGAGGCACCCTGCCTCACCTGAAATAAAGAGCACCTCTGCTAACACCAGAAAAAATATGACATTTTTATAAAATGTAATATTAGCTGTGTTAAGCTCCAGGAATAGCGAGCAGTGATCCTACATCACATAGAAAAGAAGGAAACCCAGTGAAACAGATACCTTTTAAATGCCAAGTTTTATCACAATATTTATTTACTTATTTATTTTTTTACCTGCCTGGTCTACTTCTTATTTTTAATTCTATTTTTTAAAGACATTTTTAACTTTATTTGATAGGACAGACAAGTGTGAAAGGGGGAGAGAGAGAGGGAGTGACATGCAGCAAAGGGCCACAGGCTGGAGTCAAACCCGGGCCGCTGTGGCAACAGCCTTGTGTATGGGGCGCCTGCTCTACCACTAAGCCACCAGCGCCCCATGGGAATTTGTAATTCTATTTTTAACAGACAATTAAAAACATTAACAAATTACATGTGCACAGCTTACAACATGACATTAGTTCCCAATTATATCCTTTTTATTGGTTTCAGATACAAATACACAAAAACATAATCAACATACTGACATGCACACACATACAAAATCTCAATTTGCTGAACGCGGCAAAACTTTATTGCTTTTCTATATATATAATAGAAAAAATAGTGTGTAAATAGTGTATGAAAACACAAGACAATTAACCTACAGTATGTGCTCATATACTGTACACATACAGACCATTTTCTTCCAGGAAAACATGCGACACAAAGCCAGGAGATTATTTTTGACAGAGGTTGTTAACTTGAGTGGCACTTTGGTAACACCTTTAAGCAGTTTTTTTTTTTTTTTATTTAATTTTTTTTTAAACAAATAAGAGCTTCCTTTCTCTTTCACAGGTGAGTCAGATCCCAAGCTCTAAGATACTGAGTAGAATTTCCATTATAAAATGTATACAAAGATTGTCACAGTGATACTTCATTATTTGAAGTGTTGTTCATACAGGTTCTTATGCATTAAAAAAAAAAAAAAATTGATTTCCCTCAGCAGAACCTACAAATTGTTAACCAGCTTTTTCAAAATCCCTCACCAAACTTACATACAGAAATCAGGTTTGTTATTTAGGTGATGATTATGAAATCAAATTACCACTGAAAGCCAACAATAGCCCAGATACTTAATCACATGTTGGCATAGCTGATTTAAACTGAGACAAGTCTCTTTTATCCACTCACATGCAAGTGGATGGGTCAAACAAAACTGGACTTTCACCCAGGAGACCACTGTTTGTGTCCTGTGTGAAACAAAAGGTCAGTGTTGTTTTAACAAGACGTTGAGCAACTTATGTACCTACGTAGCACGTAAAGCCCAAAAGTCGATGTTAATACGCAATTTACGAACAGTCATTACTGTACAGTACACTGCGAAACATACTTATTTAAACCCAAAACATGATGCTGTTTTTCTAAACCTCATTAGCCACGTGTTTTAGTTTCAGCTGTGTGTCACATAGATATGCTAAAGGGTGCCCTGTGCTACACTACGAGACACAGAGGGGCATGACAAAATGTCAGTATTTGACGACCTGGGTAAGAGAAAAAATAAAGACAGTGCATTAAGACAAGGAAGCCATGTGTGACCGGACAAACCCACTTCACATCTATTTAGACAGTGAGCTGATGGTAATGTTTAGTTTTAGCTGGCATGCCCTGTTCAAGTTCTTCCCTCAGTGACAGCATGTATCACACAGAAACAGAGCGCTGTGCCCTGCACTGCAGGTTCTGATTGTGCTCAGATTTTATGCATATAGAGCCTTTCAAATGAATGTGGAACAGATAATAAATTTAGATTGAAACAGCATGCTGCCATTATTGATTGCACTGGTGATCAGTTTCCATGCTTACAGTTTTTATTTGTTTGTGTTGGTGTTGTTTAATAAAGCTATGGGAACGTAACTGTGTTCTGCACACAACTCTATAATTCTTAATTCTTTCTCAGAAAAAAAATATTTTCAATAGCTTGTTTGAATGGAGAAGTGTTGGAGTGCACTTTGGATGGAAGGGTATCTCTTTGGAACAACCATCTCTTTGCGTGTATTGACGTGGAAGTGCATCATAAGACTGAGGCATGGTGCACTTTGTGATAATTCAGATCACAAAGTTGGACGTAGCCGAGGTGGGTGTTAGAGTGAAGACCCACTTTTGTTATGCCCAACTGGTGCACTCGCCTCCAGGTCTGTGCTTTGACAAGAAAGGATTTATTCTGTGTGCTGGCGGGGTCTCACAGGGTTTTAATCTATGTGTAACAGATCTCTTATGAATCAGTGATATTGCCACTTCTGTCAGGCCATAATTCAACTAGGTGTGAAGTGGAATAAGGTCAAAACTGATCTCAACAGCTTTGTTGTCTTTTTGAACATTTTCAGTTATGACGGCATGTAGAGTCTGAATTCTTTTGATTTTTATTGTTTTCTCACTGACACAGTTCTTTGATCTTCGAAAGTCTGCTCTGTATTTTACAAGCTGACCTGTTAACAACCAACCAATAAGACAATAAGCTTGCAGCTTTTTTCCCCACTTGAATGTCAATCCCATAAACAAAATTCCCCAAGAAAATAAGCTGCATAATACAAAAGAAATAGAAAGAAACTCTAGGATCTTGTGTGACTGACTAGCACTAGTGTTTTCCTCACTGGCTAACGAGTTAGCAGTTAACTGGCCAACCACTGCAGTTCATCAGCTAACACTGTAAATAGTCACTACATCACCAAGTTTATCAATAAATAAAACCCTGCCAGTGGATATCATGGCCTTTGCACAGCCCTTGAGATGCATGGTGTCTTTTGAGGACTCAGAATGTTTGTGTGAACTTAAAAAAGTAGAAAAACAGTGTTGTCCAAGAAGCCTTATTTTTTCAATAAATATCAAGTGAGCTTTGAAATCAGAAAGATGTTGTTGGACTCAGTGACAAGATAATACACTGAGATGGTCTAGTAATGGAATTATGAAGTGGTTTGAACTCTCATCCAGGTTAACCCTTGTCAAAACATCTCTTCTGATTTAATAAATGGCCTGACTGTTTGGGTTAGATGGGTTTCAGTTTGCTTGCAATTTTGTGTTAATAACAACCAAGAGGACAGTCTTTTGTGCTCTGCTCAACCTGCTTTTAATATCTGTGTAGGTGTTTTTCCTTCTTGTGCTTTGGAGATAATGGTAGATGTTCCATGTCAGTCAGCATCTGTAGCCAATTAAGGCAGTAAAAGCAGACCATTTTCAGTGGACAGATATCCATCTGTTAGGGTGCTGTGGAATTTGAATGTGGTGGGTGGACAAGAGCTACACGAAGACGAAGACACTGGGTGTGGTTACATGATGGCTTCTCATTCGGAATGAAATAAAACTGAATGAAATCATTCGGAATTAAAGTTTTTCCAGGTAGTTTACATAGGAAATATTCATTCCGAATGAGGATTTACACGGGTCAGTTAAATCAGTTTAATCGCCTTTTAATCGCCTTTATTCGGGTCCGTGCAAGGTTTGGGGCAGGGAAGGTTTCTGATTGGATAGGGGGCGGGGCGGATGTTACGTCTTTACGTTTACCGGAAGAAAACACTGTAGTCCTCATGCCGGATAACAAGATGCTTGACGCCGCCGTTCTTAGTGCCTTTTTCAGGCTTGTTTTGCTTATATTCTTGAAACAGCAGTACGACAACAACCTTGTTCTGCTAATGCTTTGTCTGTTGATGAGGAGAAGGGAGGTAGAAGGTCGAAGAAGGGAGATAGAAGACCGTGCTGCCATCTTGTCGCACGCGTGCTATACACGTCATCGCACCAGAAGGGCAAGGAAGCAAGCATGCGCAGAAAGACCGGAATGAACTTAAAGAGGAATGAGTGTATAGTGCGAGAAATTCTTTCTTTTGGAATTCCAGCCCCTTACATCCGAATGAATTTTCAGTCTCATTGGCCATTTTCATTCCGAATTAGATGTTTACAAGATCACTTTTAATAGGAATGAACTTTCATTCCGAATGAAAAGGGAATTAAACTGTCCATGTAAATGCACTCAGTGAAGATGTTTTTGCACAGAGTAGAAGAAAGACTGCTGCACACATGATGGTAACGGTTTAAAGTAGATTAAACTGTGGTTGCAGAGGCAAATCAACAAGTCCTCCCCACTAAAGCCTCTTAAAACCACCCGTGTTTCCTGATCTGTCACGACTAACAGCAGGGTGCCATCATTCGTCAGTGCCTTCCAAAGTGGTTTCAAATGATTACATTTTCTGAAAGAACTGAAACTACTTTTTTAGTAAATTTATTGAACATATTCAAATAATAAAAACATCAAATGAAAAACTTATAAGCAATAAAAGCAAAAACAAGTGGGATCCTCAGCAACATATAAGCAACTCAAATAATAGCGTTCATGTTCAAAAGGGGTAAGGAGAAGTTAAAAAGTTTTCTAGTCCTCCCCCTTTTATTTTTATAGTTTAATCATAGAAAACAAAAGATCTGTTTACAGCCATCAGTGTCCATGATATTTATATTGGTCGGCTTAAACAAATCGACCCTTTTGGTCAGAACAAGATCAAAATAATCAGTCATAACAAGCAATAACCAAACAGAAAATCCCTGGTCCAGCTCATGCCCATTCAATGTTTTGAGTCTGAAGAGTTACTTTTTTTTTAGTTTGGATAAAGTCTACATATTTCATCTCATCATTACAGTTATTCCATAGACTAACACCCGTTGTTGTAATACGGTATAGTTTTGCATTTGTTCTTAATGGTGGTTTTTTGAATGTACAGGTTCCTCTCACCTTTTCTTTGTTTTCTCTCAGCTGGATACTACTAGGCAATTTTTGATTAGTTGCTCTGAACATAACTTGAATACATTTATAATCAATCAAATCTTACAGTTTTAGTGTTTTTAGTTTGATAAATAACTGATGTGTTGGTTCTCTGTAGGTGGTTTTATGTATGATTCGTATAGCTCTTTTTTAGAGGATGAAGACTGGATGCGCATTTGTCTTGTATGTGTTCCCCCATACTTCTACACAGTAGGTCATGTATGGGAGTATGAAGGAACAGTACTATGTATACAGGGAAGCTTGATTTAGCAGGTCTTTGGCTCTATTCAGTAATGCTATTGATTTGGATATTTTTACTTTAATGTAATTCATGTGTGGTTTCCAACTTAATTTATTCTCTATTAATACTCCAAGAAATTGTATGTATTTGATTATGGTCAGAAAATGACTGTGCTCTTCTGTTCTCTCAAAACAGTGGAAATGTATCATACACACTATTGAATTTGTCAATTACTGCTGAAAAGGCAGCAAAACAGATACTGTGTTGTTTTTGTTTAGATTATTTGGGGGAAATTTTGCTGTTAATTACTGGTGTTCAGTAGCCTGGAAATCCTGACTTAAATCTAGAAAGATTTTGAGTCTGGCCTTCACCGATACACCCTTCCTACCCAAGGGGCGGCACTAACTGAGGCATATTAAATGCCGCCGCACGCAAATGGATAGCACGATAGCCAATCAGAACGAAAAACAAGGTGACGTATTCATTGCAGTAAGCCCCATTGGTTTGCCGACCACTGGGGCTAACTGATATATTATGCTTTTGCAGTATCCCGTCGGCAAAACGGCAAAAACGTCCTTCCTGGAAGCGAAGGCTTCTAGGGCAGTCTCCTGTTCCTCTCTCAAGGAAAAAGATAAGTGTAGTTGGCTTTGCGTTTCTTCCAAAGCTACACTGAATGGATGCGGTCCTTCGGCAGCTGCCATCTTGGCTGTTACTTTTCGACTCCTAAGGCGCAGTGCTGTCCTCATCATGTTACGCCCGCCCAGAGCCCGCCTCTGTCAGATAGACTGATCTGATTGGTCCGATGGCAATTCAACGGCCTCTGCTCGTCTGGACCAGATCCCCGTGCAGAGCAAATTCAAATTTGCTAGGGGCGGGGCATCTGGATTTTCCAGGTTAGGTGTTCAGTCCATCAGGCAGACATAAAATGTGGCCAGAGAGAACTGAACAACACACAATAAAGGTCGCTGACCAAAATTGATCCAGGAGTGTTGCTATTTAGTTGTGAGCTGAATATGCATCTTAGCCCCTGGGCCCCAATAACAATATTATTATTTTTTCCAATGAAACACAGATGACATGAAAGAAGCGAACTGATTGGAACCATCATCGAGTTTGCACAGCCTGTAATCCCACTTGCCATCATTCATTATCTCACAGACAGCCTCTTTCAGGGTGAAATTGTTTGCCAGTTCTGCACAAAGTTCATGCACTGCACCAGTAAATGAGCAGGTTAGCACATTAGCTTGATAGCTAGCCACTGAGGTAGAACTATATGTTGATTTATTTAGCATGATGGGTCTGAGTGGGTATCAGCCAGTTCTCTGTCTGACCAGTAAGTTATCTTTATTATACGCCTATTCAAACAATATATGGCAAAACAGACGTAGAGGCGTGACACAACATAGCCGAGAGATAGTTTACCTAGAGTTACACATCTCTACCTTTCTTTAAAAAAATGACTTACCCCCGACCCTCTTCTCCTCTTACTGCATTCTTCTGTGTGTATGTGTGTGGGTGTGTGTGACAGTGATCCGTGGCCTGGAGCTGAACAGGACAGGAGGAGCATGGGAGGAGGAGATGGGCAGAGGAGAAAAGAGAGAAGGGAGGAAGGAAAAAGCATCTCGTTGAAGGTGGAAAAACATAGAAGGAAGAGAGAGATGAGAGGATAAAAGTGAGGTAGGGAAATAAAAAATAGGGGCGAGGCAAAGGACAGGTAAAACAAAAAGAGGGGAAGTAGCAGCTTTTACTCCTGTCAGGATAAGATTTCTAGCCAGTTTGATGGGTCATTGCTCAGCTTTTTAACCCACTTTCACACACATACATGCACAAGAAACACACTCACTGACACATGAAACAGTGCTCATGTTCACACACACATGTCCAATGTCAAGTAGGTGGATGAGGAGAGTCAGGTGATCCATGCAAGTGTCTAAAAGCACACAAAAGAACAACATGAAAGGAAAAACATCATGAAGACAACTGTAAAGAAGCTCTTAGGATTTTATTTTTTAGGTGAAAAAAAACTTAAAATGGACTTATAAAGAAAATCAAATGATTTTATAAATAAGAAATAAACACATATGCGCAATAACCTGTTACAGGGCTGCTCGCTATAAGCTTTCCCAGCAAGAAGTTTGTGACTTTTCCCTCAGGGCCTCTCCATTCCTCGGCTCAGTTGTTGGCTCAGTCTCATATTTACACTTGTCCAACACACACACACTCTCACTCTCACACCGCCTTTATCTCGCTCTCTCTTTTGCTTACACACACATGCTCTCGCTTACATGAGCAACATTTAATCTGTGAGTGAGGGGAAAAGAAAAAAAAAAAAAACGCACTCTTGCTTACACACAACATCTCATCAAAGGCTGAGAATCCATCAATCTGCTGTTGCTCACCAGATAGTGACCATGAACAAACACACACGCATGTGAGACTCACACATAAATCAAGTGTACAGATTTTGTAGAAAACCACACATGCAAATATATCTACCGGCACCCACTCATATGATGGTGACAGTGGGATCTTTCAGCCCTGTAGGGGTGTTCTAGCTTTCAGGTCTGCATGTTTGTACACAGTGTCTCTTCTAAGAACGTACTGCACACACATACTGACTGAATTCAGTCTGTTGTATTCAGGTTTGGCTCTTTTTTAGGACTCAACTAAATATTCAGGGCTCCACAGTCATGAAATTCTAGAAATTATGGAATAAGAAAAACTGTTAACTAGGCCTGGAAATGATTTGGAATTAACAGAAAGTTTTGGAAAAGTTTTGCAGTATACATTGTTTGAGGTTTTACTAAAAATGTGCTCATAAAAATCCCAAAACATGTCTAATGCAACATGAAACACTTAGTGTTGTTAAATTTATTGGTAAAACTGTGTGGGAACCCTGAATCTAACATCAACCCAGTCTGTTGTTAAGATTCAGCCTCCACCCTTAAACTTCAAAACTACCCGTTTACTATATTGCAATTGTAAAATTAGCTAATTTAAGAAATTAAAATTAAAAATTAAATTCCACAACCAACAAAGTGATAAAGTGCAGCGAGACAGATTTCTGTCGAAGTGAAAACTAAGCAGCAGTTAACTGCAACTGAACAAAGAGTCTGGTCGTTTTAATAATCTTATGTAAAATGATTCAACACAGCTGCAGATGTGAAAGTTTGTCACTAATCGAATGATTCTTTCAAACACAATGAGATTATAAATATCAGCAGGATCTCCTCATCTACAAGTTCTCTAGAACAAAAACCCTCCTTTAGCCTGACCCTTGAATGCAACATCGGGCCTTTCTTTACTAATTTGACTGCCATGGAAAGGTGTGCGTTTTCTCGGTGTCAAGTTTATGAGTGCAGCTACAAGTAGTAGTACAGTAGGGACACTTTGAAACGAAATGTTGCATTGATTTGGAGGCTTAAGAGATGTTTCACTAAGGTTCAGTTCAAATGACAGCTCATCTCGATGAGTAACAGCTGCCGGCGGCACAGTCTTGACCAGTTGAGTCAAGTTTGTTAAGTACTGCAGCTTAAGAAAAGTGAGGATGTGCTTTGTCTCAATTACCATTATCCCTCCCTCTCTCTCACACACTCACTCATTTACATACATACACACAGACCATCTGTTGTTAGGGCAAGTCCAGTACCACGCATCGCTAACCTAAAGCGTGAGACCATGTAGCAGGACATAGAAATGAGATAGGACAGAAAGAAGGGGAAGGGGGGAGGGGGAGAGAAGGAGGAGAGGACTGGAGAGAAGGAAGGAAAGGGAGGAGAAGACAGGTGGAGGAGGGAAAGAGGGGGGTAATTCAAGGCCGCAGGTTTAGTTTACCTGTCGTAGCAGCCAGACGGCAGGAGAGCTGCTGCATTAGATCACTCTGCCAGATAGGGGAGAGGGAAAGGGAAAGGGAAGGGTGTGTGTGTGTGTGTGTGTGTGTGTGTGTCAGAGTGTACAAGAGCACAAGAGAGTTGTCGGGTTAGATTGCCCAGTCCGATAAGTTTGCAGTCCCCATATGGGAGTAGGAAGGTAACAGGTAACACTAGAATAAGTGGTCCTCCTGGAATAAATAAAGGCCTCTCTTCAATGCAAAGGGGAAGGGGAATTGGGAAGGCAATTGGAACGTTTATAGACCTTAGGGCGAGCTGCAGAGTGAGCCTCTAGTTTTAGGGATTTAAAGAAGCAAAGAATTAAGACATCTTTGTAAATTAAGCTGTTTTGATTAATAAAATAATGCTATGACCAATGGCATACATGTCGATGGTGCAACCGGTGCAGTGCACCAGGGTCCAGAAGCTGTCAGGGGCCCATGTATTAAGGCAATGGAGAATTCAGGCTTTGGTGCTATGAGTCCAGGGCATGCCTTGATAAATGTGGTGCCACAGCTGCTGTCTGCTGTGTGGATCAAAGGCTGGGAGAGTCGCACTATAGTTCAACAATAGGGATGGCTGTTTTGATGCACCCTGCGTGCTGTTCAGCAGCAGTGTATTTTGGCCTTACTTCACCAGGAGGAGAGCAATGGACTGCAGGTATAGCAACTCTAATTCAACCACTACAAACCCTGTGGAAGGTGGGTCTGATCCTGCACTGCCCAGACTCCCCGCCTGATCAGTGATCTTTCTGTTGCTGCCATTACAGACATCAGACTCAGCACTGCTGCTGGCCACCACCCTGCTGTGAAAACTGTAATTTGGATTTTATCTACCAGGGCCAGCTGTCCAGCAGAAGCCTATGTGCTGAGGCATAGCCTGTATAAAATAATGGACATAGCTACCATGACTTCAAAAATTAGTTTTTGGACTCACGTTTTTGAGTTTGGCATTACGGCAGTCGCCGTCTTGGTTTTTTCGAGCCAAAGGTGGCCATACTTGGACAAGAGGATGGAGCTGTGGAGGAGCGACGGGTGGCTTTGACTCAAAGACTGTAGCCACACCTCACAGACAGCTTGTCATTCAAGTGGCCCCGCCCTTAAATATGCGTAATTTTAAGCCTTAAAAGCATTTAAACATTTGAGTTATACAAAAATTCAGCCCCGTACAGTTATCACGAGTATTGAAAATAGTAACAGAGACCAAAACTGTTTTTTGTACCAGGCTGTAAACATTATTTCTGCTGTAAAGTTGGACATTTTAAGGTGGTATGTGGGGATTGACTGACTTCCGCAGCCAGCCTCAAGTGGCCATTAGAGGAACTGCAGTTTTTGGCACTTCTGCCATGGCTTCATTTTAAAGCCTCAGAGGATGCAGCTTGGCTTAGTCCCAGTCAGCACTGGGCCATGTGTCTGTGTGCGTATGTGTAATTGCACAAGCGTGCACTTGTGTTTAGGGCGAAGGCCCATAAAAATCATTTGTACCAGGACCAATCACAATTCCGCTACGCTGCTGGCTATCACAGAAAACATGAAATTTTATTTGGAAGCAGGTAACAAAGATGTTATCGTTATCATTTTTCAAAGCTAAGTTTTGAGAAAAGAGTAAGGTATTTAGACTTAAACAACATTTTCAAGAATGGCCAGTTACCAAATAAACTGGTGCTGATTTCAAACCATGGATGTATTAATGGGAAATGCTGGATAATGTATTCAAAGTTGTAGCTCACTGAGCATCCCCATTTTGGGCCCATAAAACATGTGCATTAGAGACATCAAGAGTTTGAGAACATTTATGTCTGAGAATTCTGCTGGTCGAGCAGGCATACATCCTTTTGGCACACAATAATGAAAATAATAAACAATACTGCTCTTCTAGACTTTACAAATGGCAGCGGTTATGGGGCTATATGATGCTCAGAAAAATGTACTCACCGTTTTACAGCTGCTTCTTTTCCAATTATTGCGTATGGTCAAATAAGGTTTTTGTTTTTTTTTTTACTCAGTGTGCCTACACTGATGCCACTTAGAAGTTGCAGTAACACCACGTCGCCATTCTGCCAAAACTGCCTCACACTCCACACTGTCTGTGGGGACTTACATGAGACAGCGCACCATTCTACTTCCCATAGCCTTTCTGTTCTATAAAATTATGTACAAAGGAAAACAGTGTTCTCATTTGAGGACAGTGCTTTGTTTGTTCCCTCAAAACAAAACAATAAGTGGAATCAGGAGACCAATTCATACGATGCAGATGTTCAATCTTCACGATTGTCTCGCAGACATGTCTTATATGGTGAGTATTTCCAGTAAAATCACACGAACTGTTAAGAAGGTGGTTACCCAGGATTTCAGCCATTTGTCCTTAATAAGTGGGGCAACACCTCGGTTTGCATATGATCAAATCTTGTGTGTTTACGAAAGCAGGATGTTGGGTGAGTCAGCCCTGAGAAGAATATCATTTGGAAAGAAAAAGACATTTGAAAATGACAGGGATGGAAGTTTTATTGGCTGGAAATTTTAAATACATTCATGTTACATTCACTGATAAATTCACTGTGTCGATACTGGAAGACCTATGTACTGCAGTTGTAAACTTTTGTCAGCGGGCTTCAGTTCCCTCAACACTTCAATCTGATAAATGGTAACATAGTCTTGGCTGAACAAGAAAAGGTTTGTTCAGGTGAACTTCACTGCTTGGCTGCTTCAAATGTTTGACAGTCAGATTGAAGGCTGATAACAGAAAGCAGACCCCTAATTTGTTTCTTCACATTTAGAAAGTTCAGCGGTTATTTTTTCAAGAGACGGACCATGGCAGAGTTTGTACCAGAGTTAACACAGCAGAAAAGTATGCATATGTAACCAATACATTTGTCAGCAGGCACTATGACTTAGTTTGCCTTGTCCCTGACAAATTAATCCAAGCCACAACATGTGTTCCAAATACTTTGTATTTTCTCTCACGAGCTTCGGAAAAGTTTTTACTCTCTTCTGTTAGGGCCATAACGAACAGTGTAAAATGCAAAATACTACTGTGGATTGTTCTTAGCCACCATGACATAATGTGTATAATCACCAATACATTAAAAGGCTGTAAATGTTTCATGTAAGCTTAACTGAATAAATCTGTTTTTATGGAGCCACCACTGAGAGAAAATATTACTTACTGACCTGTCAGAGGTTGAATACATTTTATCCCAGTAGGAACACAGAGGGAATGTTAATTTAAGTCACATGGATCCTAAACACAATGGGTGGGATTTCACAACATAAATTTGAATCTTAAAATGACACCTTTGGTGTTATAAACTCACGATTGTCCATCCGAGATTAACGATTTTTCTGTTGATAATGTTTTTGTAATTTATGCTCTTTTCAACATCTTTATGTCTTTTATAGGCTGCTACCTTTGTTGTAGCTAATTAGACTCTTCTGGTCTGGTCCATAAATCACCGGTGCCCCAGAAAGTATTCAGGAGAGTGGCCAGATGGGGCTTCTGAAAATCTTGGGGTGGCACACCGAAGCCAAAAGTCATAACCAAATTTCAGGAATTTGATTATGCTGTTTAAGTATATAGGCTTGTGAAAAGTATGTCACTACGAGAGTTAACGAATCACATACTGATATATTTTGGTTTCTTATTTTATAGTTAATGTTACCGCTGTGCACTTATACTGGTACAGTTAATATTTTGAGTTTCACAACAATCCTATTTTGACATGTTATGTATCTATACATGTTAGGCGATTTATTGTTTTTCAAATAGGCTGGCTGTCCCGGTCCTCTAAAAGACAAATGTGCGGCCTCTTATTTGAAGGAGTTAATTGATTGTAAGGAGCAAATGTTTAGGGGAGACTCCTGAGCACCTATAGAAGACATTTTCATTCAGGTATCTTGAGGTGAGAGTTCAAGGAAATGCTTTTAAAATGCCTAATATTAGTTCCCTCAACAAAATTTAGCCTATCTTTGAAGCAATATTTAGCCCCCTTTCCAGCAAGACGTGACAACAGGTTGGTAACAATAAATGCCTGAAGTTGTCTAGTTTCTCAAGATACCAATATCTTCATTCTATCTTAAAAAATGTGTGTGCCACCGCCTGTTAAAAACAGTAAAGTCATTCTTCAATTGACCCTTCGCTAAGTCCCACCCCCTGACGCAGACTGACCAATCATAACGTAGCATTGGGCTGGCACAGACCAGGGTCCAACAACAACATGGCTGTGCTCCATTGACTCTAATGCAGTTGTTTCAGATTTCCTTCATTTTCAGGCTGGTTTTGTGGATTTGGAGCTAAATGTTGTGTCTGGGACACGTCATTTTATTAATGATACTCGTTACCTGGAGAGGTTCGGAAAAGATATACGTGTCTTCCCTGTCCCTAAATCAAACCCTGAAATGTGTAGGGGTAGCCATCAAGCTACTGAAGGTATAGCCAACTGAATGTATGCACATGCTGCTTTTGCTTTTTAATGATTATAACACTCAATAAAGATCAAGCCTGCTCTACAGGAACCAGTGAAGGGAAGCAGGGAAACTTTGCTGATATTAGACCAGCTGGGTGGCATCACAGTGTGTGCAGAAGAAAAGTGTTTCACTTCCCCGGTGCTCCCTGGCGGTCCAGCAGCGGAGGTCCGACGGCTGGCGGTGGCACAGGGGGGAAGCCGAACAGGATTTATCTGCACACACTGTGATGCCACACAGCTGGTCTAATATCAGCAAAGTTTCCCTTTATATTAATTGCCTTCTGTCTCAATCACCAGTGATGTGGTGGTTCACTTTTACACTGTGATCTGTAGCCTATAGTTCGGCTTTAGCTTCTATCTTTGTTTTAACCTGTTGTTGCTGCTGAGTTAGTTTGACATCCTGCATATATCCTTCAAACACAGACTGTAGACGCCTCTGTCTGCTTCTCTCTGGAATCACTATTTTCTTTTTCCAAAAATGTGATAACATCAGGGAGTGCAGTTAGTTACAGTACAGGCTCCATGCTAGCTCCAACAGCTTGACAGACCATCACAAATGGGTGGGCCTCAGCGAAGGGTCAATTATTTTTGCCACTTTTGCTCTGACTGAAAAATCGTTAGATGGATTGCATTAAATTTATTTACATACCCAATAATGTAGTAACTAGTTATTTTTCAACCTTTTATCTAGGGCCATCATTCCCATCAGTTTCTGTTATAGCCTACTTTTGCGCTAATTAGCAAATGTTAGCATGCTAACATGCTAAACTAAAATGGCAAACATCAGCCTATGCCTGCTTAACATTATCATTGGGAGCTTGTTAGCATTTACCTAAACAGCCTGGATCAAGCAAACTTATGCAATGCTGCTTGCATTGTGGTCCAGTTTTGTTCAGTTCAAGATGATAAGTTTTCAGACCAGGCTCATAGTAAAAACACATAATGATTACAATAAAGAAACTATATACTGCACTATAAACAATGAAATCATAGTAATCCAAACACATAAAACATAGTTAATATTGGTCCACCCGTGTGCAGTGCAGACCTTAAACTGTCAGGAAGCAGTACATTTAAAGGTCAAATGCAGACCGTCGACTGCACCATGTTGTTTTTCATTATGATTTAATGATTGAAACTGAACTGTTCTATTGCATACAACACACACACACACACACACACACACACACACACACACACACACACGTGTGCTCTATACAGGCTTGTTAAACATGCAGGAAACACACTGTTTGCTGGAAAGATGCTGAATGGCCTTACAGTACATGCATACTGTTAGTTGTTGTTATATTTAGATTGAGGATACAATGCATATGATACAATCTTAAAATACCCTTAAATTTGGCAGTTATAAAAAGCTAAAATTACACACTGCAACTATTAAGAGATGCATTTATTGTCATACTGTTTTATGCTTTATATTCAGTCGAGCCAAATAAAACACTGATGGGAGCAGAGAGTTCAGCTTGTAAACCTAAGGAAGCACAGACCTATAAAACCATCCCGCTGCTTCATACTGGCATTAGATGCATCCGTGTTTACTATCACCATAGCATGCTTTCATACAAAGACACTTGGTCTCATTAAGCAGCAGGCCATAAAATGCATGCTGAGAACGGAGGAAACATACAATGGAGAGGAAAAGGGTGTTGCCTGTGAAGAATTACGTGGGAACTGTAAGTGACAAAACAGTGGGCAATCAACAGTAGAGGTAAATGCAGACAGGAAGGGTGTAAAGCATGAGGACAAAGTATGCTGTATTGCCTCGGCCCTTAAGGACAGACAGGGAGGGTTTTGTTAATACATTTATTAATACATTTATTCATATCCTCACCCACAAGTCTGTTTTACAGGCTTTATCAGGTGCTTTGATCATCTACTAGCAGTGTGGGTAGGGTTTCTCTAAAATTGTATTCCATTACAAATTACTGAATACACCCTAAAAATTAATTTGACATATTTCATCTGATTACCCAAGTTCAGTATCATATGCTCAATACTTTGGATTACTTTTGAAACACTTTTCTGGATGTTCTGTTCTGGATCACTCTTGATTAAGTTGACTCTTGTTTTGGGCAATGACAGTATTACTGTCCTCAGAGAAAAAGTTAAGCAAGTACACAAAACAAAAATGTGGGATCTTTTCCTGCAGCCGATACTGTTTAAAAAGAGGAGTGGCATCCACCAGAAAGCAAGACAAAGACAAAAGACTTCGGTTTTCATTTACTTTCTCTTTTATTTCCACAGCAGCAATGTACTGCAGCATTTTTTGATGAGTAAAGTAGTATGGTTGATGACAAGCAGAGCCTGAGATGCACCAAAATGCTCTGACCTTTTTGCCAAACACGTGGTCTTGATGGTGTCCTAGTTGTGCTTCTCCCTTGCCATGGTCATGTGGTGTGTGCAGGTGCGCTGCACATGCACACATTGTTACACTTTATTTTTTTATAATCCAAAAACCTGCTGATGTATTTTGGGCATGCATCTCGACACCACAGCCTTACATGCTGTTGGCTTTGTGGTTTGTGTACAACAAATCCATGACCATGCACAAAGCTGACCATTAAAAGTGGTAAACCATGTGTTGCAAACTGTTGTAGAAACTCCAGTTAAGATGCATATTCTGAATGTGCTATATATATGCCCAAATAAGGCTCCTAAAACCCAAATAATATCGCCATATTCCACATCTTGATTGGAAAATGCTTCATTTGGGAAAAGGCCTGATTCCAAAGAACCCAAATGTAATGATTGAATGTCAGTCTGGTTTGTTCTGGTGTGGACACCAGGAAGAGTAGATGTTACTATGGTAACAACTAATGGGGATACTGAATACTAAAGACGGAAAGAATAAAGCACCTGTTATTTTGTCCCGCTGGCACACGTGTCTTCTCAGAGTGAGTGATGCTGGCCATCTGGGGTCTGTTGCAGGGTGGGGCTGGGTGGGGCCTTACCCTGAGGGGGGCTGACAGTGTGATGGACTTTCATTGTGTTGAAAAACCTTTCATAATGTTGCTCATGTAACATTTATGCCGGTTAAGTGCAATGAGGCTTCTTATGAAAAACACGATATAGAGTTGCATAAACTTTACATCTTGGCAGTGGCTGGGTCAACTAATGTTGATACAAGAAGTCCCGTAGGATAGTGGAATACAAACTAGGAACTAGAGGCTGTCATTTTTTGAGAAATCCTGTAGGTTACAAGATTCCTGGGTTTCCCACAGAATAGGGGTCAGTTTTACATCTCATCATGTGAATGGGATGCAGCCTCACCGCTAATTCCACATGCAGCATGCACTGTGCATAGGGTACCAAAACAGCCCAATATCATCACCATCAATCATATTTATATGTGTTGCGTTATGTCTCTCAGTTAAGGCCCTTTCAGACACAACGCGGTTTAAGCTATGTTGTTGATGGTATTACTGAACACAACGCAGCTGGAGTGGAAGCCGCGGCTAGTCAGTTCTTCGGCGATTCTCTCCTAAGTCGGCCCGTTTTTCACCATCCCCGTCATCTGACTGTTAATGGCCTCTTCGTTTGTGAGGACAAGGAGGGCGCGCAATTCCTTGTCTCCCCAGTTGCTCATCTTTACAGTGTCTGTCAGGTTTGCGTTTCCCTCTTGCTACTAGCTGCTTGCTAATTCCTGCTATCAGCTGTTTCCTGTTTATCCACTGCCAGTGGCTCGCACGTGCGGCATCATCAACAGCTCCTCCCACAAGTCTTCAACAGCCCCTCCCGTTGCGGAAGGGCACTATGGTCTTTTTAAACTAAAAGGGTTCTGCCAATATGACTATCCTACGAGGCGGATCAATTCGCCAATCCGGTTCTATGTGTCTAAACACTCACAGCTTGCCGGCAAACCAGTCCAACATTCGCGGAAAATCTGGCAGTGTAAAAGGGGCTATAGACAGTGCTAAAATCACAGAGAGAAGTTCGGCTAGTAATTTAAATGGCTTCTTTTTAGTAATTACAATTTTGACCGAATAACTTGGTAAGAGCACTCGTCTTCCATGCAGAAGGTCCGGGGTTTGAAACCTGCTGGGGTCGACGTCAGCAAAGGCATGCGGTCGCAACAGGTTCCCACTGCCCAACCGAATGGGATCAGATTAATCTGAGCCAAGTCCTCAACATAGACAGGAGGTTCCAGACGGAAAAGTGGATTCAACTAGGTCAAAACAAACACAAAGGATACGAATAGTGATCACTAGCTAAAGATATCAGTTGTTTAAGGTGTCCACTTGTTTAACATGTTGAAAGTACCACAATAAAGTGATACTAAGTTTAACTGTTACTGTAATGACTTGACTACAGCCCCATCAACCAAAACAGCGTTTTTATTAACTGATAAAACTGATATCACACACTGCTGTGGGAAAAATGTCACTTTATAAAATTGTTACATTCATAATCATATCTACCTGTCTGTTGCAATGACACATGTATATTAGTTCTGGCGGCACGGCAGCCTGGCTAAACAGAGCAAACAGGAAATAGGGAGGGTGACAGAAGCAATTTTAGGAGAGAAGACAAGATAGTCAACATGATCGGTGATGGGATGGCATCCTGTCAGCAAATCCTGTAAGACACCCACAATCAAAATATGTCAACAACAAGCCTCTAACGAGTTATTCCATTTCCCCATCCAAAACAAGACAGGAGGAAAGATCAGGGTGAAGTTTGGGTAAAGCTGCTGCAGGGCAGGTAGAGCGAAAACTGGCAACAACCATGCAGGTTTCTAGATAACAGAGTAAAGTGATACAGCAGAGAAAGAGAGAGGCTTCTACCCTGAACACTGACCTCCAGAAGAAAGGAATAAAGAAATGAACAGGCTTTCATTGTCGACTTGCCTCTCCATGTCTTGTGCTTAAGGCAGTTGGGGTTTTTACCTGCTGGAGGGTCAGAGGGAGCAGGAAGTGTCTTCTCAAGGTATAGGAGGGGTCACAGGGTTGAAGCCAACGCCCGGATTGTATTATTGCTGAGACCTTGTTGATGCATTCATCTGCATTGAGTTGAGCAGTGCAAACAGCTGAATTATTGGTCCACTAGTTCATATATCTTTGTTACAAAATGTGTGTGACTATGGTGCTCCTGCTCTGGTCTTGGATTATTATTAAAACAGTATGTTTGGGAGTTTCATTTAATGTGTTTAAGTGAAATCAAAATGAATGCATAAAATCAAAATATCTAATAATTTCTACACGTACTTTAAGTAATAATGCATTGAATATTTTTACTGTCATCTGTGTGACAGATTTAGAGCTTTGATTCTCTGCCTGGACCCCACAGGGCTGACCCAACCTGCCAGATTTGGGCAGGCCAGGTTGTGATTACTTAAAATACCTCTGGGGATGAATCTGGTTAAGTTTGCACCAATTTCCCAATTTTTAATTTTTTTTTTTTTTTTTTTTTTTGAGATTGACAAAACATTAGAATCAGGGGGTCATTTGCTCACATACTGTACAGAAACTCCAGTAAACTACATAGGAGACACATGAAACAGGTAGGTCTCTTCATAAATGACAAGAGTCGCATTGGACTGGTGGGAATGAGAGAAAAGCGAGAGGGGTCACAAGGCAGCTTGGTTGCCGATTATCATCTGCATGTCTCATCACTGTGGAACGCCATGTGTGCCTAAAGAGTATGACACATTGCTGATGACATAGTCTCTAAATAATAGAAGGAAGAGGAGGAGAAGTGGTGCTATATACTGTATGTATGTATATATGATGTATTTATCTATTCATTTACAGTGGAAATTCAGGTTTCTAATCCAGCTCAGGCCCAAAACTGCTGTTGTCTAGTCTAGTCTAGACCAAGTCATCTGTGACTGAAAAGAAAGAAAGAAAGAATGTCTTTGAACTCAAAAGTCAACAAATCTTCACAGCATTGCCATCACTGCAGAATTTCCCTCTGTAATGCCAAATACCTTTTCATGTTTCAATTAAAGATTATTTTTTTGAATAATTCATGTGAAATGTTGGAACTGAGTGCTGACACATTGCATCTGTCCTTTCTTTAAATATTTGGCACAGTGACATGTGTGCCTTCCTCGCAATCAGTAGTCCTTGTGTAATTGCTACCTGTCAGCGTCCTGGTTAAATAAATCTAAGCACAACCCACAGCATCAGCTCATGTGTGAGCTGATATCTGACTGCAGGAATCTTGTTGTTTTCAGCCAGGAAAATATGTGGCATGTGTGACAAGCTAGGCCAACTAGCTTTCAGTTTTCTAATGGATGCGAGTTAGCCTAGCTTGTTCGCTTTTGCTTTCCAAGTAAAAGAGCCCTTTTCACAGGAAACATTATGAGTTATCATAGTTGGAAAACCACAGGTGTTACTAATAACAGATAGATACATGCTGACACAAAATAAGGAGAATTCAAATTTCTGTCAGACTTTAAAGTTTAACAATCTGCTTTATAGCTGAACTGACAGGTATGATAAGGTATTATAAAGGCTGAGGAATTACAGGCTGGGCCACTGCTAAAAAATAAAAATGACATCAGTGATTTAAGTATCTCCTCTTCTTCAGTATCTTTCTGGAATGAGGGAGTGCTTGCCAATGAGAAAGGGTTCAACCAGAGACAGGACAACGCACTCAGAGTAGAGAGAGTAAGAGTCATTTCCTGTATCTGTGCAAGGAAAACATAAAAGAAGGTGCCATGACATCAGTGACAACGTTCAAAGAGACAGATTTTGGTGCCACTTCTATTGGAGTTAATGGGGCACCCTTCAGCTGCTTCTAAAAGGTGGTAGTAATCCAAAGCAAGACCAGGACAATACCTCTCATTCTCACCGTCACACCAGTCTCCACTCACCGCAAAACACTGGGCTCCTCTCCCTCTCTCACCAGAGTCCTCCGCTCTGTCAGATTGGCACACAGAAAAAGAGCCCCCTTGCTTACGGGCACTGTACGGGTTCCAGTCAAGTTTTTGGTGAACAAACGGACAGTGACCGGCAGGATGCTAGATCAGCTGGTGCCCATCTTCTTTATCTTCCCTCGATGTTTACTGATGTTTACATTTTAAAACTTCGACCTGGCTAGCTAGCAGCTAGCTAGCAGAAGTCATCAGAAGGAGACTTTACGGACTGGGGAATGGATGTCCTGATCCTGACGAGTGACCAACAGCTAGATGCCACCACCGCCCAAAGCCAACCACAAAGCACAGAGCACAAATTTTGCACAAATTTTGCACTAATTTAGCAGAGCTGACAGAGAGTCAACTGGAATCATCCGTGACACATCACTTTCTGTATTGTTGTTTCCAAATTTTTGTGCTTTATTAGACTGCTCAAGGAAAAGACAGCAGTACTGTCATGTTAGACTGTCATTTATGCTAAGTGATTTAAGCTTTTATTTTTCTATTTTTTATAAAATGACTTGTGACAACACAGTGGTTACGGTCCTAAAGGGTATGACTGGTGGTAGTTGTAATGTCCCTACAAAATTTCCAAATTGTAATTTATGGCCCAGTGTTAATGTGGGTTACCATTAGCTGTCACTTGTTACTATAGCAATGGTTGACTTTCGGGCTGGGTTAAAATAATCCATTCATCCATTTCAAACCGATCGTCATTTGAATGATCCGATATCAATTCATAAAATCGGAAATCGATCTTTTAATATATGCCTTTTCCCACTGATGAGTGAAGCTTTAACACCGTTAAAATTGCCGGTATTAAATGGGCCCTGGCACTACATTATTACAGACTGTAATACTGATAGGATCCTGAGAATTTCTTTCACATTCAAGCAAAATTGACATTGTAACTGAAATATCCCTAATCAAATCGATATCAAATCGAATCAGGACCTTGTGACTCGAAATTGAATTGAATCAGCGGTGATACCCAGGCCAGGAACATCCAGGTAGTGGGCTTAAAAAGGAAGTGCAATCACGCTACATCGTAAATATGAATAAGACACATTTTACATAAAATGAAAATAGGTGTATTGCATTTGGATATACGTGAATCTATAATGTCTAATAGTATTATAAATTTTGGGGAAAAAAAATTGTAAGTGAATGTTTGTTGAGTCATATTATGAGACATTCAATTTTTTTTAGATATTTTTTGGGGGCATTTTTAGCTTTATTTGATAGGACAGACAAGTGTAAAAGGGGGAGAGAGAGAGTGTGAGTGACATGTAGCAAAGGGCCACAGACTGGAGTTGAACCCGGGCCGCTGCGGCAACAGCCTTGTACATGGGGCGCCTGCTCTACCACTAAGCCACCGACACCCCGACACTCACTTAATTGTACTCAATAGTATAATATTTGAAATGATATTTTTTAGTATATCAAAATGTAATGTAGTTTGAATGCATGCCATTGTTGCTTGTTTCTCCACACAATAACAATTTACCTTAACTACAACAAGTAACATTAACTACCTACACTATCTAATAACACAACACATATAGCCTTACTAATGCTGTTTACGCAATGTCCGTCCCTCACCTTCAGTGGGGGGAAAAAAACTTCTGAGGAAACCTGAGGAACCTGAGGAAATATACGTTAGCTAGTTAACAGTGCAGCAAATTACCGTTGATTCTGCCAGGTGATAACCTGTTAAATGACAGGTCATGAGCGAGAAGACACTGATCCCATTCTTTTTCTATGTTAGACAGAGCCGTGATCTGTTCGTAGACCAATAACAAGGAAAATGAACACCCACATTTGAATAAAAAAATATATAATAAAATATATATATAATAAAAAAATATATAAAAAATACACCGCTCAACATCACATAATGTTTGTTTTTTAATCTGGTGGAAGGATTTTTCAGTCAAAGTTAAAACAACAAAGATTTAATGGGTTATATGTGATTTGCCGTGCCTGCCCCATTGCGTGGCACCAAGTCTGGCTCTTCAAATGCTGCCACTGATGTCATGCCGTTCCCCTCTTTTATGTTTTCCTTGCACAGATACAGGAAATGACTCTGAAGTGCGCTGTCTCATCTCAAGTGGAACTCTTTCTCATTGGCAAGCACTCCCTCATTCCAGAGAGATACTAAAGATGAGGAGATACTGGAATATCACTTATAATTATTGTGTGTGTGTGTGTGTGTGTGTGTGTGTGTGTGTGTGTGTGTGTGTGTGCCTGTGTGCCTGTGTGCCTATTCACACCGTTTGGCAAGTCCTAACAGAACAAATTAGATAAATGACACAGCTGACATCTTAATAAAGGTGCACATCCTGTTCCTTTGAATTGAGGCTGGTTTGAGTGGAACTACTGGTGTTTGCAAACCCTGCAACATTAACCCTGTCAGAGACTGTCAGAAATGTATCTTAAAGAGGACATGATATCACTTTTACTTACATTCACCAGCGGCCAGTAACACGACTTAAAATAAAAGCTAATGCTGCTCTGAATCAGATGGATGTGTAAATAGACAACAGTTTACCATATTAACTTCAAAGGCGTTGCATTTATAGCTTCTCGCACTGCCCCCAAGTGGTCATAAAAATCAGCTAATGCAGGTTTAAGTTGGGGTACCTCCTCAGGTCACAAGATGATTTTCATGCTTAGCCGTTTGTTCCAATATCACAGAAGCAGCAGCAGAGTACACTGCAGACACAGTCATTTATTTAATTGTGTAGCCTGGTAGCTGTGTCGAGAGAAAAACCACCATACCTTGTAGGTGCCAACTGTGTGTGTGTGTGTGTGTGTGTGTGTGTGTGAGTGTGAGGAATTCCTTTGACATATAATACATATAATACACCTGGTGACTAAGACAGCAAGCATCCTCGCTATGCTTTCATCCAACCAGAATGTTTTCTCTGTGGCTCATTATCTGTCACTTTGTTTTCTCTGCACTGTTTTGGCTGGACATAATCTGTAGTGCTTCTTTAAAAGCATTTTGAGAGTTTATTTTCTTTGCATCGTTCTTTTACCCTCCAGTGTCTGTCAGCGATCGCCCTCGAAGGCACAAGGAACTCCCACTCTTTTTTTCTTTTTTTTTTCTTTTTTATTCCCTATCGTTCCTGGAAGGCGCTTGCTCTAACTTCATATTCAACGCCGTCATCCAAGCCGTGTCTGCGTCAATTAAGAGTTTATGTGCCATATCGTCAGATACCTTTTCAAGAATTTACTCGGTGAGCTTTTCCTGGACCGCCCTGCTTCTCAAGCAGTTTCATTGCAGTTCAACCTGGGCGTGAGCGGCTCGTAAGCAACACATTGCTGTCTTATGTAAAACCTCCACAGCTGTCCACACTGGTTCCATTTAAGCTGTGCTTTCAAAAGAATAATGTCAAGACCAAAACAGAGTCAGCCTAATATTGTTACATTAATATGATTAAGGGTGCTTCAGGTATGTAGCAGCCCGATTCATTCATCAAGAACATAATATTGAATTTTTCAAATGATTGTTCAATTGTTCAAACATGTTGGAAAACACCATCAGTTATTCACAGCCACTGCTGTTGATTTAGACCTGCCAGCATGCAGTCAGTCTTCTGCATGTCATTTAACAGCTGCTGAAGATTTGCTGAAAGTCATGCAGTGTAACCAGGTGCCAAAACCCAAGAAGTAGTACAAAACTATACAAGATGTAAGGCATAAGAAAGACTTTGTTGTATTACAGGGCAACATAATCATACAAATAAACCAAACAAAAGCACATGCTTTTGCAACTGACATGAATCTATGTCAAAGGTCTAAGCTGAGGTTCTACACAAACTATGCATCCTAGCATCTAAATGTACAAGCTACAGATATACCAATACAGCATTGTTAGTCATGCTAAAAGCATGGCTCATGGGATGGTCCACCACTTCACTTCAGACAGAAATATCTAAAGGGGAACAAACGCCATTTTTCAAACTGATACTACACAGGAGGCTAAATAAAATGGTGGAAAAACTCCTGCCAGTGTTGGGCAGTAATGTGTTACAGTAGTAATATTACTTTTCCAGTAACAAGTAGAATAACTAATCACTGATAAAATGTCAGTAATAATAATACAGTTAATCCACAACCAAACAACTCTTTACAACATTACTTTTGTTATCACATCACACCAGCGGGCTCACTTCAGTAATCATTGCACTGCGCAGACACATGACATAGCAGCAAGCCGGTTGGAAGCGCTTACCTTAGCAACTTAAAATATTCCCATCATTTTGATTTTGTCAGGGGGGGAGAGATGACGAGAACACTATTGCTGCAGGTAGTTGGACTGAAACTCTTTCCACTGCACAACAACACGTCCTCAAACCTCCGGTCTGAAACACCTCGGCTACCACAACAGACAACACAACAACGTGAAGCTCCAGGAAATACACCAAAGGTGAGCCCTCCTCGGCTGTGGAGGTTGGCTGTAGCCCTACACTGGCTAAACAACCAAAACAGGATTTTAATCATAGACAGCTGCAGCTACAAAGAAGTAATGGAGCTTGAGGCTAGACATGTTGTGGATGAAACATTAATACGTGAGTGACACTTTCGGGCAGAGCCTTGGGAAAATACATACTTGGGAAAGAAGCTATCCGGCCTTAGCTACACTACAATTAACCTCAATTATGTTGACATTCGGGGCGTCGGTGGCTCAGTGGTAGAGCAGGCGCCCCATGTACAAGGCTGTTGCCGCAGCGGCCCGGTTCAACTCCAGCCTGTGTCCCTTTGCTGCATGTCACTCCCTCTCTCTCTCCCCTTTCACGCTTACCTGTCCTATCAAATAAAGGCTAAAAATGCCCCAAAAAATATCTTTAAAAAAATTATGTTGACATTCACACAGAAGGGCACATCTGAATTTTGGTGAGATACGCAGTAACAGATTTTATGTGGTGTAATGGAAAAGTAATATAATGAGTAGTGTAATGAATACTGTTGGCAGGGAGTAATAAGTAAAGTATTATAATTACTTTTGAAAAGAGTGACTAGTAATGAGTATTATATTACATTTTTAAAGTGATGAGCCCAATACCAAATACTGCAACCGCCTAATTTATACGCATGTTGTGAGAGCGCGGCAGGAAACCACTAAATAGTGGCGTCATCAGGGTAAATCGTGACTGCCTGCTAGTGGCAATATGAATGGACAACAGAACCTAACAACACTGGCAATACAAATAAACATGCTGTCACTTTCAACGATGCTTGTATATGTGGTGTTATGTGGTGTAACTTTAGCTACGATACACCTGACAGTGATGTGAGATTTACAAAATAGTAACCTAGGAGCATAGCCCACATAGAAAAACAGAGACTAGAGAAATACAGGAGGCAGTGGGAAAATGATTACCAATGGATGCCTGAGTGAGAATGTCAACTTTAGCCTTTTTCATAGTTTCATTTCAGGCGCCTACATTTAACAGACCACTTCAAAACAGTGTGCACAGATTGTGAAGTTAGTTGTACTGGAGATTTTAACATTACAAACTATGTAGTGACACAACCACTGTCAAGCTGTTGGAGATACTCTGGGCTCTCCCTCACCTGCAGTGAAGCTGCAGGGCGTGCAATGGTCTCTCTCTGATCTGATGCTTACACTGCTGGGACTTCTCTGTCATCTGTGATGTAGCCTTTTATTTCTGTCAATCACTGTCTTTACATTCAGGTAGGCCTGTTTCATCCCTGTCAATCCCACTGTTGCCTTCTAAAGCCTCCTTACTGGCTCTGAACTATATAACAAATATATATATATATATTATTTTCATGCCAATATTGTCTCTAAAAAGGCAGAAAATATCACGAAATGCACCCTGTGTTATTGTTTTTTTGTTGTTTTTTATTCTCATCATAATAGCTGTAGAGGGGAAGGGTCACTTAGGGTTGCCAGACGTTCTGGTTTTCCTGGGATTGTTCTTTTTTTTGAGTGACTGCCCAGGAAAATGACTGGTCTTTCCCAGGACACAAATTGGCCCTGTTTTTTGTGAAAATGTCACTCTAATTTAGAATGTTCAAAACTGGATGCGTCTATTGCTGTTCAGTCAATCCAGTGTCTGTAAACTGGTAAAATTGAGTGATGATTGGCCATGTGCCTATACTTGCTTTCAATAGGTAGCAGAAATACCAAAGTTTTGCTTATCACCTAGCAACTACTGCACAGGCTGTTGCTGCCTTAGATAGGCGATCCAGTCATTTAACATTATTTTGTGCAGTTAGGAGGCTACTGTATTCCCCACCGTACTGTGAGATCTTCATAACTGACACATTGGAGTGCAATGATTATTTTATTTTGAAAGCCTATGACCAGATGTCACAGTTAGGCTACTCTCATGTCTTGTGATGCTGTTGGGATGATGAAGGTGTCTAACGGCACTTTTGACGAATCAAAAGGCTGAATCACTCTGAAACAACTTGACAAAAACAGTTCAGGTTTCTATAAGCTGTCTGACTTTATGATCAGTGATCAATTCTATTTCAGCCACTGATGTACTTGGCCTATGCGTCTGTGTCCGTGGCAGCTAGTCTCTAACTCAGTCATGACTGAATGGAGATTATGCGCTCCTGTTGCTCGTGCATTAAAGGTAGGGTCTGGAGGATTTTCCAGTTGCTGTTTGTAAACACACATTCAAATTCGGCCCCTCCTATCAGGCTCAACTCTCCCGGGTGTACGGAGCCCGGAGGTACGGAAGAAGGCTTCACAAGAAGAGGTTCAGGCAAGGCTCGCGCTGGTGCACGCTCAGACACGCTCTGGCACGGCACCTGCACTCTCTCATTGGCTGGGGAAATCTCCGCTCAGAAGCAGTCCGAGCTCACAAAAACATCAAAATACAGTTAAAGGGCAGGAGCTCTGCAAACAGAGTCACCACCACACATGAGTAGAAGCCCATAGGTGATGATTAAGCAGGATTTCATTTGTATATGTCTATATTTTGTTTTGTTTGAAAATCCTCCAGATCCTACCTTTAATAACTTTTGTCATTACTTCAGTAAACGGTCAGGTGTAGTTAGTGAAGCTTACATCCATAAATAGTCAAAGAGAAGAGCAACAGCTGTATCTGACTGCTGAGTGATATCAGCTTGGCTGCACGTCAGGACAAATAGAGGATATTTGCATTGCGTGTCAAATGTCCTGGTTTTTCACAAATCAAATGTGACGCCCCCAGGATCATTCTGGGGGCCCTGCCTCACAAGGCCAGCTTCTATAAATACAGCTATCTTTCAAGATTCTCTTATTTTTCTGCAACCATACAACCAGAAGTGGTGATCCTTTGCATGTAATCAAGGCGACTGTCTGTGCACCACTGTCACCACAACAAGGACTGTCTATGCGTTGTGTTCAGACAACAAAGTGATTCTAATGTCCAACTGCTATCAGGATATGACAACAAGGTATCTTTGACCTTAAGCCTCCACAACAGGTGAACCCTGTGGGAGCATTACTGTTTTAAATTACTGATAGGTAAGTAGGAAGATTTAATTAATTGATACACATCTGAATGTCAGTTACTCACTGTGAGGTAAAAAGAGCAAAGCTGGAGGTGATGGGAGGGTGGCTGAGATAGAGACCTGGAGTCAGAAGGGTGAACCAACAGAGAGAGCGATCGATCTTGAGCCCACACACAGCTGTACATAACTGTGTGTGTGTCACTGATTAAAGGAGATGAGGCATTGTGCATTAAATTGCGTCATTGTTCCCTTCTTCCCTCTTTTAATCAGGAGAAGTCACAGCTGACAATCTCCCTGCCCACACAGTAGCTTCCTGAACGACCCAGATACAATTATCTTCTATACAGTATGCTGGTGTGTGGCTGAATCCAGTGACCTTCCCCGTATCCGTTGTACTCCTTTATGTTTGTAGACTGTCCTGGATTTGTATAGCACTGACTCAGGAAAAATCATATCACTAGGGAAATTTACTACTCTTCTTTTTATAGGTAGATCCACCACTGCTTGTGAAAAGAAGTGAACAAGTTGCCATTAACTCACACAGATTAGTACTTGACCCAGTTCCCCCCAGTTTTACAGGTCATTATTGTTATCACTTCTATAGGGTATTATTTTTTACTTTGGCAGTACAATAAATCAACAACCCAAAGCATTTTTGAAAACCTAATTTTTAAAATATTTTTTACAATTAGGAATAATATTGTGGTCATTGTACAGCAAATAATTTTACAACCATTATTTTTTTATTATTATTATTTAATTATTCTCTAGAATTTATTTGCTCATCCACTTTTCCTCCCAGTAACCCTCCTACCCCTCCACTCATACATCAACACAGGGTATCTGTCTCTGGCTCATTGAGAACAACATGCGACTGCTCGGTACATTTCAGCTGAATGTTATCTCGTCCTTACCGTCTGTAAACCAGGACAAGCAGAGCATATCTTCGGTGTGCTCTGTCTGCTCTGCTGATGAGGTGGAAACACTTAGAGGAACCACTTAAAATCCTGATCCAGAGCGGCTTAGCTTTAGCACAGGTGTAGATAAGAAGTGATGAGCCAGGGGGCTCAAAATGGAAGACGTGTCTTAGCTTATTGGCTGTGTTGCACCGTTCACTTGTATTTGACCTTTCTCTGTGAGAGTATGAACAGAGAGGTGTGGAGTGAGGACGGTTGTATGACCGGAGTCAGTGGACGACAACCTGTCTTTTGAATAACTTGTATGAACTTGTCGTCTCACTAGCAGCTAAGCTAATGAGCTAATTAACTGAGAGTTAGCAAGCTAGCTAGCTTGGAGATTTTTCCTACCCTCTTCAATAGTGCTATTTTAAATGACATAAAATCCTAAGAACACTGTCCAAAAAAACCCAGAAAGCTTTGAGAGCTTTTGAAACTGACAGCAGTCGTGAGCTCCTGGCTTGCTAGCATGTTACCTGTTAGCTAACCACTGACAGGAGTAGTCAGGCCATGGACATACAGAGAATTGGATACAGCGTTAAAAGCAGGGCCTCATTCATTCCTATGAAAGTTGCTCAGAGATGCATTAAGCCAAAAAAAAGCTTAATTTCCACCATATGAAATTACCCAACTGTTCTGCACCGTGAGGCCCATAAAGCAAATGCTTTAGAGACTTCTGCTGACTAAGCAGCTAACGTCTTAGTTTTGCACTCCACTAATTTGAATGGGGGTAAAAAATATTTAATTAATTAATTAAATATTTAATTTAATTGGCCTCCATGCCAGCGATAGCCGTAGCTCGAGACATTATGTTTTCTCTCTGTCTGCCCGTCCCATTCTCATGAACACGGTATCTTTAGACCACCTTGAAGGAACATTTTTTTAAAATTTGCCACAAATGTTCACTTGGACTCAGTGATGAACCAATTAGATTTTGGTGGTTATACGTCAAAAAGGTCAATGTCAATGTGACCTTGCATCTGTCTCATTCCCCTGAACGCAATATCTCACAAACACCTTGAGGAAATTTCTTCAGATTTGGTAAACACATCCACTTGGACTCAGAAATGAACTGATTAGATTTTGGTGGTCAGTGGTCAAAGGTCAAGGTCAGTGTGACCTCACAAAACATGTCTTTGGCCACAACTCAAGAATTCATTCAGGTAATTATGACAAAATTTCACACAAATGAGTGAGTGGGGAAAAAAACTTCAGCGTTACCTTTCAAGTGAGACCATGCATGTCCAAAAATGCAACAAGAACAGCTTCCAGTTTGCTTTGGGTTTTGATAGGTGTTTTAGATTAATTTTACAAGACCTTAAAGAGGTGTCAGTATCTGAAAAGTAATCATGCTTTGCTTTGGTTGAACACATTGTCTTCAAGGTGGAACATTAGTGCAACATTTAAGCAGTAAAATGTTATGTCTGCCACATCTAACATCAGATTTTATGGGCTCTGGTGTAGTTGGCAGTTGTATGCTATTTGTCAGCTGTTTTCATGCAGAAGTCTGGTTGCAGGCGGTGTGAAAACTAAAAACTCTGCTACTCCGCTGTGTTTTGTTCATTCTCCGGAAAGAGGAATGGTTTGGAAACACTTAACACCTTTATTCCAGGAGTCAGATGTTACATGGAGTTTAATGACTGGCTGTTTCAGTGCTGATTGTATTGTGATAAAATAGTTTGGCTTAACACTCGGGACATCTTGTCCACAGTAAAGTGGGATCGATGGAGGATAAATGCATGGTGGGGGATGAAGCTTCCACCTACAGTTAACAATTTATTATGTGCCATAGTTGCCAGAGATGGGGAGAAACAAAAAAAAAGAAGAAGAAAAGTAAATTCCATTCCTGCAGTGAAGGTGATAAACTACTTTTGCATGACTGGCAGGGACCTCAGTCAGTCAAAGTGGGAGATCATAAGAGTTAAAACCTGCTAATGAAAATGAAAGAAATAATAGCTGGAGATGAACATGTAGATCTTGAAGTTAAGGAGTGAATTGTATTACTCACTTTTTATGAGCAACACCTACTGTGTGTTCTCAGCCTGTCTTTTTACTTGGCAGTGAACTGGTGCACGATGCCCGCATGATTCCTGTTATAATACCTATAAAAGTGGTGAATTCAGTCAGGTCACTGATATTAGAACCAACTGAAGAGTAAGGCCACTGTTGTTTAATCTTTTTTATTATTATTATTGGTAGTGTTAATTCCCCTGCAGAGAACAAATCCAAGAATGATTGTACAACACGGCTTGACCCAGCTTTGCTCAAAATCAATCTTTTTTGGTTTTCCAGGAAAAGTTGTGGATAGTACCTGGCACTTTTTTGGTACCACCTTTGTCAATTGTTCCAAGCAAGCTCTGCTGATACTAAAAAGGTGGAATGAAAATACTGCAAACCACTGATTGGTCAGAGAGAATCGTCACTGGAAATGTCAATGATCAGCCAAAAACATTAGAACCATTGGTGGGTGAAGTGACTAACAGTGATCATCTTGTTATAGTGCAATGTTCTGCTGGGAAACCTTGGGTCCTGGCATTCATGTGGATGCTACCTGATGGACTCCACCCACCTAAACACCATTGCAGACAAAAAAAAACCCTTATGGCAATGACATTTGTAGATGGCAGTGACCCCCCCCTGCAAGACAATGTGAAATGCCACTTCACAAAAACTGCTCTAGAATGACCCGAGGAACATGACAAAGACCTCAAAATGTTAACCTGGCCTTCAAACACCCCAGTACACGATCTGCACTGATGTTTAAGTGGGTGGAGCGTGTCACATGAATGTCAGAAGATTTCCCAACAGAACATTGCACTGTAACAAAATGATCAATGCCGTTCACGTTACCTGTCAGTGGTTTTAATTAGGGCTGGGGCTTTAATGCATTCATTTTGACTCATTAATTACAAAAAAAAAATAACGCATTAAAAACAAACAAAAAAAACATTTAATCGCACCTTTCTCAGTTCCCTAATTTCTGGCACACCGGTAACACTGATGCACACAGTTCAGCCCAGTAGGTGGCGGTAATGCACCTAAAGTTAGTTTGCCAGCTGTGAAGACGCACAGGATTCATTGAGTGACGTCAGCGCAACAGAAAGTTTGGTGAACAGTGATGGAAGACGAGACCACACTGCAAAGGACTGCAGTGAACTGTAGACCACTTTCAGTGGTGCAGGGTAAGGGGCTGGATAACAAAAACCAAGTCAAGTCATGTCGAGCTAAACCATGCAGTGGCAATTTGTCATAACAGGCGTTTAGTGTCAGACATGGCACAGTTTGCACCCTAAGCAACCCCTTCACCACCACTACCCCAAAAAAGTATTTATTACAAAAATCAACACAAATCAGCAATGTAGCCAACAAAGTGGGTGGCACTCTATGGTGGCCTGTGTTGCCTATGGGAATCAGCCATTGCTGTATTAACTGACTAGCTGCACCTTGATGGACGCAATATCCAACCTTGAGACCAATGAAAGTCACGGATGAATTCATGTCTACTCATGACTTTCCATTTACTTTGTATGACAACAACTGAACAGTGGTAGTGTTTTCAGCTAAATGCTAACATGCAAATGTTTAAAAGGTTTAATGTTTACCATGGTCACCATCTTAGTTTAGCATGCTAACATTTTCTAATTAGCACTAATTAGAGGGTACTGCGGGGGAGGGTGGAAGTGTCGTTAGTTTTGCAGTATTAAGAGCACTGTAAGCCTAAGATGGGAAGAGCACACCTGTCTGCCCTTCCATGTGCAAATGAGGAAAGCCTGAGGCAGAGAGGCAAACAGAGAGAGCAGCAACAAAGACCCCCCTAAAATTTGAAATATGTGGCATTTCTCTTTGAAGTACAGCCTTTATCAGGAGAACATTTATGTTTCTAATGTTTCATTACCGTATCTTTTCCTTGTTTAGTAACAGTCATCCATCTTTCTTATATAATCCTGTGCCTTTTTTTCCCGTCTGGGTTATGAGACGCTTTATAAAAAGCCCTGACAAGTGTTTTAAAAATAAAAACACTCTTATAATTTAGACTGGAAGGCAGAACCGCTCCCCAGTGCAGCAGTTCTTCATTTTCCCCTGACATGACTGCTGAAGAAAGACGAGGGGGTGGTACTCGGAGTAAATGGCCCTAATGATCCATCATCTCATTTCACTCGACTGAACAATACTACTTGACTCACATTTTAAGCATTAATAAACAAATCACTGCAACGTTTTCCTCTTCAGATGAACAGGTTGGCTGATGTCCTGCCAAGCTACAATAGCCAGTAATCTAAGTCCAACACACACACACACACACACACACACACACACACACACACACGGTGAGATCAGCTTTGCCAAGACAAAACCAATAATAAGAGGTTATATGGGGTCAGCCTAAAATTTATGTGTAGGTTAAAAATCCAATTCATGTCTTTTGAAATTCTGTGTTATTTTAGTCTCAGAATAAATGTTCTTGTCCTTCTATCCCTAAAGTCGCTGCATGTTTCTTTGTTAACATGGAGGTCGACAAATACTGATGCCTGGGGTCACATTTTTCAATACCCAAGAGTTTATGAGCCATGATTTTAGAAGCTTAATCCCAGAAAACAAAAACAAAGTGAGCATGTTTGATGTGGAAATGTGAATTTCTTGCATTTAAAAAAAAAAACTTTGTTTGTCCACTTAAACTGAAAACCTCAGGTCAGTGCATCCTTATTATTAAACATTCCAAGTTTAATAGATGGCCCTGGCTCAAAAAAGTAATGGAATGCAGCATGTTAGCAGAGCAACAGCAACAGCTTCAGAGTAACCAAGGGGAGTTAACATGGATTTTTTTTAGCATCTCAGTTTTACGTCATTTGGGGATTTTGTTTGATTTGAAATAAAATCTTGGCTTTTAGAATATGACACTTTAGACCAAATTCAGATGACAAACACAATTTTGATGCTTGTGAAGGCATGATGGCAAGCGAACAGCTCACACCCTCCAACGTGCTGTACAAACGAAATAAGTCACTAAAAACACATGCACGAGAGGCAACATAACTGTCAGAGACACAACACACACAGGAACACTTCAGAGAAAGCCGCATTAGAGGGGCTCAAACACTGATGAATATATTGAATTTGAGCCTGGACAACATCATGCACTTATTTGGAAGAATTGTACTACTTTGCTTTCAATAGAAAAATACTCAACTAAACATCTGAATTCAATGATAGCATGTGTTTCCAATCCAGAGAGTGAGAGCATCACTACAACCAAACTCCTTTACTGCAGCAAGAGGCGTCTCCTGTTCTCCTGCCTCCCCTACACCTACTGACTGCCTGCACAGGAGAGATGGCAAGAGACTCTTGGCAGAGGAGCTGTGGACAGTGATAACTCTGAGCAGCATGCATGGATATCAATTACAAATATATCTTGCACTTTTTCCCAGGTGGTCTGAACAAGTCACTAAATTTGTTGCTAGATGATTTTTTAGAAATAAAGTCAATAAGAGGGTCTTTAAAGTCACTAAATCAAGCAAGAACGTCGCCACGTTGGCAACACTCTTCCCATTGCCAGTGCCTTTTCGTCTCATTTTAAATTAATAAAGTCCTGGCTTTTAGAATATTAAAAACTTTAAAAAGCTACCAGATTGCAACGGCAACCCACTTGAGCTAGCTTTGCATCACACATCAAAATATAACATTGCATGTTTAAACCATTGTCAATATGGACATATGCTACACATCGTTAGCTCAGTTAGACTCAACATTTCAGTCGCTCAGTTGTATTTACTGAAACCACAAGCACCAAGTATAATCTTATTATACAATGACGAAAACTGTCTGTCTGTCTGTGTGTGGGTGTGTCTGTGTATCTGTTCCACGTTTTTCTCCTCACTGACTCGGTCAATCCATGTGCAATTTGGCACAGTGGTAGAGGGTCATGGGAGGATGCGAATGAAGCAATATTACATCAATTGGCCTAAAGGGGGCGCTATAGTAAACGATTGAAGTTGCAAACTTTGAATGGGCATATCTCATGCCCCATATGTTCTATAGACATGACAGAGATGCCTCTCCTCGTGAGGAACAAATTTGCCTCAAGAACCCATAACTTCCGGTTATATAGATTTTCCGCCATTTTGAATTTTTTGAAAAACACTTCAAATCGATCTCTTCCTAGGAAGTTTGACCGATCTGCATGAAACTCGGTGAACATAATCGAGGGACCAATATCTAAAGTTTCCTCCTGGCAAAGTTGGAAAACTTACTCAAACTGAGCTTCTATAAGGCAATGAATATTGCAGAGGGCGTGGCTCTTCACATAAAGGTGTATAACATCTCAAGGGTTTCACGATCACCACACAACTTTGTAGGCATAGGACCACACATAATCTGAAGAGACCCCTCCATTATTGACCCCATCACAAAAAATTGGGGGGCTAGAGAGCTAATTTCTTATCTAGGCCTCACCGCCATATCGATTTTTCCTAAACTTGGTAGATTCGCTATAACAACAGAAAAATGCTTAGAAATGGCTAAAATGCGACAGCTTGCTGTGGCTCCTCCTATGGCCCAATGTTTTGGGGTTTTTTCTAATTTTTGGTGTGACTAAGTCATGGTATGGTATGCTGTACATAATCACGGAAACTGTCAGTGTGTCATTCTGTCAGTCAGTCAGTCATTCTACCAGTGCGCCCCACTTTTAAGTCAATACAACACATAAACACTTTAACTATCTGCCTTTCAACGTGCTACCTCCACTACTAATGTACAGTTTTAGCCCACTAACTATCCCACTATTGGCGATGGTACTACTGTACTTTCAATAAAGCAATCCTAGTATCAAATTCACAAAAACTCTGTCTCAATACATTGCTCTTCTTAATGGGTTCAGCTGACTATTTAATCTGCAATTTCCTATGACCTGTATCCCAAACACACACCATGTGAAACTGTACGTGGGCAACTGTGCACTCAATGGGTATGGACTAGTTCCTTCAGATTTATTGGTATGGTAAACGAGAGAGTTGGAAAAAAGTGCTGACTTCCTACTTTTGTGTCCAGTCCTCAATTATTTAAATTCCTTTAGTCCATAAGGGTCCACCTATCAAAGGGTTTTTCATAAAAACTGATACAAGTTGTGAATATAATTGTTATTACTGTGTATGCCAAGGTTGTTCATATTTTCTCATCTTCCTGCACCGTGTTGTTGGGTATGCTTGTTTTCATTACCTTGTTGGCTACAAAAGAAAGTTTCCTCAAGCTTTTCTGTGCAGTTTGTACTCCAGAACAGCCCCCAGAGTAAAGTATGCATACCCAGCTTAGAAGACCAATGGGCTCTGTCACGTATGCGGCCACCTTACTACAAACTTTGAAGGCCTTTTCCTCTCATTATGTGATGTGATGTACTTTGGTTAATTTTTGGGTACAAAAACAAAATCATAAGAAAGCTTAGAATCTCCTCTTTCTCATGGTGTCTGGATCCAAACCCAGGATAAGAGGGATGAATTGTTATCAAGGGGGATGGACTTTGGTCAGTTTACTAACAAGGGGGATGGCCCCTTTAAATCACCTACTGTTTATAGGGAACCAATCAAAATACAGATCATTTTTCTATAGCTATTACATAACATTTACATCATCATTATAAGTTCAAGAAAAAAATGTGTCTGTTTTCTAGTGCTGTCAAATGGTTTATTTTTTAAATTGCAATTAATCAATGAATTTCAATAGTTAATTGTGAATGATCACATTTTTCATTGCATAATTTAAAATCCATATTCAGTTCATATTAACAAGGAAATTCTTACCAGAGTGTCTTGACTGGGGATGATGATGATCCTGACTTTAGGATTTATTTCTTAAATCAGTACTGCACTGCTGCAACAGAGGAAGGAGACAATTTCAAAGTGCCTACTTTGTGAAATACTGTGGGTTTTGTTTGTTGGTTTGGAACGGATTACAGCATTCCACACTGAGAAATATGCATTAGTGCATGTAAAAAGTGCGCAGCACATTTCAGTAAAGTGCATACCACATCGCTCCATTAACTTGGATGTGAGGTTAACAAAATAAAACTTGATGAATTAGCCATCATTGTACTATGACTTGCTCTAAGTAGCTGACTAAAAAGAGAAATCTCTCACCTGAAATGATCTGTAGTCAGTCGCCACCCATTTTGCAAGCACTGTAGTAAAGGCATTTTTGCCTTTAATGGATAGGACAGCTTCAGTGTGAAAGGGGGAGAGAGAGAGAGGGAATGACATGCAGCAAAGGGCCACAGGCTGAAGTCGAACCCGGGCCGCTGCGGCGACAGCCTTGTACATGGGGCGCCTGCTCTACCACTAAGCCATCGACACCCCGTAGTAAACTTTGATTTGATTTCATCCACAGGTCTGTGGCAAGTTACTCACTCCAAAATAGTGCTTTGTCAGCTTTGGCAGTGTGGTCTCCCGCTGACATCAGTCTGATCAGCTGCACCTGTATGCTTAGCTTGTAAATGGTAGTTCCAACTCAAAGTACTTTGGTGATATTTTCTTTCTGTTTGACACAATTAAAAAAATAACACATTATTTTTTAATTCTTATTTTACCTTTGTACTGAGCCTGTTTCCAATTTTCACGCTTAATGATCGTCTGCTGGCTCTAGCTCCACATTTAGCATGAAAACATGAGTGTGGTATTGATCTGCTCTTGGCAAGGAGGCAAATTATAATATTTTCCAAAAAACATTCTTTTAAAAGAGTCTTTAAAGTGCAAATATAATCTCTGTGGACTGTCAACAGGCTGGAGTTGTTAACAAACTTCACTGGGCTCCGTTTGAGGCCTTGTATGGACTGTAACTGTCGGTGAATAATGACAGTGTGTCAAACAAAAAATGCTGCATTCTTATCTCAAGCACCTGCATCACAAAATATGAATGCACAATATAGTTATTTCAAATTTATCCTGATTTTTCTCATCACTGATCAGTCAAGTCAAGTCAAGTCACCACATCTTGTCTTTCACCTGAAATCTCCTGCAGATTTATGGCAGGCCCAGTTTGCTTCAGACCATGATTTTGTTGCTGATGGTTTCAACAGCTGCTGCTTTTACTGACAGGTTACCCCTCAGTCCTGCGCTGAGGCTTTGACTATGCAGACACTGGAGCCAGAATGATGGAAAACAGGCATCTCTCAGCTCGAGTGTTCATCGGTCAAAAAACAGACACACTGGCATCTCAGACTTTTTTCCACCATGTGCCTGCTGTTTTGCTGTTATCTTAAAATCTTGTTTTGAATATACTGTGTAAAGTAGTACAGCCATACAAGGAGATGAAAGAGCGCTGGGATTTAAGTCCTAAGTGAAACCGTCACCATTTAAAAAGCAACACATGCTTTTATAAAATGACTGATGGCAAGACATTAAGATTAAAATCAATCTAAGGCACTGGTTGATAAAATCACAGCATGTCTTTATTTATGTGGAGAAGGGGAAAATTGTGGATTTATCAAGCTATTCTTCAAGGCATTAGACACACACACAAGCAAATTACAATGACATCACCAAGCTGAGGCACTGAACAGCTAAAAAAAATCCTTGTGTGTGCGTGTGTGTGTGTGTGTGTGTGTGTGTGTGCGTGGTATTGGTTGCTTGACCCACAGCATGCATGTGAATACATGAATATGAAACCCAGACAATTCTTTTCAACTCTGACCTTCATAAATACTTTGGCTGTCAGTCAAGATTTAAGTTTCTCTCTTTCTCACACACACACACACACACACAGTTGTTGTGCAATACCAGACAATGATTTTTCATGGCCTGTAAATTGAAAGCAGAATTATTAAGTCATCTAACCTAAATGCTTGAGTATTGACAGCCCCATCACGCTTTTCAATTACTTTCACATGCAGTTTCACCAAACCACACAGAGAAGAAGCATTTTAAAGGACAGCCCTGCAGGTGACCGTACACCCTCATTAACTCTACCCCAACCCTAACTGTGACCCTGAACCCTAACCCTGACCCCTTCAGGGCTCATTGACACCAGGCTCATGTTTCTACTTTGCTTTTGAGGGCCAACATGAATACACAAATGGCGCTGTTTAGAGCCAGCGTTTGGTTTGATCATTCTGGGGAAACATGGCAGTGCAACATGGCTCCATGAATAAGGACCAGCTCTTTACGTAGATATGAACGACTCAATCTAAGGTAGGGCAAACATGCCAATTCATATCAATTTCATGTGATTATACACTTAAGAAAAATACTTACATTCTACCAATATAGCCATACTGAACCTTTAAAAAGAACCAACTGGAAAATTAGCAGCACCAACTCATAGTTTATTCCCTAACAGCAGCAGATGTAAACATTCATTTGTATTTGTTGCATGCACTTATTTCTATTTAAAGTAGCTATAATAAAAAATAAAAAAAAGTAGATCAGATAACAATGTGAAAACAATGTGACAATGCAACATACAGAAGATTATTACCTGAATCTGCCATTCCCCTGGGCCGCCACAGGACTTTACTCACTGTTTAGCTGTCTGGTCCTAAATTCACTGTTTTGCTTCATTCTTACCACATTTTATTGGCTCCAGCAGGCAGCTGTTTTCAGTGGAAAAAGTTCTAACATCCAAATGTACACCACCTGCTCACAGACAAGTGAGCACACAGTTAGAGACTAGCGGGTGAACATTATGGAGCATTTAGCAGCTAAAGAGACCAAGTTTTCCCTCAGGAGTGGGTAGAGACCAAAATTAAGAGCAGACATACATTTTACAGGAGGATACAAATACAACTCCAAATGAATGATAATGTTTCTCTGTAACTGCTCACTGTGTAACAAGTTTACTTGAGTGGCAGAAACGGGGCTGTAAAGGCAGCAGTGTGTCGCTAAAAAACACCCTGCTGTAAAGTCTGGAGCTGCTTCGTAGGCGGCGAATAGTGTTCTCTGTTCTGAAGCAGGAAATGCACCCATACACTCAGAATATTCCCTGAGGTGCTTTCAGTATCATCTAGAACATCTCTATAAATTCATTGTCTATGGAGCAGCTCCATACTTTATACTTTATGACATCACAAATGTGAGTTTTAGCACTCTAGTTTTGGATTTGGGTGAAAGCTGCTCATTTTTACTAATATTTTTTGCCTCTCTTGGACCATAGGAATAACTGTGAATTTTGAAAATGGGCATAGTTCTCTTTTAATGCCCTGGGAGTGAGGCCAAGCTGCTGAGGTAGCCGCAGGCATAAATCGCATCTTGTAAAATCTTCAGACGTTACATCTCAATATTAAGAGATAAAAAATCTTTCCACATCGATTATTGTTCATATGGTGAGCTACAAATTCAGAGTAAAACAGTGTCATCTTTATGATGTACATTATTTTATACACATTGCACTGAATTTGATCTGACAAATGAGGATCTTAAGGTTGTTTGGGAGCTTGACTAGGATATAAATCTTGTCATGCTGACTGATACAGAACATGTGTAGAGGCTGGAAATGCTACATGTTGCTGTAGCTTAGTCCATACTGATTTTATATTTATGTTTCTGTAGATCAACCAATGACTGAGGAGAAAGCTATGCAGCCAACTACATACACTACATCTGCAAAAACCTGAGCCTCAGTGAGGACTGTGGTGCAACTGCAGTCTTTGCATGGCTCCTGTTTTTGCCAGATTTAGCATCTGCGTCTCTGGTTTTGATTACCCCCAACCTTATAATACTCACAGTCATTAAAGAAAATAATCATTACAGTAATGGCTCTTTCTCTTAATAAAAAAAATATGTGATCATGCTGTTGGTTGATCAAAGTGACCTTATTATGTTAAGCAGTTGGAGTCATACAGTATCCTCGTCATTTAGTGGCCAATGTGAAGCCAAAGGGAACAAATGAGAGCAGCAGGGATCTGATTATGAACAGGCAACCTCAGTGACCTACAGTATAGCGCAGAGATGGGACCAAGTCACACATGTGCAAGTCTCAAGTAAGTCTCAAGTCTTAACCTTCAAGTCTCAAATAAGTCCCAAGTCATTTTTTCTTGGGCAAGTCAAGTCACCTTATTATTGTAATTTTACCTGCAGAATCTGTTCTTAATAAAGTGAAAAGACAAGATATAAGTAACTGTTAGTAAACATTGATTTCATCGCTGCAATGTTTACTTTGCAGGGATGACCCCCATGCGCGTGCACACACACACACACACACACACACACACACACACACACTAACCAAGGCAGCGGCCAAAATCACCCATTTAGCTCATTTAACCCTGTGTTGCTCGTTCATAAAATGTACAGCCGGTCTTGTGATGAACCGGTCGGAATGTTCGCTCATGTTTTCTGGGGTTAATGTTAGCAAATAAATTAAAAAACAAGTTCCACCAAACCGACCCACCCCCCCACCCCACCCCCGTATGGTATAAGCTAACGTTAGCTAACCACTGACTAACCAGATAATATTAGCTAATTGACAAGCACTTACTGGGCAGAATGGCTCTTCAAATGACAAACAAAGTTTGAAGTTGTCACCTGGCTGTCCGAGATGTTTATGCCACATGTCCTGCACTGTGCTCTTTGTCTTTTGCCGTAATAATGGTAATTCCGAAAGCCGAAGACGATGACTCTCGGTACCCCTCCCGCTGACATGTTGATGCCTATCTGATATAAGAGGGCCTGTTTCTCCAATAAACACGTAAGGTACGTAGAGAGGGCATGACTGATTGACAGGGTAGTGATCCAATCATGACAACGCCATTCTCAGCCTGCGCTCCTACCGGGTAATCAACATTATTTTTTAAATTAATTTATTCATTTTATATTCTAACCGAAAACATGGTGTGAATAACACTCAAGTCTTCCAAGTCCGAGTCAAGTCTCAAGTCTTACTTTTGTCAAGTCAAGTCACAAGTCATCAAAACAGCGACTCGAGTCGACTCGAGTCCAAGTCACAATGACTCGAGTCCCCATCTCTGGTATAGCGATAGTGCAAATAGCGCGTTGTTGGCACAATTCAGATCACTTGATATATGGAATAATGTAGCACGTCTAATCTGTGCCACAGTTCTGCATTAGATAGATATAAAAAGTTATGCAAATAAAATCACAAAAAAAATCAAGTGTTTTAAGGAATGAAGTCTTGTAGTTGGCTCTGACCATTACCCTGGAGCCCACAGGTCCTCAGGTCAGTGTGGATCCTAACAGTGTGAAACACCTCCACCAGTGTTTGCTCTGTCAGTTATATCTTTGAACGTACAGTGTGGAATTTTCACAGGACAGTGGGTCAGGAGTCGCATGATATAGAGTGAGACATCGGTACATGTCCTCAGTGTTGGAAAACATCACTCTGTTTCTCTTTTGTCCCACTTGACTTCCCTCTTGTTTCATGCTGCGCAGAACACAAGTACTTTATACACAACAGCAGGATATAGTAAATAGAGCTTTTTAATGTGAAGGAGTAGAAATGTTTGGTTTGCATTAACAGTAGCCTCAAGCCTAGTTCACATGACACTATTTTCACGCGATTTTGACGTCACAGAGGATCTTGAGAGCCACCTTGGGTCAGAGGTGAGTCGGCAGCCACGACGAGTCCTCATGTGTGAACAAGCCTACGAGCAAGTCACCCCCTCGTCTGAGACTGGGACTGGATATCTGGCATGCTAGAAAACTGGAGAAGGCTGCCACAACTGACAAAGAGCATCAGCCAATGAGAGGCGGGATATGTCCCACGTCAGCACGCAGGAGGACAGAAGAAATGTGAGGAGGACAAGCCACAGGGTTGCCACTTGCCAGGTCCGTTTATTAGCCGCGACTTTGGGCTTGTTTCTAAAGTGTAGCTGCTTATTTGGGCTTGCTCTCTGAACATCACCTTTCTCTAGATATATATATCTGTCTAATAAGTTATTTAAACACATGTCGCTTCTTTTGGGCTTGTTTCCATAGCCCTGGTTGCTTGTTTCTCTCCCAAGATCTGACAACACTGACAAGCCAGCCAGCAAGGAACAACAACAATGGCTGCGTTCACAGGATCACGGGGAGCACGTTGTGTTTGGACCCAGGATAATAAAGAATATCCATGCCTTTACGATGTGTCGTCTCCAAGTTTGGTGACATCACCACGTTATCTGGGGCTCTGTCGGTGAGGGCTCAGTGGAAAAAATCTTGTGGTGTGCACACACAGGTTGTAACGCAGTTGGCGAGACTCCCGCTTACAGAAACACACATCGCCAGGTATGAACACTCAAAAGATTACGATAGTCTCTGCGACGCAAAATCTGGGTGAAAATGGTGTAATGTGAACTAGCCTTAATACATGTCTCATACAGCTGTCGTAGAGTGAACGGTACTCGTAAGCTTAATATAGAACTACAAACAGAAGTACGTGATAGCAATGTTAACGTTACGCCATTAGTCTATGTTTTGACAATGTGCTATAACATTATCACGCAGGGGTTTGCAACCTGAAGAACTACAGCTCCTTGGAGACTGACAACATTTTCACCAATGGCAAAACAATCTAACAGTGTTTGAAAAAAGCATTAGATCCTTTTGGTTTAACTGGAAACAGCCCCAAAATCGCCCCTAATTAAATATACGTTTAAGCATGGATGGAGCCGGAATATTTCCACATCTGACTGGGCGAAGGGATTATTTCAACCAAACTAGACTTGGTGATTGTTAAAATAGTGGAAAGACAAACCAAGACAGCTTTAGTTAGTTTAATTTAGTTTCTGTCGACTTTGAATGAAGCATGTTCTAAGATGGTAAAATTACTGATTATTTAAATAAAGTCTGGTGGATTTGACGATGCCGATTTTGGGGCTGTTTCTGGTTCAACAAAAAGGATCTTACTCATTAACAAAAAGGTACATCTATAGCTATCTCTAAGGGATCTTTTTAATTATGTAGTCAGTGGCAAAAAGCACTTTTAGTGGATGTAAATTGAAGACATGCCCTGAGTGTTCACATTGCAATGTGGCTGCTGCTCTTGCTCAATACTGGACCAATCTCAAGAGACGTTTCCATTAGTTACAGAGACACAAAAACACTGGATTTTTAAATGTATGTGATGTGCAGAAAGCCACATAGTAACTCCTCAGCTTAGTAGTGAATGCTTTGTTGTACCTTTTCCTGAAAAAAGATGTGATGCTTTGTCTGTGTTTCAATAAATACTGACTGTATCTATGGGCAGGCAATTGAAATCCTGCACAAGAATGGCAGACTCCGCCACTAACAAATAAAACAACTATGTAGAGAGGTAATTACAGAATGTAAATACACTGAATGGCTATTGCTGAAAAAAGATTGACTACATATTATAACAAAAACATGATTTGATTTAATGAAAATCTTGAGGTTTGGAATTTTAAATATGTTTTTCGAATATCACTGTAATTTGTGTGAAATTTGGTTTAACTTTAATTCCTACCACACAATTTAGTAGGAGACAGACTTGTTATGATTTTGTTTTTCTTTGAATTGACACTGAGGTCAAACATCTCTATCTTTAGAAACATCATCTCCATCTTTAAATATTTTGGGGGGCATTTATTTGACAGTATGTGAAAACAAGAGGAGAGACACGCAACAAAGTTCCCAAACCAGACTTAAACCAGACATGTTTTGGTTCTTGGTCTGCACCACCAGGGAAGCCAAAAATGTTCCCATTTTTAAAATAACTTCCCTTTTTAATTTTTTTTTTTTCCTTTTTCCTCCTATTCTGTAGTTTCACAATGAATCCGCCCAGGCAGCTCAGCTCTCTCGCTTACAGAGACTTACCTCTATCTGTTTTCCTCTCTTTACTTACTGTAATTTCCTCCTCTCCCCCTTTGCTTTCCCAGGGGGTGACCCTTCCTCCTCTTCCACATCCCTGATTCAGAACAAGAAGGGCTGTAACCCCAGACACACACGCACAATCACACACACACAGACACACGCGCGCACACACACACACACACACACACACACACACACACACACACACAGTAATCTCAGCGCAACGTCTCGGGATCAATTACTGAATTAGCATCCCAGGCTGGAGTGCCAGGAACAGAATGGGGGAGAGAACAACAGAGAGTTATTTTTTTTATCATTCTCTCTTCCCCTCCATTATTGTTTCCCTCGTGACTTCCCTCTCCATCATCTGTCTCACACTGCGGCCAGCTCTTTGACAAACGTTGTGAAGATGAAAATAATTCCTTGCATTGTCTCACAGCTGAAACATGACAACATCCAAATTTCCAGTTGATCCAAATTCATGTTCATTAAGGTTTTTTGGCAGGGATGCAGAAAACGCTGAATTGCTTATTCAAATATGCACAAAAAAACCACACCATAAATAGACAAAAGTCTTCTCCTATTTAGACTGATTAGAGTCTCTCTCTCTTTCTCTCTCTCTCTCTCTCTCACACACACACATTCACACACACACACACACACACACACACACACACACAGTCTGGCCTGTAACCAGAGCCATGTGATTTTTTGACAGTAACATGAACCTATTCCTTTTTAATCTAATGTATTGTATCATCCCCCTATAGAAGCTACCCTCTGGTCATTCTCTCTCTCTCTCTCTCTCTCTCTCTCTCTCTCTCTCTCTCTGTGCGTGTGTGTGTGTGTGTGTGTGTGTAGAGGGAAAGAGAACCTAGACAGTCAGACATGTTTTGTTGCTTAATGCTCCATATTACGATATACATCAAACAAGATGTTTAGCAGGTATAAAGTTTAGCATGTTCCCCACCTTAATTTAGCATGTTGGCTAACGGTTCCTGTTAGCATTAGACACAAAGTACAGCTGATTCTGAAGGGAAATTAAGTAGTTTCACAGGTATTTTGTCTGTATACAATTTCTAGGAGATCCATCCACGAGTTGCTGAGATATTTCAGTCTGGACAATCGTAGTTGACAGGCCCTTCTTTTAAGTTGTTACTTCTTAATTTTTATCTCAAGGGCACGGCTGATATCCAATGTGGTTTGTTTACGAGGGTACAGCTGGTAGGTGCAGTGGTTTGCTTCCATAACATAACAGAAGGCCTTCTTTAAAGGAGCAATAAATGAAATTCATCATTTCTAGATTGAAGGAATTAAAAAATTGCCATGTGAAGAACTAGAGGTGTAATTTCATCTGGAGTATAGCATGACCTCACACAACCTCTCTCTGTGTTGATCTCCAGCCACTTGTTTACAAGCCTTTCCGGCTGCGCGTTCATGTACATTCATGTGAAGTCAGCTCAGTGACTAGAAGAGCTGGTAGAAGCGCTCCATAGTTGTAAGTTACTCCAGTAGCCATAGTAGCTCTAGTGCTAACTCCAGGAGCTAACGCTACTCTTCTCCGTGAGCCTGGCGGGGTCGCGGGCTCACAGCTCCGGCTCATGGAGAAGAGTAGGGACGTTAGCATGGCAGCCGACTAGTGCTAACGCTAACGTCCCTACTCTTGCTCCGGCACACGTAGAAGAGTAGGGACGTTAGCGTGACAGCCGACTAGTGCTAACGCTAACGTCCCTACTCTTGCTCCGGCTCATGGAGAAGAGTAGGGACGTTAGCGTGGCAGCCGACTAGTGCTAATGCTAACAGGAAATCAGGGAAATAGCTAAACACAGCAGAGACCGAGAGTGAGTGAAAGACATCACTAACTGCTAAACTAAGCCAAACTAATTTGGCTGTTTAGGTTTTATTTCCTCGCCCCTGTGGCGAGTGAATCTGTCTCCCAGCTAACATTAGCCCCGGCTCTCCGTTTGGATCCAACCGGAGCACCGAGCCCTGGTTTGTTATTCAGGTTAATGTGGGAGGAAGCAGCAGGTATATCGGGCAGCTGAGTGAAGTGGAGCCTGCGGAAGAAACACTGGGACCGTCTGGTTGTAATAGTCCGTGGAGAAACTGCTGTGCTCGGCTGCACAGACAAGGCGAGGGGGGTTGGGGGTGGAGAACAGAGGTAGAGGGAGGTGTGGCTCATGAGTGAGTGATGAGTGTGGCACACTTTGTTTTGGTCTACAGGCAGTGCACAACAGAAAACCTAGCGGTGAAACGATTTCGCTTTTTGACCCTTAAAAGTGTTGGTGACAAAATTCTGAAAAAAATCTCACATCATTCTGCTGATTTTAGCTATATTGTCAAAAATTTTAGTTACGTTTGCTTAAAAATAAGATGAAATAGAAAATGTTATGCAAACAGTACAAATTATAACAAGATATTGAGTATCACTGTGGGCTTAGCGTTAAACTGATCTGAGCACCATTTAAAATATTTAGCAGCCAACATTCGACACTGAGCTGTTTAATGGTCCCAACAAACTCACCTCAACAACGAAAAGGCTTGGCTCTGTTGTCAAATCCCCTATTAACCCTGTGCAATGCTTCAGTTAGCCCTGTTTTTGGGTTTGTCTGGGTGGGAGCGGACTCTCACCAACTGTCCCAGGTGCAAAGCCTAAACTCCTGTAGCAGTGGCCTCCTAGTGGGGGTGAAGGGACCGCTGAGGTCATACATCTTTCATCATTACTATTTAACATACCCTGCAAGTTTTGTCATGATTGGAAAATCAATTTCTGTTTCATGGTCTTATTTGTATTATCCCACACCCATTTTTTTGCATTTGTTGTGCCCCCTAGTCAATTGAAACGAAACTTTCAGGATATGTTCCTGGTACCTCTTAAGATATTGCTTGCAAGGTTTGTGATGATTGGACCAAAGGTTGTGGAGTTATGTGCTAAGCCGTGCCCCCTCTAAAGCTGATTGGTTAATATCTTGAAACAATGAACACAATGAGACATCAATAACACAATAATGCATTCAGTGTGGATAGAGAGTCACTTGCTTTTTTTGCTTTTAGGACAGGGTGTTAGGCCTGCTTATTGTCAGGGGGAAATATTTTTACCGGACACTATGATCTGAGAGATTTAAATATGTTGGACTTTAACAGATTTTCCTGATCGAAAAACAGATAATGGAAACCCTGAGCGCAGTGCTGATGATAAAGCTGTTTGCTGTGTGAGAGAGACAGAGAGAGGTGTGGAAGGTGGACTATTGCACAGTGTTTTTGTAAGTTATTAATAAGTAACTCAGCCTGGTGCTTTGTCACTTAATAACCCACCTGCCCCAAACCCACAACATTTCTTAACAACTCAACCAAACCACTGGGTTGTGGGTCAGCCCGCACATCACTAGTGTACGGTTAATGGTTGCGTTGATGGATGATGGACTGATGGATTCTCCATCAGTGCAACCACTGACACATCTATATGGGTGAGAGAGCGGTATGAGTGAGTTTCTGTGATGGCCTGGTCATTCAATTCATCCCTGAGTTTGTGTTAGTAGATTGTTGTTAGCTGTTGTCAGTAAAAGTGTACTACTCATTTGACTGGAGAGGGAGCGACAGATTTGCCACAAGCATGAAACAATCCAGAAAGATCAGATTTGTGATCTGGCTAATGAAGACACAAATGGCTAAATGTGTACTAGATCCAACCCCAAATGAATCCAGATTTGATGCATTTGCTAATTCATTTTTTAAATCTTTATATGTTTATTGAATTGGTTCCAGAGATATTTCTAGGGTCCTTTAAGGAGTTCTTGGAGTCATACAAAGATGTTTAATGGTTCTTGAGAGGTTTTCAAGATGAATATGAGCACATAGCTACACATACACACATAGGGCTCTAGTTTCCCGGCGCGGTGCAGGGTGGCGAACACTGTGCAGAGCTAGTTTCGAGCAGCGCAACCCGAGGCACGCTCAGTTTGGCAGTTTGGCAAACCGAGGTGCGCTGAGATGGGTGTGGCGGCGCAGCAGGGGGAGGTGTCGACAGATCCAGCTTGGCACAGTGACAGTTTTGTGCCAGAAGGCTTTGCTGAAGGTGCACTAAAAGCTTGCCAGCTGAAACCAGGTCTATTGTCAGCGCAGGCAGAGTGCAGCCGGTGTAAGCCGAAGTTTGGCTGACCGGCAGACAGTGCACACACATCACCAAAACCTCACAGGCAGGTTTCCAGAATGTCAGGCACATTAACGATGCAATAAATACCCAAAAAACCACTATTCAATGCAACTATCTGCAATCAGCACTTAAATGTATCTCTATATCGACTGTCCCGTCACATCTGATGTCAGATCAAAGGGGACTGGCACCGTTTGGCACGTTTGGCACGCGTAATGGAAACTCAACCTGATTTGATTAACACAGCAGCAAACTAATGAGTTCACATCCCTCTCAGCCAACCACAAACAGTCACAGCATCAGATAGAGAGTATATATTCAGCATCTGTCATCTTAGAAAAGTCAAAAGAAAAGAAACAGAGTGAGACTGCAAGATAGAAAGAGGAAGCGCGCGTGCGCACGACAGAAACGCAACATTGATTTACAATTGTGGTGACCTCCTCCCAGGCTACTTTTGCATCATCAGCCCGTGGAGGTCTGCTCGCAGTTCCGTATATTTGGACACTGCGAGCTTGGACCTCCCGGACCAAAACATCAGTTTCCTCCTGGGAGAAGTTTGGCCGTCTGACACTGCTGCTCTCTTCTGCCATGGCGAATTGAGTAAACTCTCATTACGCCTTCGCGCAGCGCATTTAAGGGTGACAAGAGGGGCTCATTTGATTGATGTGATGTGAATCAGCTGTGTAAAACCCACTCCATGCCTTCTCTCCTCCCTCTTTCCAACTTGCACAGGTAGGAGGGACTGAGGTGGGAAAGAGGAGTAGCTGCACCAGCGCGCACGGTGTGCCAAACTTGCAAAAGCCATCTTGTCACATCCAGTTGGCGAAGCGCAGGTGTGCTGCGCCCCCGCCTCACCCAGTCTGCGAAACTAGAGCACATAGTGTACACACACATTTACAAATCACTAAAGCTCTAGTCCAGGCATTCGGATTTGAGCCTGTGTGTTTTTTGCATTATGTGTGTGAGAAATAATGATGGTTAGATTTTGCTGCATTTTTATGATTTGTTTTAGATGTCTATCTGATGTATGTAATATCAGTAAAATAAAACTCTGTTTTTCGGCTTATTTCTACTTAGGAATTTAATTTTCTAGACTTACAACTATTGCCAGGAGTTGAGTATCAGATTTGAGATAGCAAAGGGGTACAGTCTTTAAGCATGCAAGCACAGCAACACACACACACACTGTCCTGAGTAAGAGTGGTATGCTAAAAGCAGTTGACGAGGCAGTGAAGAGGCCAAGTTTTGACAAGTCTCTCTCCGTCCCACACACGCTCATTTCTGCCTCACTCTTACACTCTGCTCATCCATCTTGCGCTCTGTCATTCCCTACTCTATTTTCAGTCGTCTCTCCTCTCATCTCCTCTCGTCCCAGACATGTCGGCAGCATTTTTTTTCCCAGGGAGGACAGACACACAACATGAATTATTTCCACAGTCCTGTCCTGTATGAAGAGGCAGAGGGAAATTTAGGACAGCAGAGGCACTCCACATCCTCTATGTCACCTTTAAAAAGTTGTATTTCTCTTTAGTATCTGAAGTGAGTGAAGAATAAACCCATCTCACGTTACTTTTTTGTACAGTATATCACCTAAGGGAACCTTGCACTTCAAAAGTTGCTTGTCAGATGGTTGAATGGGATCTGAAACCCCCTACTCTAACAATGTACTGAACTTTGCATCGACAATTTTGTAACTTTACGTAACTTTAAAGCTGCAACAGCTGATTTTGACCACTTGTAAGCAGCAGACACAAAGCTGACCTATTATCACCTCATAAAGTCAAGAAGTTATAACTGCAGCAGGAGCAGCTACGTGACACGCCCACCAGCTACACAACTCGCTCACCATAGCTATATGTCAATCCACGATTAGCCCTCGTCACCCTTTGGCTCAGGAATGTAAGCCCTAACAAAAATGCTAGGCTAACTATGAAGTATGAGGTTAAAAGAAAGGTGGTTAAGGTTAGAGCGTTATTAGGTGAGTGGGGAGTCAACCAATCAGGAGACACACAGAAACATGACTGAGCTGTAAATATACTTATCTAACAACTAACAACTGGTCCACAGTGTTTGTCCAAGACAGTCCTTCTCTTTCGTTTTTGTTGTAAACAACAGAACTTAACTATTTTGATTTTATTTTTTATTTTTTCAAAACACATAGTTTACATGAGTTTATTTCAGTGTCTGGACTCTTTAATGGCACTTCAGTTTCACATCTATACAATGGCCCTCATAAAAAGATTTTTAAATAAGAGATGGATTTTGCTGCATATGATGAGAATATAGCAACTTGAAAAATAATAAAGCTATTCTTTAAAAGTGACTTTTCGAGCAAGCTTTAGTTACTCTTCATTTAATTATCATCAGGAGTTGTGTTTGTGCCCTCCTGAAGAATTTAAGTACAACATCCACTCTCCTTTTTAGCTCTGTTTTTGGTCTCTACCAACTCCTGAAGCTCTGTAGCAGCTACAAGCTCTACTCTGTTCCACAGCTAGTTGCTAACTTTGTCTGTCCGTTGTTTGGTGCTGAGCAAAAGTTGTTAGGACAGGTTACAGGTGTTTTCTGAAGGGTGCCGGCGGTCTGGCACAGTCTAGCCAAGTGTCTTTTTTGACGTGGCCTCGTGGCAGACTTTAATTTTGATGTAATTAATGCAACTAATTTGAATTATAATAAGTTGTTTATATGCAAAATGTAGCATTTGGTCTCATATGCATGTAGAAAATGAGGCTGATTTGGTAGAAGATTTCGCCAAAGGCTCCCCAAAAGCTATAAATACCCCTTCAAGCTGGTGTGTCTACTGGCCAAGATGCAGCCTTGATGCAGTCATGGGGAGAGGAGCAGCATGTTCTCAAGGACAAAATGTGATAAAAAGGGGTAAGTAACACGATTTGAGCTGTTGCAGAGTTGAGACCTCTCAGAGTTAACATAACGTAACTTTAACTTTATTTGTAAGCTAGCGTTAGCTTTAACTTTACCATTAACATCAAACAATCTAACATTAGCTAACTGGTAACATTAACGTTATACTAGCAAGCTAACCTCATTGACTTGGGTTGAATTCCCAGTTGCAGTTGCGGCTGTCATGAGCTCAGAGGCTGGCGGTTCAGGGTCTGGCTCTGTGCTGTGTTTCCATTGTTACGCTGGTGGGGTGTTTTTCTTTACTCTCTGTATTAGGCTACTGTAGTTTTAAAAACCTAAAAAAACAAACAAAAAAAACAAGAGTCTTTTCACAGAAACAGCCACCTGACTAGAGCCATGAGATTGAACCAAAACAGTAAAGTAGCAGGAGGCTAAACCAAAACAAAGTGCTGAAAGACGCTAAAACTATCAGTACAGCTGAAATTTTTTGATAATTCTGGGTATCTGACACCCCTCTCACATGCATAATAGTCATGTGAGTCATACAAACACTCAATTTTTTTGTTATGGTATGTAGTTTGAATATTTCAACGACAGCTATTGTGTTAATTGTATGGCCTCAATACGGATTTTGAATTTCATCTGATAATAAAGACTTTACATTTAACATTTGTGCACCACGTTTTTCTCTATATGTTATCCACTGACTGTGGTGAATGAAGTTTGAGTATGCTAAATTTTCTGAGATGACTGGACATACTCCACAACAGTTTGCTGACCATCAAGACTGGAGAGCATGAACGATTAGGAGGCAGAAAGGGGCGAGTCAGCATCAGAGTGTAGGGACGTGATGAGGGAAGGGAGAGATAATGGAGTGGAAGTGAAGTGTTGGGGCGGCTGGCAGACAGCAATGTCACAACTTTGTCTGATGAGGAAATGACGGATAGAGAGAGAAAAAGTAAGTGGTTATGGCTTCCACTTAAGAGGACGGGAGTTTGGTTTCCTATGGTTGCCTTCATTCATCTTTCATTGCCTTTCTCTGTCTTTGTCAATTGTGAAAGTTCACATAAAAAAGTGGTTAAATTTCTCAGTTTCAAGTCTCCTGAGTTTTGGGTTTCCTTGATTCCTCTCGATGAGCTGTTGAGGTTTTAAAATGGACTAAATCTGTTTGTTTTTGCTTGTGAAGCCAGGGGCCTCCTCAGCCCAAGTGATGAGAGACAGAGGATATGATTTCAGTTTGCTACAAGGAGAAATGTCAGGGATTTCAACACGCAGATTTTTTTTTTTTATGTCAAGGCAACAGCAGGAAAACTGTATGTTGAATTTACACGGGAGAAAAATAATATTTGGCTTGTGTGTAGTGAGGGGAAATCCATTTGCCATGAAAAAAATGTTTATGTGACAGTGTCTTATATTTGCAACTTGATGATCTTGATATATCAGATTTTCACTCACCCACAACTTTTACAGCCTGACTAAATTGGACCCAAAAAAACTGCTGGGTTGAGTTTTTGTTGATTCTTTAAGATCAGTCAACAGCCAAGCAATCAGCCAATACAAATGGAGGAAGACCAAGATTCGCAATATCATTTATCTGAATCATTTCATTTTGTCTTGGACATTCGGTAATTTGCTCTGCGTATCTAAATTCTCCAAGGCTCATTCCAGGAGAATTTCCTCATGAATTGTTGTAATTTGCTTTTTAGTGAACTCATTCCCCTTCAACCTGCCTCATCTACATCTACTGAATTTTTGACTTGTATTTTGAGAGGATTGCACAAATGTTCTAATGTTTGACAGGACTGAATGAAATCATGTTTTGGGTTGTTCAGACTTGAGCAAGCAAGCCCCCCAGGAGCGGCACCAGGCTATGAAGCCAATTTGACATAATGGAAAAACAGTGTACTTTAATTACAACTTACGAGTCCATCATCCATTGGGCCCAAACACACTTTTTCCCGTAGACTTACAATGTGAAACAGACGTCTTTATATCAGCAGATAATTCTTTTACTTTTGTTTTCTTTTTTCCCCCCAAAATGAATACTTAAATAGCCCTTAATTAAATCATTACATCCTAAAAATTGTGAAATTCAGTAATGGCCAAATCCAGATTTATTTTCCTACTGTTATTCATGTGAACCAGCACGAGACCAAGAGGCTGGGATGTGGGGCTGAATGGAATGACCCAGCCACCAAAAGGAAATGTTGGCATACCGCGAATACATTATACTTGTATGATTCATGCTTATAATATCAGCGTTTTTAAAGTGTGTAAGAACTGACGGTCATCAAGAGTTGGAGGGGAAGGTGGATGGTAGGGCTGGGCGGTATTCGCGGTGACGGTAACATACCGCAATAAACATGAGGCACGGTACTGCTTTGGTGGTTGCCGTCATACCGCAGCACTAACAGCGCATGTTCATCAACAGTAGGCTAAAGTTAGAGGAATGGAGGATGACGACCGGGCTTCTAGTAGCACTGCTAACATTAGTTCTGCTAGTAGTGTCGTCAATGAAGAAATTAGTCAGCCGCCGTCAAGTGAAGAGGAGGGTAGGAGAACTGGTCCCAAAGAAAGGTGGAAGTTCTATTATTTGGACATGGTTTGGGTTTAAGAGGGCAAACATTCAACAAAAGACCGTGATTTGTAAACTATGTCACTTGAAAATAGTTGCTAATCGCTCCAACACTAGTAACCTGTTAAGTCGTCTCGAGCACAAACACGCACAGGAATATGAAGAAAGTCAACAAATGCGCACTGCTCAGCAACCCAGTGTGAAACGGAGGCCTACACTCAGACAGACAGCTCTCCCTGACTCGCTGAAGAAATGCACTCCCTATGAGCGGAAAACGCAGCGTTGGAGAGATATCACCAAGTCCCTCACAATCCGCTTGTGCATGGTCCCCATCCAGACAGTGGAGAAACCGGGATTCAAGACGATGATTAAAACACTGGAGCCTCGTTACATTGAAATACTTTAGTGACAAGGAGATACCCCAGGTGTACAGTGAAATCCAGGACAAGGCACAAAGTGAAATAGCAAATGTGACAATCTTTTCTACTACGACTGACATGTGGTCGAGCCGCACTTCCGAACCTTACATGAGCCTAACGGTACATTATATCGATGCAGACTGGAAGCTGCATAGCAAGTGCTTGCAAATATCGTACTTCCCCGAGGACCACACCACCGAAATGATTGCGCAAGGCTTAAAAGAAGTGCTGGAGTCGTGGGGATTGGATGAGAAAGGTCAAGTGTGTATGACCACTGACAACGCGAGTAACATCAAGAAAGCTCTGGAGCTGAATAGATGGCAGCGACTTCAGTGTTTTGGCCACAGGCTACACCTTGCCATTGGTAAGTAGGCTAGATATGCACACTACTCAGTTGAAACATTAACATTTAAATGTTTAACATATGTGTTACCTAGCTGCTTAAATAAAACAGCATGCTTCAAATGTAGGCTAATATTTTTTTGTCAGACAAAATAATTACATGTATGTTGTTTTTTGTTTTCACAGGGAAAGGTGTAGCTAACCTCCGCATTGACCGAGCCATTGGTGTGTGTAAGAAGGTGGTCACTGCATTTCCCTACAGCTGGAAAAGAAAAAGAGACCTGACCACTGCCCAGTCTGAGCTGAAGCTGCCCTTCCACAGCCTCATCGTGGAGACTCCCACCAGATGGGGGTCCCGCCAGAAAATGATAGAGAGACTTCTTGAGCAGGAGGAGGCTGTCGCTCAGGTTAGTGATTTATTTGCTTAGGGACAAATGCATTACATTGATGCATCGCAAAGAAAAACAAGTGCCATGCATTAGACCATGCCACTTTGACCCCCTCTACTGGCCACTCACATCATGTCACCATGTCCTGCAAAATAATGAGTTGACTGAGTAAACGAGTGAGACTGACCCTACCTTAGCCCGCTGCACCATGGTAAAAACACATCCCACTGTATCACATTATGCTTTATAGCTTATCTACTATTTTGCAGTTCATTACATTAGTCATTTAGCAGAATCCTTTCATCCTTTTTTTTCCTTACAATAGTTGCATTTGTGTAGGAAGTCAGTGTACTACTACTCGTCAGAACTCACAGGTGCATATCCTTTCTTAACAAGTGACTAAGAGAGTATAATCTAATTAATACCTGTTCCTAGGTTCTCCGTGCTGACCGGAAGTCACGGCACTTGGTGCGCACGTGGAGTGACATAGAGGTCCTTGAATCTGTCAACAAAGCCCTGAGCCCCCTGGTGGAGTTCACAGACACGCTATCTGGAGAGGACTATGTTTAACAACAGCCTCCTTAAGGCAGAAGATGATGACACCCTGCTGACCAAGGAAATGAAAGCTGCCATCCTTGAGTACCTAAATGACAAATACTCAGATCCAACCACAGACGAGTTGCTGGACATGGCGTCTCTCCTTGACCCAAGGTTCAAGACCACATACATAGAGGAGAGCAAGGTGGCACACATCACAGCCAGGCAGCAAGGTGCCGCCTCCAACGCTGTGGTCTTTTTAGACGTCCATGGAAACGAGCAAGAGCTTAAGCCCCAACCTGCTATGGCTGTAGTGCATTCTGGTCTATTTTTTGGTAATGTGGGTTTAGTAAATGGTCAGTTGGTCCAAAAAGCCTTCACTTTTTGACCCTGAAGGAACTAGCATCAGAATCTGACATGTCATTTTTCATGTTTAGCCACCCAGTTATCAGAACGTCCATATTTGATTCTTCTGTACTGGTAGTAGTGTATGATAACTACAGAATGGTAAGAGAAGGGTCATGGTTATGGCAAACAAAAAACTATGATGACATATGCGTAGGTTTATGCAACTGAAAGACTTGGTATCACTGGGAAACAATGTGGTTACCATTAATGAAAAGGCAAAAGCTAATTACAGATCTGCTGAATGTGAACTTTATGGGCCATCCACCACCTTGACCTCCACACAACATGCAGTGCCCTTTGCACAGTAGGCGTAAATTAGCTGCAGAAATGTCCAATATGGATGGAATCCCTTCAGACACTAGGCTAGCTAGTGATGAGCTTCACCAAACAGTCAGAGTCAAAAGTTAAGCAACAAAACCATGATCCCTCACCTGCCACCCACCCACAAGTGCTAGTTTCAGTTTTGGGACAGCACACAGCCAAGAGCTTGTGCTGTCCCAAAATTGAAACCAGAGCCTTTGCAGTGGCTGGTTTGAGGTTTTTTAAGCTTGTGCAACCCATGTGCCCACTGTTGGTTTTGTGGAGGTCTGGCGGTCAATATTTTCAACAAAACTGTTGTGGGAAAAAACGTCACTCACTTGAATCCTGATTTAAGAATCTTTACACTCACACGGTCTCCACAGCCATTGCAGATAACCGCACGTATCTGTTTGACTGTGCGTGTAAGGCAGTAGCCTGTCCTGGGCCCGGTTTCCCATGAGAGAGATATTGATTCTAAGAAGATGCTATGGGACCAGGAGCTAAAATTAGTCTTCCTACTGTTGACAAAGTCATCTGGAATCCACATCAAAATATTACTGACATGAAACAGCAGAACAACTGCTTTCGATTAAGAGTCCACATTTTTAGCATGTAGCAACGGTGATCACATCAGACTTAATAATCTTAAGCAGTAAAATCTGGAGGCTTTCTCATTGTATGTGGATGCAGTCACCCTGGTTCACCCCTGCCAGTTGTGAGTGAATCAAAAAATTGACATATGGGAAAATGAGTAACGCTGGGAATAGCAAGTAAATTCTTTCCCACGTCGATGACTGACATAGAGCCACTCTGCTGTTTCCTATCTTACCATGCTAATGCCAATGGAGTGTGTCCGTTGATTTGTGTGTGCGGAAGTGCCAGAGATTAAGTTTGGTGTGTGTGTGTGTGTGTGTGTGTGTGTGTGTGTGTTTGTTTGTGTGTGTGTGTAAAAGACAGATATCATTCCAGATATTTTCAGCAGCTACAATGTTTAATAGTAAAAAAACAAAAACAAATTAACAGTAGCCATCAAGTTTTTGTGTGAGTTCTTCAGATAGAACCATAGTGCTACCATCTGGGAGAGTATAAAGTTTTGAAGTATTCCCAAAGTAATTAGAGTTTGAAATGAAAGCCATGATGGCCAAGTTGTTATCATTATCGCTATCACCTCCACTCCCCTTGAGGTAAGCTCTCCACAGTCTGCCAGATAGCATTCTGGAAAACACTGGAAATCAGTATTGGAAGTAGAAGTAGAGATGGTAGCTCAAAGGGAGCTGGGAACAAATATTTGAGGAATGGTATGAAAATGTTGAAAATGTCAAACCATGTTTGCTGAGAGTTGATAAGATGATTCAGTAGCACTTCATAATACAGTGTTTACTAAAATACCTCAACCCCTTTTCCACCAAAATTAGCACATGTACGCAGGTTTTTTAATCATGGGAAAACCTGCTGAAAACAGGCAATGGACTCCTTCCCATTTTCGCGAGACCAGAGCTGTGTCCACGGCTCTGCATCAGATGGGTTTGCATTTCTGTTTTTGTTTTTTAATTGTGTGTCATATTTGACATCACAGACAGGCCGGAAAACAGGTTAGAAAACAGTAGAAAGCAGCATGGAGGTCAGTGAAAACTTTACTGCGGTTACTCCTTTTTATCTCTTACCTATTAAGTCTCTCTTTTTAAACATGGTTTGGACGAATTTGGAACAATGTTGAAGCATTGTTTGGACAGAGACAGATAATATTTTGTGGTGGTGCGAAACTGCATCTCACCAGTAAAGGGGCTAAAATGTGCACAACTACTGCAGAGTCATTTCATCAAGGTGTGAATGCCAATTGTAACCTTTCCCATTACAAACAAAAGCCAGATGTTAGCGGGTGTCAGTATCAGTCTTCTCAACTAACTCTTGGCAGTCAGGACACTTCAACAAAAATAATTCCAAAATAGAGCCAAATTTACAAATTGATCAACTATGATGCATGAGTAATGAGAGAGTAGCCTTTAAAGTCTGTCTTCTTTATTTAGATAGTAGGAAAGCAGAGAGAGAGAGGCAAACTAGTGAACTGACAGCAAAGAAATCACAAGTGGGATTCAGTTCCAGAGAATATTGGTCTCTAAACCACTGCATTGCCTCTGGGAATAAATGCATGCAACAGCCAGGAGAGTACACAAAAGTTAATTCTGAAGCCCCAGTAGGCCAAAATGTTTCCTGTTTGACCGAAAGGCCACTTGTCTCACAGCCCAGTGTCCTTAATACAAACATGCATTGCTCCAAGGGTTGTTTCTCTGAAAACACGCTCTCAAATAGAAGCACATGGATAATAATAATGTAGAATGATGTCACCAGACCTTTCCGCTCTAGTCTACCTCTGATTGTATGGTACTTGGTGCCTTCATTGGTTGGGTTGGGTAGGTTTAGGCACGTGGAATGAGACTGGTTATGGTAAAGGCCCTGACACACGAAGCCGACAGTCAGCCATCGACCAAAGTTGGGCCGTCAGTGAGCGTCTGTCGGCATAGTTGTTGCGGCGGCGGCGGCTTTCGGCCGATTGAGCATGTTGAATTGGCGGCAGAGCTTGTCGGTGAGAGAGATCACTCTGATTGGCTGTTCAGGTTTTATTTCCTCGCCCCTGTAGCGAGTGAATCTGCCTGTAGTGAAACCGGGGCTAACCGGTTCTTCCTCCTCAGGCTCCACTTCACTCAGCTGCCCGAGATCCACTGCTTCTTCCCACTTTAACCTGAATAACAAACTGGAGCTAGCTCTGAGGCTAGCGGAGCGTTAGCCGCAGCATGACCGTAGGGAAGCACAGTCAGTTAGCCTCCGCTAGCTTCCCAGCTAGCCCCGGCTCTCCATTTGGATCCAAACTTCCATGATGTCGGTTTGGTGTGTCCGCACCTTAAGACTATCAAGGTAAGTCTATCAGAGGCAGAGTAGGGCAGGTCCTGTTTTCACTATAGACGAATTCGGCGAGCGATTTGTGTATGCCGCCATGTTGCGGCAGTGCCATTGCTGCAGTGACGTGTCAGTCATCAATTCATTATGCTGTCATTGTGAACTGACTCTCTACAATGACAGCATCATGAATAGCTGGATTGATGATGTTAGACAGTGGCCTCCGGTAACTGATGAAGGTATCTTAAATGAGTACCGATATTAATATAGAGATTAATCCTTTGTTTGAGCGATAAGCAGGAAAGATTACCTTCAATATGATGTGATGGTCGTCTAAAACGCGGTGTAAAATTTGCCCATCGGAGGCCAGGCGATCAATAAAATATTCTTGAATACCTAAAACAAAACACAAACACGTGTTGTTGTTTTTAGTCATGTAGCCTGTCCATAATGATTAAATGTCACGCTGCTAGCTTGCTAACGTCAGCACATGTAACGTATGCTAACGTTATATTACACAGTGTTTAATGATACAGTCTGTTATCTCCCTATTACTCTAATCTTTCCTGCTTATCGCTCAAACAAATGATTAATTTCTATATTAATATCAGTACTCATTTAACATACCTTCGTCAGTTACAGGAGGCCACTGTCTAACATCATTAATCCAGCTATTCATGATGCTGTCATTGTAGAGAGTCAGTTCACAGTGACAGCATAATGAATTGATGACTGACACGTCACCACAGCAATGGCGCCGCCGCAAGATGGCAGCATACACAAATCGCTCGCCGAATTCGTCTATAGTGGGAAGGTCCGATGATGGCATTCTGCATAATAATTGGCCATGTGCTTCTGTTTGGGAGAGTGTGGAGGGTATTTTCTGAGAAAATGGCCCATCCTATTTGCGTTTATTTTTTGGATACCTGAGTTAGATGCATAAAACTCTAGATTCAAGACTAAAACAGGCAAAAATATGCATACACATCTTTTCGTCAGATTTATGAAGCTGTATGTACCCCTGATTCTGTTTTATAGATCTCTATCATTGTGGCGCTGGCCAGATGTGCCCAAGCCTTACTTCCACACCTACAGTTCTGCATAAATGGATGTAGAATCACCATTGCATATCAATACTTGTGCCTGTTCCGCCACCCATTACATCGGTCAATGAGAATTATGGGAAAGAAACTGCACTTCTCCAACGGTGCCAGAGCAGCTGTCATTATGCACGGCTGTGAATATTTGTAGCGTCCATTCATCACATTTATGCAAACCATCATTACCTGTAAAATCTCAGTCATTATTATTATTATTATACATCAGGATGATCATAATACTCATGTTAACACTGACTTTACAAAGTGCTTCACAACAATACAATAAAGGATTATTAAAAGGGAGACTAATCTAAAATAATGCTGAAATTTTTGACTCATAATTTAAAATGAACTTAATAAATGTGCCTTCGATTGACATTTTTACAGAACACCGTGTACGCTGCAAAAATAATAACACAATCAATGAGACTGGCAAACAACCTAATTACATTTTTATTTGTCTCTCAACTTAAATTTAATTTCATCCTTATTATATCGCCTACAGCTATCTCAGCTTAAACCTGTGTGTACACCTAGTCTGAGGAATGCGTGAGGTGCGCACATTCTCACCGCACATTCTTCCCTTATAAATACCAGTTTATGTGTGGAATAAGGTGTACGTATAGTTTTTCTGCGTACAGATCGTTTATGCATGTGGCCCCAAGTTGTTGGACAAATAGCCTTCCTGTCCAATGGGATATTATTCGGACTATCAAGGCTTCTAGGGCTATAGTCAACCAAAGAAAATCTTGGTCGACTAAAGTCGCACATAATCTTTAACTAATCGATTAGTCATGGGGGGAAAAAATCTGCACGTTATTTTGGTGGTGGTGGTCACTAAGCAGTGACTCCTCCAAAACACTGTCCCCCACCACAGAAAAAAAATGGATTAATCCTGGAAAGCTGTTGATGTAGTACTTTTCTCCTTATGAAAGTAACACGGCGATTATTCAACCAGTGAGAATTTGGTCGGACGAGAGCATATCGACCAAATAATCAACTAGTCGACCAGGAGACTACAGTCCTAGAGGCTTCGGAATAAAGAGCCGTCGGAGCATTTCAGGAAGCAGCCATGATTCTTCTTTGAAAATCAGCTCGCTAGTCTCTGACCTTTGGGAGTATCATTATACAAACATGCTGCTTTAACAAACAACACTGAGCTCTCCAAATCCCCCTAAATCCAGCACATACAGTGCTAATAGAAATACTTCACGGTAGAAAATCAGATGACGGCAAGGGCGCTTCACAGCCCTTGTGAGGAGTTTTTGTGACGCTCTTGTGCGGTGTCGAAGTAAGTTTGGTGTTAAATGTCTGATCCCAAATGTTTCATTGTTCAGTGACATCTTGGCAATAAAGAGGCCTAACATTTTGCCTTCAGAGCCTCCAGCCAGTCCAGTCCCTATTATATAATCAGATTTTTAATAGTGAATCTCTTTCATGCACACATACTGTATAGAGCAAAGCCCTGGGCTCAAATAACTCAAGATCAAACATGTCCGCTGACAGGGGTGGCCTAAGGTTTCAGTCTATAGCAGCATTATAAGGAGGAATTATCATGTTGTGATTTTTCTGACTGATTCTAATATATGGGTGTGTGGGTTTTTTTCAGAGCAACAGTAGCATTCAGTTTGAGTTGTGCCTCTGGGCCATTCACTCTGCGTAAAGTTCTGAGACAAATATCTGTCTAATATATGTCTCTTAAGCTGCTAAATGTTCCACTATGTTTACTAGCTGTTTGTTTACTTTGTCTGCTGTTGTCTTGTGTTTGGTGCGGGGCAGAGGGTGCTAGTTGGTCAATTAAAGAAGCAAGACTGAACCAAATAGTAAATTACTTCTGAAATCACCCTAATGATAATAAACACTCTGTAAAGTTGTGTTGAACTGCACAGTCGAGTGCCAGTTTGTAGCGATGCTCCAATTTATCAGCCAAATGTTGGTTTCAGCAGATATTTGCCTTGTGGACTGCCATCGGCCCATCTGCAAATAAGATGACATTCACCAGTGGCAGCGGCCGATGTTTTTCTCTTGTGTGATATGTCAATATTACACAGGCTAAAAAGCTTGGTTCAAGAATAAGGTTGTGCTGTTGACCCAGGGACAATAGAAAATGTGTTTGGGACAAAGAGCTCTTCCCGAGGACGTCTTGTGATGAAAGGTCTCAGTAAACTCATTATTGATGTCAGGGGACGCATCCTGTTGTCTCACCAATAAAGCCACATTGCAAACAACAAATCTACCTTGAACGTTAACTGATAGCATCTAACTGCTGACAGCGGTTGCATTGAGTTATTTCATGATGTATTCAAGCACTATTCACTAAAAAATAATATTTCTGCAATCATAAAATGTTATGATGTGTTTAAATATTGTCTAGTTAAATGTAGTTTTTGGTGATAAAGTTGAATAAAAACAGTTGTTTGAAGGAGAAATGTGTTAATGCTTTTACAGCAATATGAATTATATACAGTAAAAAGGCTTTTGAAGCAGTTGGGTTTTTTTCATAAATTTATAAATGTGTTTTATAGATGTGTATGATTGAATTTGTGATTATTCAAAGGTAGTTTAATAAAGGGCTGAATGACTTTACATTTCAGTTTGTTTATGATAAAGATTTCTTTGTTTCCCTGGCATAACAGGGGAATAAATAACAAAAAAATAAATAAAAATAAAAACATCTTTTATTTTTTTGATACTTTTAATTTAGTGATTTTAGAAGGCCATAAACATATTATATAGCAACATAAACATAGATGCTGTTATATGTGCAAATAAGGAAGAAAAGAAAAAGAAAAACAAAATAAGTCGAAGAATAAAAAAAAAGAATATATTAAAAAAGAATAGACAGGGAAAGATATGTACATACATTTACATTTAACTGAATATTCACTTACACATATACATGCATACATATCTACCTTTAAATATTTCTTTCAGCTTATATTTGGAGAGAGGTTCTGGGGGACTCATTCAAAGACAACCCCGTCTCCTCTCCAAAATTTTCCAATTGTTTGTATTTAGTTGATTGCTTGATTGGCCCTGGCGTTGCATTCTACCCCATCTCTCTTCACTATTTGTTTCTGACCCAAAATTAATTTTCAATAATTTCAATATTCAAATGCTCAGGTATACAGTCACCGCTTCCCCTCACATACATACATGTACCAACACACACGCATATCGACACTCTCACCACTCTATAGTCTGTTTTTCTGCTTATCCTATATGTTATTCTTTCCATAATATAAATTCCATTGATTGTTTCCTTCCATTTTATTATTTGTGGTGCCACCGGATTCCTAAGAGTATATGTTTTAGAGTCAGGGAAAGGTTACATTGAAATATATTATCCATTTCCTCCATTACTTTGGACCAGAACTGTTTTAGAACTGGGCATGAATATAATATATAGGAGTGATTAGCTTTGTTTTCTCTGCTTATGCTTTTGTTTAGTAAAGGTTAATGCTTTTTCAGTGTTTTCCAAATCAATTTTTCTAATTTGTCTCACATCATTTAAAGTCTGCATATTTGTATTCTTTTTATGTTAACTTTGAATTCTTTTTAAGGATTCAAATAATTCTTTTTTTTTTTCTCTTTCTTTTTCTTTTACCTACAGTAATGCAAGCATAATTATCTCCCCTCGAATTACTGCTTTGGCCCCCTCCCACACCACGATGGGGGAGACCTCTCCATTATCATTAATCTCGACATATTGTTTTATTACTTTCCTAATTTTATTGTTAATGTTGGCATCATTCAACAGTGAATTATTAAGTCTCCATATTGTAGAACTTTTTTCTATTCCTAAATTCAGTTTCATGGATATTACTGTATGATCTGATACTTCTAAAGCGCTAATATGACATTTATTTTAAACATCGGTATTAGTAAAGGCCCAGAATTTCACAAAAGGTGCATTCCTATTGATTTGTTGTGGGTTTCTCATTACACATGGTGATTTGATGCAAATGTTAATATGAAATATTTTTAAGTGCAGCTTTAACAAATTGTTAAAGCATTAACATAGTATATTACTGGCTGCCACTTTAAAAACAAGGTTGCAAAATACAATATACAATGCAATATATTTATTTAGCTGAAAAATGGACAATTGAAACTTAACATATGCTTTCTGTTTATCATGTGACTATTTGTTATAAACATTTAAACTTTTTCTTCTTTTTTTTTTTTTACTATGTCAATTGCACTTAAAATTTCCTGTCAGGGCTGTTCAATCAGGGTCCCATTTTATTGGAAATTTCATTCCAAAATGGGTCCATAATCTAAAAGTGCATCAGAATTCACCCAACCTCTTCTACATAGTTCAGCTTCTAAATTCAGATCTCCGCAAACAGTACAACAGCATAATTTCAGGATCACTGATAGGACGTCAGTTGTTACACTTGGACTTAGTTATGATTAATCTATTTTAAAACAAGGGTACATGAGAAACAGCCGATTAATTTTAAGTATTTACATAAAAGCTGGTCTGTGTTCAGAGCTGAATGGAAACAGTTGAGCTGTTACAATAAGAGTCTGTTATCAGCTTTTACTGAACCTCGTGACGAGCATCCCTGTTTGACCGTAGGTGTCAAAACAAGCTCAGGATTTCATAATAGTTGCAGTAAAAATATATTCTATGAAGCAGAGTTTGTGGACATCACAGTCTTTTGAGTCCTATAAATCTGATGGCTACAGTATAATGGGTTAAATTCACATGAATGACTGCACTGTGGTGTTATGTAATTCATTTTTTCATCCCCTTCAAAGCCCCCTTTAAAGCAGGCATGCAGGGCAAAGAACATGACTCTCTACTGATATAACGAGACACTAAAGTGACCCAAGTTCAGCCCTGCTGATTTCTTTGTGCTCCTTCCATTTATCTATAACACATCACTTAGCACATAAATACAAACATGTTTTTCATGCCATCTTCACACCACATGGGTCTTTTGAAATCATGCCTGTGGTGGGTTTAGCTGACAATAAAGTGCTGTGGAATCAAAATTGCAATAAGATGCGCCTTTCACATGCAACCCAGACTGTCCTTAGGCTTTGATCACAACAAGAGCCCATTTACAGTATGCCAGTAATAGAGGTTTCTTGAGTTATTAGACAGGGTACTGATTCTATTCATAGACATTGCTGTCTGTTTGAACATTTTTGGCATTTTGCCCCCACAGTCAAGTATGTGAGTTGATAGTATGTGAAACATTATAAATTCATCAGCTGTTGTAGATTTTGCCTTTGCCACATTCATAGTCCCAACAGGATGAGACCAATACCTTTGGTGATCTCCTGATTTTTCCTGTAGTGCCACAATGAGATTAACATCTGTGATTCTGAGTGACCTGTCTCAACATCTACTGGATTCATATCTGCCAAATTCACATTCACGTCCCTCTCAGGATGAATTCTAATAACCTCGGTGATCCTATATCTTCTCATGAGGCGCTATCATGAGTTAAAAACTTTAATTTGTCCAGTACTTTGATTTATGAATGAATGCCTGCAAAGCTAGTCACCATTAGCCATAGCTGTACTTTGTGATTAGTGCTAATGAGCTAATGTTAGTATTCTAACAGAGGCTCAACATGATAAACATTACATCTGTGTCTGTCAAAGTACAGCTTCATGGAGGTGTGACTTTCATGGCGTGATTACATACAAAGTCATGCAAAGATGCGAATAGTGAATATTGTGCTGGGTGACGAGAAATTATGCCAAATTTGCACTGTCTTGCGAAAGCCTATCAACATTAGGGATGGGCAGCACAAGCATAAACACTATTCAAAAATCGTGGCAACTATTCGACAATTTTTCGAATAATCGCCCCCCACCCCCCACTCCCGGAGCTACGCACACAGAGATCCATTCATCATTAAATGCCCGAACATACTCGGGCGGAACGACGTCCACAGGCCCTGTGCGCGCAAAGCTCTGCGCACCACTGACTGCTTGGAAAGACCGAATGACTGCGGACATTACTCGCGGAGTAGTAGTAGTCTCTGCATGTTTCTCCTGTTTGTAGAAGAGCATCAAACTAGCTGGTAGCCCATCTCACACTGCTGTAGCAATCCTATACTGCCCTCGTGCGATTAGGAGCTGAATTGCATGTCAAATAAAGGGGGGGAAATAAGACGGCGAATAGTAATAGTCGCATTAAAAAATCGATTTTTCAAAAATAAAACGACTATTCAAAATTCGAAAATCGTGACCCATCCCTAATCAACATTGAGATATAGTTGAGATTCTCCTGACGTTATTGAGAGAGGGCCTGACAATTAGTGAGCGAAGCCATCAGACTACATGGTACGCTCTGAAAATATGTATTTGTGACTTGTGTAAGCTATGTTGTTGAGTTGCTCAGCAAAACTGAAAGTAATTTAAGTTAGGCTTTAATTGTAGAAGATAAATGGAAAGGGGAAGTACAGTAGTAATGCACAGTATGAAATATAATATTGAGTGGTGCCATCTTGGTTCAAGGTGGTTCAAAGCACAGAGCATCTGCATCTACTGTGTCACTTATTTTCAGCTGTTGTTTGTACTTTACTGTAAACAGAGTTAGCCGTTAGCTGCCTTTTCCCGTTAGCACAACAGTTAGATCAGCTGTTAAAAGTAAACATTTGCCAGTTGCAAAATACTACAGCAGCTGAATTCATTCCAAATTCAGACCAAAGATTCGCATCAAGACTAGATGAAACAGGCAACTACTTGCAATGCATCATTTTGCAATGTTCTAAAAACGCACCAGCTCACACCAATGCAACTAGATGAGATGGCGTATCATCTCTATGCAAGAACTCTCTGTGCTTCTGTTCTGATTTACACATTTTTAGGCTTAGTTTGTGGCTGAATCTAATTTGTAGCATCTTAGTAGTGATGAAACAAAACGAACAGATGGACTGTGTTGATAATCAATACACCACAATACTATTAATAAACAGCAGCAATTAATCAGTCAATGAGAATGTTTGTTTGTGTGTGTGTGTGTGTGTGTGTGTGTGTGTGTGTGTGTTTAACGTAATAAAAAAAAAATGTATATAGCTATATACTTTATTAATCCCCGAGGGGAAATTCAATTTTTTCACTCTGTTGTCAATTACACACAGGTCCGAACACACACATGCACAAACAGGACCTATACATGCACAAAGTGGAGAGATGACAGAGTGGGGCTGCCCATGACAGGCGCTCCAAGCAGTTGGTGGGTTCGGTGCCTTGCTCAAGGGCACCTCAGCAGTGGCCAGGAGGTGAACTGGCACCTCTCCATACTCCATACTCCATGTTTTGGTCCGGACAGGGACTTGAACAGGCGACCCTCCGGTTCCCAACCCAAGTCCCTATGGACTGAGCTACTGCCACCCGTGTGTGTGTGTGTGTGTGTGGGTGGGGAGGCAACAGCCACCCACCGTCTGACACCTGCACACTGTGAGGAGCAGCAAACAGGCCATCTGCCGCCATTTGGATTTGACCAGCAGACTTCACTACAAGCTGTTTGGCTGTTGAAACAGGTGACGTGCTTTATGTTCTAAAAACTCCAGCAATTTGACCAGCAGAGTTGCAGATGACACCATCAGCTGAGTGATCAGATCAGATGTGTTTGTACAAACATTATCAACCTATCTGCATAGGTTGCTCTGGTAACAGTGTAGTTATAGTGGCTATGCTCGTTACATGGCTTTCCAACATGGAAGCATGAGAATTGGAGGTCCATCATTTTGCCTTCCAAACATTTTTACTGACAAGTCAGGGTTATTTATTTCAGCATCTGTTAACGGACATGCTGTCCTCTACTTTGATATTCAATTTGAGCAGCCAGAGCTGCTGGACTGAGACACACCTGTTGAAATCAACCTGGAATCCCCTTTGAAATCACCTCCAAATGTGGTTCGGATCAGATATACAAAAATCACAGACAGATATGAGCTGTGGGTCTGAACAAGGCCTTAGTTTTGTCATGTCTCTGGTAGGACATTGTTGTGTGTTGCAAATCATTCAGCAGGATTGAAGTAGGCCCATCTTAATACTCAAGTGTACAGTTTCAGCTCAAATTGCCGAAAACAGACTTTCCTGTCTGGTTATTTTATCAATAAACAGTTAATTAATTTTCCAGAAGATTTACTGTGTCACTATAAATATTGTGGTGTAAATTCATGGTTCAAAACATGATTTTATCTGTACCTCCCACTCCAAGTTCAAAAGATAAATCTGTAACATTTAATAGGGGCTGCAGTAGCTTAGTCCACAGGGACTTGGCTTTGGAACTGGAGGGTCGCAGGTTCAAGTCCCCGTACAAACTAAGTATGAAGCATGGAATGGTAGCTGGAGCGCCCAAAGCACCCCTGAGCAACGCACTGAACCCCCAACTGCCCCCAAAGCAGTCCCCATGCTCAGACATCTCTCCACTTACTGCATGTACCGGTTCTGTTTGTGCATGTGTGTGTATTCAGGGCCTGTGTGTGTGACAGCAAAGTGAAAAAATTGAATTTCCCTCGGGGTTAATGAAGTATATCTTTTTCTTCTTCATGTATCAGTGGCTCCACATGAACAAATATGGTGTTAAGTCTACCATTTTGTGAAATATGACCTCTTTCCCTGGATGTATGTTATCAGTTTACTCTGTGTGGATTTCTATTGCATGCTAGTTTAATCCTCCACATGGCTGAGTTTAGCAGCAAACAGATGTATTTCCCCAAATATCATCAGCCCAAATATCAGACAGTTTCTGTAACAAGTTTAAACTTCTGTGTGTCTCCAGTCTGAACAAACTCCACTGTCACTGTTTGTCCCCTCATCTCTCATGGCTGGGAGCAGATGCAGTGTTGGATGAAGATAAACAGGCCAGAGGCCCTTTGCCCCCTGAACCATTTCACTCCAGGCTTTTTCATCTGAGGTCATCGGCTGGAAAATGGTTTAAGATGAATTGACCAACGTGACTTACTGTCCATTTCAAGAAAAAAATAAATAAACACAGTGACCAGTGATAAGTAGAGATCATCAGACTGTCTTTTATCACCTGTCAAATCTCATTTTTTAGCCACAAGGCTGACATTTGAGTATCTTCGCCAGAATCTTACAGCCATGAAATAACAATTTCACGGATTTTCACCCTATTAAAGGAAAAACTGACTTTTAATTCTGCTACAGTAATAAAACACTGACCATGTTTTAACTGGCAAACACAAATCATAAAAGTGCCAGCTTTGCTAGTAATGAATATTTTATGTTTGGTTTTGCTTTGTTTTTTTTTAAAAGGCCAGGACCATGCTTTTATTATTGATTATGATGTTTAAAACTGTCCACGCTGTAACAGACAGGCAGAGGACGAGGGGTTGGACACTGTCCCCATAACGGGTCACGTCCTCCTGCCGTTGTCGTGACAATACACACGATGCCCGAGGACTAATCCAGCAGGAAGTAGAGATGAGCGTTAATCACTGCTCCCCTGACAGCACGCACAGCTTATACACACTCAAAACTCATATATGGACACACACATGCATGTGTGTTTATGTCATATACATACGCTTGCTTTATCATTCTATACACACAATACTAATGTGTATATTTTAATCCATTACATATGAATTTGGAAGAGTTAACATACTGTAACTGCAAACCATTTTCCAAAGTAAAACCACTTTTCAATTGCTGTCAAAGTACAATTTAAATGAAAAGTTTCACAGCTGACTTTGAAATCCTGAATGTCAGACTTTTCCTGTCAACATATGAACGCGGATTCAAAAAATTATCAGAAAAAAAAGTAATTACCTCTCTTATGTCATAAGTATGACTGATTTCCCTACAGCTGTCTGACCGGAATAAAAGCCCACAAGACCAGCTCCTATTTAAATAAGTCACAGCTGTACCACAAGGGGTTAAAAGTCAGCCGTCCCCCCACCCTCCTTCTGGGCAAATGCAGACATAATCCAAAGGTCATAATCTAGCAGAGAGGTGGCAGAGCAGGCCGGTAATCCTCCTACAACATCATCAGGGAAGCCCCCACCATCACAGCTCCCCCCTCTTGTCCCTGCTGGAGTGAACACATCCGTTTGGGCTTTATGCTGACTCTCACTACTACTGATGAAATGGGATTGTAGAAAACTAGGCAGTGAAGGGGAACACGGTGAGAGGAACAGAGTGTGAAGAGGACGGAAGAGAAGAGAGATCAAGTGGATGTGGGCGTTGAATAACAGCTGTCCATTCATAAAGTGGTTTGCGGCACGTCATGGCAATATCCTGTCACATTTGTCCACATGAGCTTCCCTGACTTGATGACGTCAAAGTGACTCATACCATGTTGTTCCATACAACAAAGGCAATAACACAGTTTTTCTGGAGTAAGGGTACCTATTTGGAAAAGCCTGTGAAATTCAAAATCCCAGGAGTGACTTAAATGACTGACTAGAATGTTGCATAATTGAGACACCACTGTTGCAAAAAAAAAGCAACAGTAAGCTCTAGCTCAAGCGAGAGTAGAGTATTAGTGTACGTTCACACCAGAAGCTTCCAAAGAGGCAAAGTCTGTCGCGGATTCCAAAGAAGCACGACTGTCAAAAATATTTTTGGCAGCTTTGGTTGCTCTAGTCGCTCATCACGTGAATCACTGAACGTTCGATCATGTTTGTAGTTGCTGTTGTCCAGTCAAAAAACTCATAGTTGGCCAACAGAAAGTTATGTTTGGTCAATTAAAACAGAAAACGTATGTCATCCCATTCAAACCAAGCAAAGAAGACTTGCATGCTATGTCACAACATTAGCCTGCAATTCTTTCCTCTATTACTAACATTACACACTGTAAAACTCACCAGACCAACCAACTACTTCCGCGACACGGTCCCAAGCCTCATTCTTCTTATTTTGGTCTCTGTAACTGAACAGTGACACATTATACAGGACTGAGTGGGCGCGAACGCAAGTTATCAACTTGTCGATATCCATTGTCGGAACAAGTGTGCTGTAGGAACCAAAGTTACATGGCTTGTTCTCTGGGACCTGCTTCATCGAAGCACGTCAGCATTCCGATTGGTTGTCGCCGAACTGTGTCAGAGCTCATTACCATAAAGTTAAACGAGTTTTAACTCCCCTCTAGATAGCTCCAGTCGCTTTGGTCGCCCAAGACGTGCAGCTGACAACCAGGTCACCCAAATCGCTGGGCTCTCATTGATAATGACTTCCGCTGTTTTGGAAGCTCTGGTCGCTGTTGGTTTGAACGTACAGTTAAAGGGAAGTCTTGACACACAAAATTACCATTTGTAAATTAATTAGTCATGCTGTGTTACCTTGAATTCATTTTAAAAAGCCTTGTTTTTCTTGCATGTCTCCAAAGAAAGCGGCAAACATATTGATTTATTGATTAATTGGGGTCCAGAAAAATAATATCAGAACATCTGTTTACAAATTTTCATGCAACTTCTGCAGTATAAGCCAAGTCTCATTTATCTAGTCGTATGATCAGTTCTTCCAAACACATGCATTTTCAAAAAAAAACAAAAACCAACTTAGTATTGGAGTCTGGCCTTGAAGGAAGCATAGTTAAGTTCTACTTTCAGTATGTTTGCTGTTTTCCTCTGAGGCATGCAAGAAGTTTTCTCCACAATATCAAGTCAACACAGGGTTGCCACATTTGATTTGTGAAAAAGCGGGACAATTGTCACATGATGCAGATATCCTGTGTTAACAGTTGTCAGACTCCCAATTGCCTCTCTTACCTCTATTTGTCCTGACGTGCAGCCAGGCTGATATCATTCAGCAGTCAGATACAGCTGTTGCTCTCCTCTTTGACCATTTATGGATACAAGCGTCACTAACTTCACCTGACCACTTACTGAAGTAATGAGAAAAGTTATTAATGTACGAGTAACATGAGTATGCTGACTTTACATCATGTCCATGACAAAAACAAGAGCACATAATCTCCATTCAGTCATGACTGGGTTAAAGAGACTGGTTGCACATCACGTAGGTGCAAGGCCGGCACAAAAACATGAATGAAAAAGAGGTAGAGCCTGCACACTTACTCCATGCCACAAACTCTTAAAAGCAAACAACGTTTCGATCCCAGAGGGATCTTTGTCAGGTCTGAATGTTAGAAAGTGGAAACACACACCTCTATTTATAACGTCATGTGCAACAGGTGTGGTTAATCATCCGATGTTTTTTAAAAAACATCAACCAGAAAAAAACAAACAACAAATTCAATCCAGGGTAACAATTCAATGCAAGTACATCAAAAACACTATGAAAAAAAATATATATATTAGAAAATTTCATCAGAAACAGGACCTACAGTTCAAAAACATCAAAAACATCTCATCAGCAGCAACCATATTAAATGCATTATATTCAATTAATCAACGTATTAGTCTCTCCAACAAGATAAAATTACAGTTAACAGGTCGAAAATACATCTTAGCAGCAAATCCACATCTCATGTATTTTAAATAAGCCTCATCAATGAAAAAAATCAAATGGTTAAGCTCGCACATCTTGAACACCAAAAAAAAACAAGTGTTCACAGTCATGTCCAAATTGTCTATTGGGACATGTAAACCGACAAAACAATATAGAAATATTTTTTTAAAAAAATGGAAACATGTGAGTTCATTACTCGAGTAAGCCTCATGGTTTTAGAGAAAATGTTTGATCTCATACTCTTGATTCAAACCACTAGGAGAAAGGGTCTGGAGGGTGAAGATATAAAAACTCTCTCTTTTCAGTAGGAGGGTGTTCAGATCACCTCCTCTTCTTGGGGGTTTGACGTGCTTGATGCCGATGTATCTCAAGGAGGCAAGTGAATTATTTGCCTCCCTGAAATGCACCGCCACCGGGCTACGTGGGTCCTGAGTTCAAATACAGCTCCTGTGTTCAGCTATCCTAGTTTTTAAAGGTCTCTGATTTTTGCCTACATATGCTAAACCACACAGGCATTTTATGAGGTAAATAACATTTTTTGTTGAGCAGGATATGGTACCTCTGATTTTCATCAGAGTGTGCATGAACCACACCAATAATGGCCAGGAGGCAGATCAAGAAAAGTTGGGTTTTTGGCTGGTATCAGATCAGATTTTACCAGCATTTGTCTCAGATTGGGAGGGCGTTTATACACAACTCTAGGAGGATTTTTAAAACCATTTTGGAGTAGTGGATCTGAACTTAAGATGTGCCAGTGTTTATTAATGATTTTTTCAAAATCGTTTCCTAGACCTGAGTATGTTAAATAGCATCTAGGATTATTTGCTAAAGTTTTAACCTTCTTGACTAGGCATTCATCCTGAGTTACTCCGCTGAATCTATCTCGGGCAGTTTTTATCCAATTGTCCTGGTAGCCTCTTTCCTTAAATCTATGCTCTAGTTCATCAGCTTGTTTGTTTTGTGCAAATTCTCCAGATACACTGATAGATTCAAAGGGAAAAATGAACAACAGTAGAAAAATAGGGTTTTATTTGGAGCTCTGACGTTCTAAACTGAGAGTATATTTTCACAAGAAAATAGGCATGATTTGTTTCCCGGGAAAGATCAGTCGTTTTCTGAGGCAGTCGCTCAAAAAAGAGAACAATTCCTGGAAAACCAGGACACATGGCAACCGTAGTCACACAGCATAAGTAGTTGATTAACAAATGGTCATTTTGTGGTAGAAGTGTGAAGCGTGGTTGAAGTATTACTTTAAAACATTATCTCTTTAAAAAAAAGGATTAGAATCAATTTCAGAAACTTTCAAACTAATTCTTCAAATTATTTCAAACGCAACCCAAAAAGCCCAATTCTAACTACACTGCTTAAAACAATTAAGGGAAGACTTAATTGTCTCAGTATAACACCAAGTCAGTCAAACATCAGGGATTAATCTGTCCATTTGCGAGGCACAAGTGATTGTGAATCAGTTCCAGCTGCTTTGGTGCAATGAAAATGACAACAGGCACAATGGAGAGGCAAAAGCAAGACAACCCCCAAAAAGGGAATGGTTACAGACAGTCGCTCTCTCCTTATCCTTCCTGACTGATTGTTCTCTAGTTTTGTGTTCTGCTAGTGTCCTTGTCACTACTGGTAGCATGAGGTGGTACCTGCAGCCCAATCAGGTTGCACAGGTAGCCCAGCTCTTCCAGGAGGGCACATCCAATTTCCAGTCCCAAGAAGGTTTGCTGTGTCTCCCAGCACAGTCTCAAGAGCATTGAGGAGATACCAGGAGACTTGCTTTTACATAGGGAGAGCTGGACAGGGCCGTAGAAGAGCATCAACTCAGCAGCAGGACTGGTCATGTCATAGCCAATGGTACCCTGACTGCTGTTAGGTACCAGGATGAAATCCTCATAGCGATTGTCAGACCTCATGCTGGTGCAGTGGACCCTGAGTTCCCCCTTGTGCAGGACAATGCCTGGCTTCATGTGGCCAGAGTGTGGAGGCAGTTCCTGGATAACCAAGTCATTGATGCCATTGACTGGCCCTCTCGTTCCCCTGACCTAAATCCAACTGAGCGCCTATGGGACGTTATGTATCGGTCCATCCGATGCCGCCAAGTACCGCCACAGACTGTCCAGGAGCTCACTGATGCCCTGATCCAGGTGAGGAAGGAGATCTTCTAGGACACCATCTGCCGACTCATCAGGAGCATGCCCAGACATTGTTGAGAGTGCATGTAGGCACGCAGGGGCCCCACATACTACTGAGTCACATTATGAGTTGCTGTGATAAAATTCACACAAGTTGGACAGCCTGTGATTTCAATTTTCGGTCTGATTTTGAATCCAGCTCTCAATGGGTTGATGATTTTGGTTTCCACTGACTGTTGTTATTTTGCTCTCAACAAATTATACAGTGTACATCAGTAAATGTTTTCAACTGGATAATTCATTCATCAAGATCTGATGTGTGATTTAAGTATTCCCTTAATTTAAAAAAACAGTGTATGTTTCGATCTTCCCCCGCCTCATGGACTAACCAGCCAACGCTACTATGAGGAAGCTGCATTTTACAAAGACAGCAAACAACCTCTTTATCCATGATTTTCCCACCCATAGTGTTGAATCCATACTTTTTCACCTGTTCTGTACAGATGGCTAATTTTCTTCACTGCATTAGCAAAGAGAACGACACTAACTGACAAGGCAACAGGACATGAAAAGTGTTGGACATTGTATTTTAGGATCATACAAGACATAGCCTGTTCCACTTTTACACTTCTCGTTTCGAATTTGAACATATTGTTAATCTAACTATCCTGCTTAAACTACGGCAACAATTTACTGGATAAGTCCCAGACGATAGATCTAAATTACATCAGATCCTCTTCCAGCGTTCATTTGTATTTGCCAACAACAATGCTAACCTGTCTAATCTGGTTAAACTAACGCCACAACTGACCCACCTCTACCAAAGCTGTGACAGTGGAATTAACACTTAAAAATATATTTTTAACGCATGTTAAGATGTACTATAGGGTAACTATAATTTATCAGTCTACATTGAAAGTGGTGCTTTGTTTGTCAGGGGATTCTGAACCGTCAAATGTTGTGTGCTAAACCAACCGTCTAGTATCGAACAGTTCCGGATAAATATCATCCGAACAAACAAACCGCCATTATTTCAGCATCAAACTCATGACAGAGATGATAACGATTATGTTACGTTACTCACTTGTTCAGGTTGGAGAGTCTTTGTTGTAAGCAATGATGTGCATCTTTGTGAGCTAACCATTCGATGACGGACGGGGCTGTAATTGCTTGGTCCTGGACCTGGTTCAGATGAGATCAGATGTTGGATTTCTCTCACATTCATATCATCCAGACAGTTGATGGTTAAGCGGTCGAGGTTGGAGGATTTTCAGAGGATAGCGTACAGCACATAGTTACATAACAAGATTAAACTTTGTACTAAGGAGTGTTTCTTTGCAATACGTAATAAGGCTTGGTGGTTATACCGGGTGATGAACAAGTCTCACTATTAATGACTGGGGGATATTCCAGACTGCCTGTAGACGTTATAAATAATACAGTCATACCCTAGGGAGGACAGCCTCGGTCCAAGCAAAAAGTTAAGGACAGAAGGACTTTGTTGATTGGGGATTTCCAAGCGACAGTAATCCGTTTATTAATAAAAGCAGACCCTGGTTCAATTGCTCCAGTGTTTAGCCTAGTTAAACCTTGCGATATGGAGTGGGTATGCAGAACCATTTTTTCCCATGTTGCAACAGTTGTTCAAATTTCAAATACAAAGTGACTTTTACTTTAGTATTACATCATCAACATACAGTATTTCAATTCCTGATATAGGTTGTCCTATAATACTGTGTTCAAGTGATAAATGGTTGAGTGGATATGAGCTGCCAATGCCAAAAACGTTCACACAATTCTACCAAGTGGCAACCTCTGAGGCTGAAAATGAAAGCATTTTCTTGAATGGCCACTTGAGGCTGGCTCCAAGAGTGGGTCAATTTGATTGATTAAGACCATTTAAAGGGTTGGATATTCAGTTTTTCTGGTTTGTACATTTTGTTATAACAGTATAAAGCCTGTTTTTCACCAGCAAAATGTAGCATTATCAAAGGTAACCCTCTCTGTAAATGCACCATAATAATCAAGCCAGCAACTCGTGTTAAGGTTATCTTCACCCCTCATTCAAATAAAGTCACCTCTAACTCCAAAAATACAAGAAGTCAACAGCCAAAATGCCAAACTCAAGGCTTTAAAATGGGATTCCATAAACATTTGGGTGACATCATGGTGTCTGCATCCATTTTTGTATACGGTCTACAAATTCTATGTACAAATGATTACAGAGCAAACATGAAGGATTTATTTGTGGCCTCTGAATGTCCATCTTATGACTTTTTGATATGATGTAAATATGACTTGTGTCATTGCTATTTTTTATTGCAGTAGTGGATCTAAACTCATCTTTTTAACATGCAAGTCTTTAAAATGGCCCAACCTAGTGGGACATGGGATTAGCTAAGAAGTAAAACTATTACCCAAGGTCACAGTGTGTGTTTGCAGTACTTCTTTCACCTTCAATTATCTGATTTCTATTAACCTAGCCAGTAGTCTACTGTGTGAATTGGCAGTGCTGATTTAGTAGAGTAAAAAGGGGGCTCAGTCTTGTAGCCATTTAAAATTAGATTCAGAATACATACAAATCATTTTCATATTGTGCTGTACTGTAGAATTAGACATCTGTCTTTGACGCTTTACGCTTTACGCTTTTTATCTGTTAGAAGTCAAGAAAGAACTTATTCACTTTTCATAGCAAACAGCACAATGCTGGAGATTGTGCCAACTAAATAGATATGTTCTTTCAAGTCCAGACTGCTGGTGGTTTAGTGGTCATAGTTTACAGAGGCTGGAGGACAGTGCGGAGGATTGGGCACAGCACATAGTTACATAACAAAGGTTACTCTTGGTAATAAACAATGTTTCTTTAGAGTGCATTTTGAGGCTTGGTGGTTACACCAGCTGAAAAACAAGTCTCATTTATTAATTTCAGGAAGTCTCTCCAAACTGCTTTTAGCTGTAGTAAATATTACAGTGGTACCCTTTGGGAGACAGCCTTGATCTGTGCGAAAAGTTGAAGAGGACAGAAAGACTCTGTTGATCGGGGATTTCCAAGCGATGCTAATCCGTTTATTAATGAATACAGGGACAGGATTCTGTTGCTACAATGTTAAAAAACATTGAAATTTAACAGTTGCATGCAAGTTTGATGTTAAAGAAAGACTGACCTTTCAATAAATATAGCCCACTTTTAACTTATGCCGTCTATACACTGTGCGATTTTAGCAATCTTATAAGACCATTGCATGACACACTGTGAGACGTGGATCTAATAAACTTTGGTACGACGTCAAGTTTGATGTGTGCAGATTGTATGATGGCCGTTTACTACTGAATCACAGGTTATGACGTACGTCAATATGCAACGTCATCAGCGTGCACCACATCAGCGTACGTCATCCATCTGCGCCACCATAGGTAACTTGCTCACCTGGAAGTTGCAGTTCCTCTGCAATTTCCTTCCATGCAGCGTCTTTTTTCTCGCGATCATGATAGCAGCTGGAAGAAACATCAAATAAAGGCTTCTGCTGCCACAGCTCCACCAAACTTTACTCTTTCTGAGAGTTCCACAGACTTCTTTTTGTTTGTTTTACCTCCATGGCAAGCGAGCATTTGTTTGGGGTTAGCGGCGGTGTCGCGGTGACCATTGTGTCATTTCATGCTGCATTTCTATTGGTTAATTAGCAGACGTAGGTTGTAGCAGCTGTCACACTGTGAGATAGTCATCCTAAATTTCTGACACTGTTAGAATTTTATCTCAGGTTATCTTTGGTCACAAGATGTTGACAACGGCCGTCCTTGAACCTGTCTCGCAGTGCGACGTAAGACCACCATTTGAGAGCCAAGACCAAAGATATCGCCACGTTTCTCCCACGATGGCCATCTTTCATCTGGGACGACCAAAAATCGCATAGTGTATACCGGCCATTAGACATCTTGACTTGAAATTGTGTTTCCTGTTTAAACGCAATCATCCTTCTCATTTCATGAAAATACCACCAGACAAGACTGGATCACCACTCGGTCAAAGCAGGAGACTGGAGCCCCGAGAGGAACGCAAACACTCCCAGGTTAACTGTGTGGAAATAATTTGTAGTAATTTAGTAATTAAATTAATTGCAGATCTGCTTGTTAATTCTTCATGCACTACCAAATAACAATGTAAGCCAAAATGATAGGGGCCTTAAGGCAACACCTGCATGTTTACGTAATCTTGAGGCCACATTTTTTCGAGGAGCCTTACATAAAACCATTAAAACTGTTAAAAGGCCTTTATTGTTTCAATTACTGTTTTTCTAAACAAAATTGCCAAGTTACCACAAACAAATTACAGATCAGTAACTATGGCCTAATCCATTTAGACACAGGTTTTTTGTTTTTTTTTTAAAGGGATTTTCCCCTCCTTCGTTCTCAAAAAAAAAAAAAAAAAATCTCCATCCACACAAGCACCATTATAAAAAAAATCTCTGTCCAGATGAAAATGCATGAAAATGCGATCCTAATGTTACTTAGGTACAGGTGCGAGAGATTGGGGGTGGGGTCAACAAGGCATCCACAATGACTTCCAAAAAAGAAAATGTGAAGTTGGTATGAAATTATTCAGATTTGGTGACAATATGAAGAGTTAAACTGACCATACTGTTGAGCTACACAATGCTGTGATTTTGATGTTAATGTCATGGGTACATAATGTATGCAGCCATGTGACAAATGTGTTTTGATGCATCAGCTTCCTGTATCTCATGCCGTTCTGGTTCCAGTGTATTTTTCCCAAGAAACCAGTCTGGAGCTGAGGAGGCATCATGCTCTAAACAGTCATTTGTTTTCATACCATTCACTTTACATCAGCTTACGCTAAATGACACGACTCATCCTCATGTGAACACGATAGCCTTCGACCTCTCAGATGGAAGCAAACATAAACTAATCATAAAGGTGATGAGTTTCTGCGACCTTTTGCCAATTATAGTGCACCATCTCTTTATTTAACTTCTGCCATGCTCACATTTCTCATTGTTGCTTTTCCTAATGTGCTTTATTTACTGCTGTATAATCCTAAAGGCCCAGTTGTGGGAAATATCTTTTTTTGGTGCTCTGTGCACAGAGTAAAATAATGAAAATAGCAGATACTGCTTTATTTTCCCAAATTTGTTTGGGTCACTCTCCTTGGAGCTGATGTGAATAGAAGGGAAGAGCGATAGTCCTTCAACTATTTCTCCTGGAAGTCATTCAACTATTTCTGAGTGATTACTATCCAGCGGGAACATAGTAGGAAGCTGCGGGCTCAGAGCCAGAGGCAATACATCTGTCAGCCGCGTCAGCTTGTTCTGCCACTTGTTCCCCATGTGCAGCAGTACATGAGGGTTACAGAGAAATTATCATGATTATGTTAGTGATTTTTAGAAATGCTTCTTAAAGAAAACATAGCTTAACTTTGGGGGAAACACAGGAAGAAACAGTGTAAGACTAAACTATGGTTCCAAAAAAGCTATCAAGACTAATACATTCTGTAATCAAGCATGTTTCCCTTGGTGTATCCTCACACTATGTCCTCATCTACAGTAAATAAATGATCTGACACTGTAATCAAATAAATGCAGTGAGTCTGGAGGCAACTAATGAAGAAGAGGGAGAGGGCAGATAACAAAGCAGCAGTAGAACACTGTTGGACAAATTGCTGCACCATTTTGGATCATTCTCAACACTGGAGCCATAAATCCTGCACGTATAGTAATAATCCACATTTTGATCCAAAAAAGAGCTGGAATTTTCCAGACTTAAGTATATTTCTTACTTATGAATCTGCTCTAAGTTACACCGTAAATACAAGGCTCGTGTAAATCCCATTAGATATGACTAAGAGTTTAAAATTATTGTGGCAAAAAGTAACTCCACTAGTTTGTTAAAAGACGTCTGATCATAACCTGTATAAAATAATGGACGTAGCTACCACGACATCACCCACTGGTTTGTGTAATACCATTCTGAAGCCTCAAATTTGGCATATATTTAAGAGGCTGGCGCTGTGGAGGAGTGCGGGGGTGCCCAGTCAACATTTGTATGTGGGCCCCATGAGGCCCAACATGGGACTGACCATGGGTTTCATAATGGCCCTATGCCAATTGCCCACATGGGTGGGTTTACCCAAGTGGCCTCACATGGGATGCCACGGCTAACTGGCAACCAAATGGGTATGGGCCCAAAATGGGCATCTTATCTTGGGCCCACCTGAGTAAAACCACCCATGTGGGAAATTGGCATGGTGCCATTATGGAACCCTTGGATAGTCCCATATAGGGCCCATTTTCCACCTCATTTACTACCCACATGGGGCCCATATACAAACTTTGGATGGCTGGATCTGACCAAAACCCCAAGGACACTATCCGTAGAAATCCTGTCACTCAAAGTGGCTTGCGTAATTATGGGTAAATTATAGCATGTCATGAAGGGGGAATGTAGCAATAGAGAGCAAAACAATTTTTTGTACCAGGCTGTAAACATGTTTATTTCTGCTGTAAAGTTGGGGCTTTCAACATGATTGTGTATGAGGATTGACTCGCCTCTGGAACCAGCCTCAAGTGGCCATTCATGGAACTGCAGTTTTTGGCACTGGCATTGGCTTTATTTTTCAGCCCCGGAGGTTGTCGTTTGAGTCCGAATGTAGGAAAGTCTATGAGTAAATGATCCAACTTCTCACTTGATTTATTACATTAAACAGTTTCTTAACAAGTTGATGGTCTCAATCACAAGTTGCAAGTCTTCTTTCACACAGCATGGTGTTTGCTTTATAAGTTATTGTCCCATTTAGAATAAAATAGACGACAAAGCAAGGTATGCTTTAGGACATGACTACCATATGATTGACAATTGGCTACCACGGCTTAGTCCGTGCATTCCAAAATGCATACTTTTTACTTTTAGTAGGTACTGTACCTGTCCTTAAAAAGTATGTACTGTTGCATGCAGTATGCATAATGGACAGGACATACTACTGTCTCACAACATTACGCCCTGAACTTTGACCCTCTTGTGTGTATATGTGTTACCTTGGAGATAAAACATACGCCACTTGCCAATAAACCTGGAGAGTTCTGCAGTCGTTACTTTGCAATGTATGTAGTTTAACTTTAAACTTATAACTGCACAAATTGTAGATTCTAACATATTATATTTACGACAATGAAATTACATCTGCAGTTCTCTGTCAATGTTATTTTTATAGATATGTCCTATTGTTGTTTGTAATGATTTTATGATTATTTTGTTGATGTGATGTATAGTCTGCTGCACAGAGGACTATGGGTCAGAATAACCAGAAAAGCATGCTGGCTTCTTCAAAATCGGACCAAATATAGTAGAACATCCTGATATTTTTGGCATTTAACATGCTATGTGTCGGGACATACTAAATCTTTTCCTGACACACTATATAGTATGATCGTGTGGGTACTGAAACGCACCTTTGGTCTCTTCTGATTTGAAAAAACCAAGATGGCAATGGCCAAAATACCAGAAACAGTGGTCCACAAACATAAAGGTGACGTCACAGTGGTTACGTCCACTTCTTTTATACAGTCTATGGAAAAGACCTCTTGTTATCTAAGATAATCAAGGATTTGCATCTCAAACACAAATAAGTGCCTGTCTTATATGGCATGCTGATGGAAAAAAAATCTAATCTAATACAACAGTGGCGGAATTCTTTAAGGAATGTTTCAATAGTTTGGGGAATACATTGATTTGCTTTCTTGTCAAGAGGTAAATAAAAAGATTAATATCACTCTCATACAGTGGCATCGTAGTAGTTGATGAGGGTTGAGTACTGCTAGGTATATGGGTAGGTTACCAAGGTGGAAGTGGGTATACTCCTCTATATCTTCCTATGACTTTTTAGCTGATAGGTGGGTGTACTGTTAAGAGCCAGAGAGTATACCCTCCACTACACCACTGCTCTCATACATGTCTGCTGAAAATGAAGCTGTAGCTGGTTAGCTTAGCTTAGCCCAAAGACAGGAAATGGAGGGAAGCAGCTAGCCTGACGCTGATGCCTACCAGCATGTATAAAAACGACAACTCTTGGTTGGTCTTTGGAAAATGCCATGCTAGCTGTTTACCCCTGTTTCCAGTCTTACGCTAAGCTAAGCTAACTGCCTTTAGCTCCACATTCAAATAGTTTTGATCTTTTCATCTAAATCTCAGCAAGATAACAAATGATTTATTTCCCAGAATGTTGGGATTATTTTAAGTTGTCATTTTGGGACTTTCAGAAAATGCAGAAAAGAAACACTAACTTTATTCTGTAACATAGCGAGTGTATCTTTCCATAAAACATCTGTGTCTGGGACTTAAGAGGCCCCTCGTTTCCCAGCAGCACATGCACATATCAAGCATTTACATGTCCTTGCACATGCATAGTTTTACTGTGAGCAGTGACCCAAGACGGGTCACATGAATTCCCAAGGTTACTATGATAAATGTGATACTCAGTATAGACTTTAAAGTGAGCAGTGACCATCTGAAATCATTTATAAAGTTTAGGTAAAATCCAAACTGTATCCTGTAGCAGATGTGAAGTAAATTTTATTTTGAGATTTATACCAGACAGGGAAGATCTAATGCGTAAATTCACACAAAATCTCAAATGTTTACTTTAAATAGAATAAGGTAGCGTGAAAGCAGACTACATTGCTTTATTTGCAACTATGTATACTTCTTTGTTTATGACTATAGTTGACTTAGCAAAGCACTAATATGTCTGCAGGAGGAGCTGTCACGCCCTACTACAAGGTGTTAGTATGATGCTTGGAAAGGACATAGCATCTGTCATTATGTAACAGTATTGCACTTGTAATAATCTACCAAGAAAGCCTCTGGAAGGACCCAGTATGCAGTCCAACCTGATTATACAGTATGCAATGCAAACAACATGATGTAATGGCACAGTGAAATATCAAAGTAAAGGTTAGACATTTTAACCGTTCCATTTTTTGTGATTCTGTCATCAAATGTCATAAACTGACTAAATATGACTCAGAAGCAGCTTGTTTGGACCCTTTCAGCTGATCTCATCAAAAATGTGCCCGCACATGCTGGCAATCAAAGTGATATTTTGACTTAGCCATCCTGACAAGTTAACAAGCTTAACAAGCATGTCTGGTTTTTGTGTATTCGGTTGTCAAAATTGATGCTCGAACAGCGGGCTCAAGTTCTACAGAATTCAGATCATGACAGTTTCAAAGGAACTGTGTTAAAGTTTAATAAGTGACCGTGTGACTTAGCCAAATGTGTTGGGGTTGCTTGTAGTGAAAGCAACAGGGAACAGAGCATGTAGGTGTCCTCATAAAAGCCTTAATTTTCTTCTTTAATCAATTATAAATTCATAGTCATCTGTGTTTATTATCTATGCCAACCCTTTAAAAAAGATACTTTAAGCAAACACAGACGCATTCAGCTGAAATTCACTAGTTAAAACACTCACTCGTTAAACTGACTGTATGACTACACAGTATATCTTCTGATGCATTTTGTTTGATGTCACAAATTCCTCCATGATTAAAAGAGTGCTGCAAGAATGAGTCCTAAATGCAGAAATAAGTTAGCATTTTAAAACTTCCAGTTTCCTCATCTTGAAGTCAATGGGTATTTTGAATAAGTTTTTGGTTAGATGCCTTAAATAAGGTCTGTGGTTAACACAAGCTTAAGGGACTTTAATGTTTTGTTCTACGGCATATAATACAACAGTAAATACCCCCTTTGTGACTTTTGAAACTCTTATGTGTCCTAAAGAAGGCGGTTGCTACCAAGTGACTAAATTGAAAATTCAATGAACAAAATCCCATCGGCTTTTTGTCAGGGAACCAGGATGATGGTAACTTCCAAGTCCATGTCAATACTACTTGGACTACAAGCAGAAACTAGAACAATTCTGATACCAAAGTCTTGTCTTGTTGCCTAAGGATTCTGCATTTATATGCAGCAGAGAACCATGGCCTCAGATTTGGAGGTTCTGACTCTCATCCCAACTGACATTATTAATGAGAAGTGCATTCTATGTTTGTGTAGTGGAACACAACATGACCAACCCGATGACAGATGACAGATCAGGAGGATTTCCTTGTGTCTTTCTAATACAAATCATTCTGTCTTCGTAGTCTAACTTGAAATAATTCTCTCCCATAAATTTGCACTGAATTAAGTCTCAAAAATACCTAACAAAGCATGTTCTGTATCAGTTCAATACATTCTTTAAGGGTGCGTTCATAAATCCAAACTGTTGCTCAACACTGAAAAGAGAGGCTGCTGTTCGAAGAAACAGAGCTTTCGCTTTTACATGAATTAATAAACCATTGAGTAAATCACACATTTACTCCACTTGGTGCTCTGTGGCTCTGTCTCCCCAGACAGAACGCCCACACTATGCTCTGCTCTGAGGGTGTGGTGCTCTGAATAACCGAACAGTATATTCCAACGATGCTCCGTATTTATGAGCAGTCCAGTTTGTGCCAAAGTGCACTTTGGCACTCGGAGTGAGTATGTTCGAATGTACCCTCAATTTCCGATTTTGGGATGATACCATATTTTATGGACTTTTGGCAAATTCTGTTTATTTTCTTGTGTGTCTGGGTGTGTTGTTTGTTTTTTGAGTATTCATATTTCAGAAACAGAAAACTGTGATCATTCAACACATTCTCACTTCGACCTCGTCACATATTTACATTTGGTCATGGACTTTCCACATTCACATACAACATGCAAGGTACCCTGAGTGTGTTGGTTTTCGACATTCTGGGACACCGTGTCAAGTACTGCCTGTTACATGCATTGTCTTCTTTCAAAATACACTTCAGTTTTCACAGGAAATTTAAGGTTTACATTCAGTCTCTTTCAAAATAAATGCACTACGTCAGTGGAACACCGCAAATTGACAGTTTTTTTTTGTCCTTCAAGAACAACGCATGGGGGGGCAGCACGGTGATGTGGTGGTTAGCACTGTCGCCTCACAACAAGAGGGTTGCCAGTTCGATCCCGGGTGTGGGAGCCCTTCTGTGCGGAGCCCCCCCGTGACCCTCAAGAGGATGAAGCGGTTAGAAGATGGATGGATGGATGGAACATCACATGGTTAGGTTTAGGCAACAAAAACACATGATTAGGTTTAGGAACAGGGTGTGGCTTTGTAATCTTACGGGACGCAAACCCCGCTCTCTTGAGTGAAAGCCGGTGTTTGTTGGACAAATCCATCACCATTCCCACCTGCCCTTGTTGGACTTTCGCTGCCTTAACTTCTGTCCTTGTCCCACCACCTTTCACCCTGATGCTGCTGGGCGTCGTGAAATTATAACACTAACTGGACGCTTTTTTGCCATTGGTTTCTGGCGCCACAAGTCACTGCCCAAGTGCCAGATTTTGACGACTTCGGAGTGAGACTGGGCTCGATGATTGTTATGTAGTATTGTTGTGAAACATGTCATGGTAACTTGTCATCCTGCTGGATGAAAAGTGGCTGGTTACTGCCTCCAATAAACATTAAATAGCCACTGAATACAAGCATTAGTCCAGATGTCATTTTACTCTATTCACCTTTCAAACTGTAACAACCTACTTCCGTGTTCTGTAAATTTTTTTGGTATTATGAAGCTTTATCACCTCTTAGTTTGTTGGCAGCATTTAGAGCGTTACAGTGCCGCTGGTTAGGACTGCTTTACTTATCAACATTTACTGGTTAGTTGGAATATGATAATGACATCATTTACACCAGCCAGACTGCATGTGTCTCCCTGCTTACCTTACATTGACCTTTACACACAGAGTCCTCATGTAACCTTTCATAAAATACAATACACAGGCCAGCCTCCAACCACTTTATTTTATCAACACAGCACTGACCACACCTGCCCTACTGACAGAAATAGAGAATATCAGAACACAATAAGTATCACTTAAAGGCTCTCTGCAAAAAAATGTTCAACATTGTTTTCACAACCTAGAACGTCTGCGCTCTCATCATAGCAAAAATAGAAAGCATATTAATTATCCTGACAGGCAGAACAATGTTTTTGACCCTCTCACCTACAGCCTGTAATGCTCCCTGTAATTGTCCTTCTGGAAATGAACCTCTTAATCACGTCATGTTGATTTAAAGTTTGCTTACAGGCAATTAAGCGGCTCTTGTATTTTTTTTGGCTTCAGAGTTTTCTTGATACTGTATAGACAGTAAAATTGCTTTATGTCTCATTACTCATAAGAGTAACATTCACAACATCAAAGGGCTTTATTATTAGAATATAAATAACTAAGATGTCAAGCTGTTTCATGTAACTTTTATGATTAGTATCAATAAACATTAGTATTTTTGATCTCAAATTGCTTGCTGTTCTGATAACATTCACAGGCTTAAATTGTTACAAAATTACTTTGTTTAGTCGTGGCAGTTTGTCTCTGTCAACTTTTATTTTTATGTTATCTTTAAGTTTTTAATTGACATCTATGTTTAATGTTTATTACCTACATAATGTAAACCTGGTTCCTGCTCAAATCCAAAATCCTATAGCACCATCTAGTGTACACAGGTAGTAATGGCTCATGGTGTCATTTCAGTGCCAACAAAACCCTGTGGATTTTATACTGTCAGATGGGTACTATTAGCTGTCTAACGACAATTCAAGAGACCACAATTGCTTTTGACTTGCTGAATGAAGAAATTGGTATTGTGCCGCACAGCATGATAATATAGGCCTCTCCTTAGATATGAAAAAAAATCTGCCGGAAAACATCCCCAGAGTCAACTGGAGTATGTTTTATGCATAAATGTTCTTTAGTGAAAACCAAACTCTAGGGGGCCTTTTTGCAGTCAACATTCAGTGGTTGGCTAATTAGCAGCCGCTGTAATTTTAAATAATTCTTAAAACTACAAAAATAATTATATATAATATAATGAATGTCAACACAGCACTGACCACACCTAATTGACATAGATGTCAATTAAAAACTTAAAGATAACATAAAAATAAAAGTTGACAGAGACAAACTGCCACGAGTAAACGAAGTAATTTTGTAACAATTTAAGCCTGTGAATGTTATCAGAACAGCAAGCAATTTGAGATCAAAAATACTAATGTTTATTGATACTAATCATAAAAGTTACATGAAACAGCTTGACATCTTAGATAAAAAAAAATGTAAATTGTAAAATAATAATTTATAAAAAAAAAAAAAAAAAATCTACGATCCATTCACTGGAAGAAACCTACAAGAAGCCATAAAAATTGTTATATTAACAATATTTAAATAACATTTTAATCACTTATATAAAACATGATATAGATGTAAAGTTGACATGATTCCTTTGTGATTAGTAAGTAGTTCTCCACACCTGTTGCCACTCAGCCAATAGCAATTTTGTGAAAACGTCGTCCTCAGGAGCATTGCTGTTCTTTCCTTTCGGGATCCTTCTGTAGAATGATGACTATTTTTCCCCCAGGCATTTTATCCTGAAGCAATTAACCCCTTTACTCCAGTTACACACACCTTACCTATTGCTAATCAGCCAATCGTTAAAGCTTTATGTTTGTTTTTCATACAGAATGACTGGATATCATTATGTTTCAGATGATTTAAGGGAGTTGCAGTTTTCCCTTTTATTTTATTTTATCTTATTTTAACAATTCTATTTAATTTTTCCTTCTATATAGTATATTTTCAAGCACCCTGACTGTGGAACAAGCAGTTTGATTCACTGTTGCATCAATTTACTTCTGTAACACATAAATCCTCGATATACTGTCCTTTTCTTACTTTAATTTGATCTATGTATTATTCCTGTGGTGTAATAAGACACAGGTTGTAGATCTACAGTGATAAACTATGGCAGTCTGAATGTAACGTGCCTTTTTCACAGCAGATATTTCTACTTGCCATAGCAGCAGAGACAAAGGTGTAAGTAATTACACTGGTATGCAGTTATTGTTAATGTTATTACCACACCTGTGCTTTTTGTACTGTGACTTGTCAAGATTCAGTGGTATTATTTTTCTGTGTCCAGAAGGTGGCGTAATTGATGCAAGGTTGTATGAATTGACACGGCAGGGAAGGTTACTGAGTTCATATACAGTAGTACGCCCTTTTTGAGTAATATGAATCAGCTCCAGTAAGGAGTTACTGTCCTACTGCCATATACTTTTATTTGATGTGCATTTCTTCCATTTAATCCAACTGAAGGAATGTGCATATAAACAGTGAAGGTGCACCAACATCATGGAGAGAGCAAGGATTTTGGCCTGTATAATCATGTCAGATGTCAGAGAACATAACTCAGGCACCAGATCGTTTCCCTGAATAGGTCTGGGGTGGCAGCAAGCCTAAAGAAAGACCTGCAAAATATCAGAAAATGGGCTGATGCCTGGAAGGTCACCTTGTGCCTAGCAAGCACAAGACAGTGATCCTATCCAGAAAAAGAAATCCATCTTGCCCTGATCTATTTTTTGGGAGCACTAAAATCAACCTCAGTGAGAAGATGGAAGTTCTTGGACTATGCATTGACATTAAACTCACGTGAACCAGCTATCTGTCAAATATGTGCCTGCTGGACAATGTCTCAGAGCATTGCAGTAGTCAGCCAACAAGCTTGATCTGAGAGGCAGAGCCAGTGTCTACAAAATCCAGGTCAGGAGTAGCATGCAGTGCTCCTGGCTTGCTTGATGAATGCCTTACAAACATCTCTCAGTCAGTCAGATATTATCCAGAAAAGGGCACTAAAGATCAGTGATGTGGGTGAGGACTATGACCAAAAGGATTATGCCATCACCAAGCTGAGCCATCGCAGAACAGTTGCTGCAACAAATATTCTTTTGAAGATGCATAGGCACAAGTGTCCAGCAGACCTGAAAGCACAGCTTTTCTCAGCTCATGCCCCACGTCAAACCACCCGGAGGTTACTGCCAAGCCATGCATGGTTTGTCAGTTTTAAGTTGTGTTGTTAAGTGACCAAAATCCAACGTTTTCCAAACATCTTCTGCCAACATCATCTTGACATAGAATAAGGACATTGGGTCGTGAGGTATGGAGACCAACCCATCATCTGCAAAACGTCATAATGCTATCATCCACACAGTGTGAAACTTTAACATCCTCAGATATTTAAAATATCATCAACCTCATTGTCACCCCAACCAAAATTTAAAGGAAATGGCCACTTAAGAATGAAAATACAGACAGTACTTACTGACCCTCATGCTGACAAGAAGTCCAGTGTTGTTTTTAAATCCACAAAACTCGTTCGGGTATCGGAGGATAACAGCTAGCCGGAATAACAGCTACACTTGAAGTGCATGGAACCCACATTTTGAAAATGTAATAAAACTCCGCTAATGCATTTCAAAAACGTCAGAACAGCTTGTCCGTCGTAATCCAAGAACCCCGAACGAGTTTTGTGGATTAAAAACAACACTGGACTTCTTGTTGGCATGCTGGTCAGTAAGTACTGTCTGTATTTTCATTCTTAAGTGGCCATTTCCTTTAATGTCTGTCCAGTGTAAGAGTCCAATATCTTCCTGACGTCATATTGATGTCTGATGCCAGCTAGGTGGTCACTCCCTATAGGGCTAACACCAAATGCCTTGATAGAAGCTTTCTCAGTTCAGCTATCACAGCATAGATTGGCCTTCGCCCTGCTGTCATTGTAGATATCACATCAAGTGGTGTTCATGCCTTCAAGAAGAGACTGAATAAACACCTGGTGAGGATGAGACTGCCATTCTAAAGCTCAAGGCCCTAAATCATATAGATATCAGCTTTATACATATTCCAGAATAGCTGCAGATCAGCGATACAGTAGGATTTCTGACCACTATTCATGAAGCCTTTGTCTGCAGAGACAAAATTCTTTAAAAAGTGATCAATTGTTTTTCATTTGAAATGAAACTACAACCCCAATTCCACCTTAGGAAGACACAATCAGCCAAACAACCTCATAGTGAAAGTGAAAAACCCCGTTGTGACAGAGATAAATTAACAACACACACACACACACACACACACAAACAAACACACTCAATGCAGCTGACTCTTAATCCTATTAGTCAGCACATTTCCTGTTTATATTCTTGTCTGTAGTTGAGTGCCACAGCCGACTGCAGCGTTGCCAGGATGTTGTCTCATTTCCAGTTTCTGATTACTGGATTCTAATTCTAAGTCATGCCAAGACATTTCTGTTTTAGTTAAATGTGCCATATGTTCATCAGAGTTACCACAAAAAACATCACCATTAAAGCATTGGTTATTGTATTTATTGTATTTATTCATTTATTGCATAAATGTGATGTTAAGCTATTAATTGTAACATTAACTCTATTCATGCTTGGCACTTGGCCCAAAGAGTTTCTCTCTTTCAAATAAGATGAAAATACAGGGTGGAGGCTTTCAGTCTAAATTTAGCTATGCCGGCCAACCAGAGGTGGAAAGTACTTTTACTCAAGTACTCACTTAAGTACAGTTTTGAGATACTTCTACTTCACCTGAGTTTTTTTTCCATTTTATGCTACTTTATACTTCTACTCCACTACATTTCACAGGGAAATACTGTCATTTTTACTTTTTGCTCTACATATTTTGACACCTATAATTACTATTTCCTTTTCACATATAAAAAACATATAATATTCTTAGAAGGAAACAGTACTATACTACTAATATACCTAGTAGTATACAAAGTATATGTATTAGTCTTTACTTTGACAAACTACAACATAAAAATGCTCTTACACATATTTGTCAGTGATAGAAACTGAAACTTGAATATTCCATAATGATGCAACACTGTGAAATGAGTCACATTATATAATACTTGGGTACTTTTACTTCAGAAACATTTCTTATTCTTGACTTTTACTTTTAATGGGGTTCAGATAATGGTATTTCCACAGTACCTTCCACAAAGGTTATACCGTCTTCACACTGTTACAGCTGAAAATTAACAGAATGACATGCAACAGAAAAGCAACTTGTTCAACTCGTTTGATCACCCCGATCCCATGCACAGCAAGCTGCAGTGAATGTTAGCATATATAAACTTGAGTTTGTGTTATTACTATGTGTATGCTGTAGCATCTGGTTTGGATTTCTGTGAACTCTAAATTACAGTTTGGGACACAGTTTGGCAGTTTCTGATTCAAGTCCGTCACCTTCATTGGGTTTGTTGGGTTTATCTGTGTTTACACTTTCTGTCCTGGAGAGGGCGCACACTCCTTTCATATCAGTTCATTCAAAGTTCCAGGGAGCAAGGGGAACATTTGAATCTCCTTCCTGTCACATGAGTGTCTGAGTCACTCATCTGTGTGGTCAGTGAAAGCCAGTCATACTGGGAATCAGTCCAAAATGATTTGTGTGTGTGTGTGTGTGTGTGTGTGTGTGTGTGTGTGTGTGTGTGTGTGTGTGTGTGTGTGTGTGTGTTGGATTTTTTCATGTTATTTGGATTAATCTCCAGCCTGTGTGAGTGAACGGCTTATAGTTCAGATTAGATGGCATTATGAATTTAACAGGACACAGTGATCTCGACACAGACAGACCACCAGACAGTCAGACAGACAGATTAACCGTGACCTCCACCAGGCGCACAGACACACATACAAATGAGTGGGGTCACAGTGAACATGTGTACCTACAGTGTGCTTCTGTCTATCCAGATGCTGTGACAAAGAACATCCAGTTGTTTAGTCTGTGTACTACAACACAAACTTTAGACTCAGTACTTTCATACTAATACAGACTAACCCATATGCTGAGTATATATTGATTTGACTCAGTGTTAGTTATCTATTTTACGAGTTTATCATATTCTGATATTTTCCTCTAAACTTTATTTTTTTTGTTGTTGTTGTTAATTTCCAGAAGAGTTTCCTGAAAGAACTGCTCCATTTGAGCCCAAATAAACATTCATTCATTATCATGGATGAGACTTTAAAACTGAGACTTTACAACTTTAAAAAGGGGCAGAACAAGAGACACAAAACAACTACAAAGAAATGCAAAACAGCTGTAAAGAAACACAAAGAGACTCACAACGAGTATGAATAGGGGCAAAACAAAATGACCAGAAAGAGACTCAAAATAACCACAAAGGGACATAAATCCCACAAAGAGGCACGAAACAGCTAAGAAGAGATGCAAAATAGCTGCAAAGAAACACAAAGAGACTCACAAGCATTACCAACAGGAGCAAAACAACCATAAAGAGACAGAAAATGACAACAAAAAGATGGAAAGTTAGCATAAAGAGACAAAAAATGGCCAGAAAGAGACTCAAGGAGACTGAAAAGACACTCAAAACAGATGCAAAGCAACTACAAATAGATTTAAAATCAAAACAACAACAAGACGAGGCAAAATAATTGTAAAGTCTGTGTGTGTTGCTCCTAAACAGGAAAAGTGTTGGGGCCTTTTGCATGTCTGTGCCCAGGGGCCCACTGTCTCATTATCTGCCCATGTGTGTAATTGTATGGTTGTATGCCGTCTCTGTTTCTCCTGTAATTAGTATCAAATTTTATAGGTCTTAAAAAAAATCTTCCTATGAATTTACAGTTAAATGTCAGCGTCTTTTAGAAGGTGGGACTACTTGTACTAAATTATGGGACCTGTGCCACAAATTGGACTCATTAACTTTCACAGAGTTTTACACACTTTTATTGTGAAATTTAAAAACAAGCACACACTGTGTCATGAAAGGAATAGTCCCACAATTTAGGAACTACTCTTTACATTCTTGCCTAGAGGTAGATGAGATGATAGTTAGCATTACCATGTCTGCATGCTGACTGTTTAGCTTTAGCTGGTTAGCTTAGCTAAAAAGGACGGATAGACAGTGAAACAGCTAGCAGGTAGAAACCCACTTACCAGGACCTTTGAAGCACAAAACATAGCTGTCACATAACCCCCTGTAAAAACCCCAGAAGGTTGTTTTTAGGCTTTGCTTTCTGTACAGACTGAACAAATATATAACATGTTAATTAGTGAGTTTTAGGCTATTAGCCAGATATGTTACCCTTTGACTTTGAGCCAGGCTAGCTGTTTACCCTTGCTGTGTCTCAAATCACATACTTCCGTGAGTACACTTCCATGTAGTGTACTATGTGCACTATGTACTTATTGGCGTAGTGTGCGAATTTTGACAGGGTAGTGTTGTCTCAAACCAAACACAGCCATTGTGTGCTTACCGGAAATGACGATTGCAAATTAGCTAGTTAGCAAACTAGTATTAGCATTCACGTTATCATTCGCGGTACAAAATCATTACAGACTGCTAAATTAACCCAGTAAATATACCGCTGGCTTATGTCCGACAACAGTATAGTGGTGCTTAGTGCAAAAAACATGTATTTGTACAATGCAGCGACGTTCACGGTCGCACAGTCCTCGGCTGCTATTTCCAGTTTGAAAAGTGGTCTCTCCCCTTCCGCTACATAGCCAAGATGGCGACCATTGAGGGCGAGAAGTGTCCATAGTTCCACTCTCAACTTCTTGATCGTTTTGAGTGCAACATCCAGGTACTCATAGTGCACTGCATTTTTCCATACTACCTACTAGTACGTGATTTGAGACACAGCACCTGACTGTTTAGGCTACTTGTGCTAAGCCAAGCTAACTAGCTGCTAGTGGTAGCTGATTATTTATGACACAGCAACATGAGAGTGGCATCAATCTTCTCGTCTAACTCTTGGCAATAAAACAAGGGTATTTCCTATGAAGTGTAACTACTGTATGTCTTTATGAGACTCAGTGTTAAAATGTTAGCTTTCGAGCAGCTGTCACAATTAGAGATGTAGTGTCTTATTTGACTTAGCTTACTGCAACATGAGAAATAAAGTAGTGTAAACTGAAACAAATTTTTCTAGATGTAGAATTGATGCTGATGGGGCGTCGGTGGCTTAGTGGTAGAGCAGGCGCCCCATGTACAAGGCTGTTGCTGCAGCGGCCCGGGTTCCACTTCAGCCTGTGTCCCTTTGCTGCATGTCACTCCCTCTCTCTCTCCCCCTCTCACACTTGTTTGTCCTATCCATTAAAGGCTAAAAATCCCCCAAAAAATATCAAGGACAAAAAAAAAGAATTGATGCTGATGACTTCTGGTTTTCATATTATCCATATAATAGTGACACAGGTTACCAAACATCCAGATTTGTGACTCATCGATCACTTCAGTCATCCAAACTCTCATGTGTTTATCACACACACTAACCTGCAATCATCCCACACAGCACACCGACCATGAAGGTACCACATAATAAAGAGGACTGTCAAAGGTTTAAAGTAAATGATAGCTTCCAAGAGGAAGCTGGTTTGTCATTATCACTACCACCCACACACAAACAGTTTCATATTGTTAAAAAAACTCAAATTATTATTCAATTAGCCTTATGAAATGTTAAACTATTACAGCACTGTAAATTTTACTGGTTACAAGTCAAACAAGAGTAAGAGTATGGATGTACAGTGTAAACCAATGATGCCTTCATTTTTTATCAGTCTAATGTCAATTAAGCCTCTTTCATGGATACATATGAGCCTGATCACACATGTTAAATTCAGATGTTATTTATTCATTACTGACATTGGCTCACAAAGTATACATAAAAAATAACTTCACATCATCATAGCTCTGTCATATACACAGTTATACACTGATTAGTGCATTTTAAGCGCTATGTGACATACAGAGCTCACTCAACCTGCCTTGTCTACTTAAAGGTATACTATGCAGGATTGTCAGTTATTGTTACCCACATAAACCCTCGTTTGGCGTTTCGCCCATAGGTGTATGAGGTGAACTGGATACAGCATTGGCTGCGGGCCTGTTCATTGCTGTGAAAGTTGCTCAGTGGCACATGAAGCCAAAGTGGTGCAACTGCTGTGTATAAAATTACCCAGATGATCCAGGGATTTTGGGCACTACGTCCAAACTGTGTGACCCATAGAGCAGGCACAATAGAGACTAACAGCAGCAAAGCACTACTGAGCACGGTCAAGTGCGGCCACATGTCTTACTTTCGGTGGCCGAACTGCTTACTTCTGCTGCTTAATGGGGTATTAACTGCTTAACTGCTTAATGGATCCAATCCTGAAACAAGTCTTTTCATTTGTGGGTTGTGGTGCTCAAAAAAATGTATCTACTGATTTACAAATGTCTCTTTCCCAGTGTAAGTCTATGGGAAAAGGTATTTTTGGGCCACATGGCATCACTTGACAAACCCCGAAATTGCATTACCACTGTTTGGCCACGACAAAACTGGCCACAAAGCCTGGCGCACTTCCTGGTGTTGGTGTTTTAGGGTTGTTGTTGGGTTTTTTTTTTTTTTCTTTTTTGGTGCTGCGTCTCTTGCATGCCTGCTGCTTACAGGCTGCCAGTGGTTGCTACCTTTTTACAAAGCCCTGACCTTACCTGAGTTCTGTGGAGGTACACGCCCAAAAAAATTCTTAACATAGAAAATAAGAAGAATTTAAGAAATTACAGACAGAGGCCAGAGTCTCCACTCATTTCTAGTGTGTGAAGTTGGCATGGACGTTTCCAGTCCTCTCTCTGTCAGCTCTGCTAAATTTGTGCTAAATTTAGGCAGTTTGCAAGTCTCTGTGGTGCTTTTAGTGGTTGGCTTTAGATGATGATGATGTGTGGCTATGAGTCACTTATTGGGATGAAGAAATCACCAGTCTGTGAACTCTCCTCCTGCTGACTTCTACCTAGCTAGCTGCTAGCTAATCAGGTCAAGGCTCCCAACTGTTAACACCAGGAAGATAGAGAAGATGGACACCAGCTGAACTGGCATCCTTCATACTTCCTCCTACAGGCATTGGAAAATAAACTGGATAACCTTCATGCCACATCAGTTTCCAGAGAGTCAGACTACAAGAATCACAAACAGTCATTTATTCTTACCTCCACTCATCCTCTTCCTTCGTGTCATTTATTTACCTAGGGAGGTGAAGTATAAGGAAAAAAAGTGAGTAATTTTAGCACCTTATTTTTAAATATCTAAATCTATCTCTTCCTGCACATGAAGGGATGTCTTCACTGACCTGTTTCAATGCTGTTCCTGCAGTGTGAGGTGTTTGCATCTCATGTTACCACATGCAGATGTTCAGAGAGAACTCGTGATTCATTCTGCATCTGAGACACGTTCCAGTACAGTCTGCTGATGGTTGACTTTTACCAGCTCTTAGTGGACATTCTTGTACAAACTTGTATTGTAGCTCTACATAGTCTCCCAAGAACATAATCAAAGACTAAGATTCAGCCAGGTGTAAAAGTATGTCAAGCATCAAGGAACAAAAAAATACCAACCACACCGACCAAACGACCACACCCTAATACATACCAGTGGTGAGAATAGGCAAATTGTTGCCTTTGAAGGGTGGTGTTAAAACATCTGCAAACACACGTCATGTTTTCCAGAGATATGTCGCTGTGGACTGAACAGAAATGCAGTCATATCAGAATACTACAGAATACAATGTAAATATACAGTTATCAGACAAGTACAGAATAAGGTTATCGATGCAGAATTGGAGAGAAGTCCTACACTTAAGAGGACACTGCTGGACTTGGACTCTGTCCTTCTTAGAAATCATTTGTAAACAAACAAAAAAATAAGATTTCACATTGAATTTCAAGTAATCATGGTCTCTGTGGGCAAAGTCTGTCATTTTTTACATTTTGATAAATCTGCAAATTGCACAAAAATGCCAGGAGAAGGGTTTTTTTCTGGATACTGAAAATTCTGGGCTTTTGAAAGTCAAACTGTGATTGGCTGAGAAGACATTTGCTGTGATACTAATGCTGTGACATTTTATAACTCTGAAGAAGTGACTCCAGCATACAGCTTAATGTCAGATTTACACAGTGTCCTGCACTGTATGTTGTACTTAATGCATCATATAGAGATCAGGGTTATGTTAGTGGGCCATGGATCCTGAGAGTTAAGAGGATATACAGCAGCTAAGAGAAGATAACATCATGAAATGTTCAGCATAGACCGGCTCTCACACAGTGCTCTGATGGATTAAGGAGCTGCAGACTCAGAGAGAAACCTGATGTCACCTGCCATGAGCATTCTGTTTGTGTGTGTGTGTGTGTGTGTGTGTGTGTGTGTGTATGTGTGTGTGTGTTTAAAGCTGGTATTTTGCTCTCAGTGTCCACATTGGCTCAAAGTACTAGTACATTCAGCAGGGATTTGAACTTTGGTCATATGACTTGGACTCGAGTCAGACTTGAGTCACAAATTTGATTACTTTAGACTCAACTTGACAAAATCAAAAAAGACTTGCAGTGCGACACCAGTGATCTGTGACTTCACTTGGACTAAAGCCTTTTAATTTGAAAATACCTGAAACTTGAAAACACTAGATACAGTACATTCCCCTTTCCCTAATTCTCCAAATTTACTTTGGCAGCATCCAATCATGTTGCTGGAGAGAACCATGAAGAATTAACATTATATTACTGAACACCATTTGGGAAAAAATAATACAAAAAAAGAATTGCAGTATGCAAAATGTGAAGGTTGAAAATTACAGATGGAGACACAAGAACTTCCAACTTAGTTCGACATTGTAAGTTGCACAAAGAACGGTACGTTGGGGCAAACATAGTTAGAGAGCTAGTGCTTAACTAACGTTATTAATCTGTTGTCAAAATGGCATTTATGACTTGTCTGCGACTTTAAACTCAAAGTTAGGGACTTGGGACTTGGGACTTGACTTGGGACTTGGGACAACTTGCAACTGCAAAACAGTGACCTGCTCCCAACTTTAATAATAAAGGGCTTAATTTGGATTACTAAATTAGCTAGTTGATTAACTGGATAGAGGATCAGTCACTGTTGTCTGGGGATGGAGTTGAAACAAAAAAAGGTTCGATTTAAATTGTCTATGTCACAGGCTGCTGAGCTCCATGGTTGAGATTCTAAAGCAGAGAAATGCAGGCAGAGAGCAGGTTTGAAAAGGATCCTGGGTAAGACCATTAGAGCTGCCCCGCTGAGAGGACAGAGGATCAGAGAGGTTAAAAGTGTCCCGGAAAGATCCACCTGCTGTGACGCCGAGGGAGCCTGTCATCAATGAACGGCTTAAGGAAGTCACACACACAGTCCTGCGGATATGGCTAGCTTTAGCTTTGGTTTATTTGTACATGCATGACTGAGGGTTGTTGGTGATTAAAACATCATTCATTACAAAAGAGGAAACCATCAAGATAATAAATGTGTCAGTGTAGTTTTTGTCTGTTTAGCTCTCAGATCTGATATGAAATGTTGTGGTAATAATATGGGAGCCTAAAAGTCTGTGAATTGTTTGATGTGCCCAAAAATAGGGGAAAAAAACACTCCTTGCAAAGTATATTTAACAGCATAATTCTTCAACTTAAGTAAACATGAAAGCGGCAAACATCGGACTCGTGATATTTTCTCAGGGGAAACGGGTGATAAGTGGCTGTGAGCTGAATGAGGTCATGCTGAGTGCAAACTGAGGGTTTACATTTGCAGAAGTGACTTGTTGCAACACTGGAAACTTGGCAACACAACTAGAGAAATTCAGCTCTGTCAGTTTGTTACAAAACGAACCTTACAATCAGAATCATCACTTACCTAGCATCAAAGGAACCAGATTCTTTGTAGGGCATGACTTTTCACATGGAATACTTCCTCAAAAATGATGGCGCATTGTAGTTCAGAACAATACTGAGATTTCGAAATGAATCAGATTGATCTGGAATTTTGTGCCTCTGACGCATGCAGTGACAACACCCTGGAGGTCAAGCTGGGTATCACATATTGTGGTGTCAGATTAAAACTGCTGTAAATTACAAATCCCAGAATGTTCTGACAGTGAAGAATTAATGCTGTTCTGTTAACCTCAGCTGAATCCTCTGTAATAATTTGTTTTCTTTAATTAATATAATAATAATTAAATCATTTGTACCTATAAATTGAGTTGGCTAAAAGTAATATATAAATGGATAGTCAGCTAAAAGTAATGTATAAAAGGAGTTAGCTAATGGATCAATGTTGAAATAGTTAGCTAAAAGTAATGAAAAAATTGTGTTGACTAAAAGTAATGAAAAAAGGAGTTAGCTAATGGATCAATTGTTGATCCATTAGCTAACTCCAATAACAGTCATAAGCCCCAGGTTCTGTTCAGCATTTTTAACTCCCTTGTAAACCCATGCGATAACTCTCCAGTTGTGCCATCGCCCACTCTCTGTGAGAGCTTTCTTAAATTTTTTATTTTCTGCCCTTAGGCCAGCTGCTTCCACTCTCACTGCCCCTAGTCCTGACCCCACTGTGCCTCCTTTACCTGCTGTCTTTGACCAGTTTGAGCCAGTATCTCTCTCCTCACTATCAGATATAGTTAAGCATCTGCGGCCGACTAACTGTCCCTCTGACAGCATTCCCTCTCGCCTTTTCAAAGATGTTTTTGGTACTGTGGGGTCCACTGTTCTTGCTCTCATAAATACCTGCCTTAGCTCAGGGTGTGATCCAGCTGCTCTCAAACATGCTGTAGTGCAGCCCCAAAACCTGGACCCTTCTCTCCTGTCAAACTAGAGACCAATCTCCAAAAATTACCATTTTTGTCCAAGGTTTTGGAGAAAGTGGTCTTTACTCAGCTGCAATCATTCCTGGTGGCCCATGACATGTATGAAAAGTTCCAGTCTGGCTTTAAACCACACCACAGTACTGAAACAGCACTTTTGAGGGTTTTTAACGATCTTTTGTCAACTGTCGATTCATGTAACTCTGCTGTTCTGGTGCTGCTTGACCTGTCAGCAGCCTTTGATACCGTGGATCATAGGATCCTCCTGTCTCGCTTGGAACAGTGGGTAGGCATCACAGGTACTGCCCCTCTATGGTTTCAGTCCTACCTGACTGATCGGAGCTTCTCAGTTAACTTAGGGGAATTCAACTCAGCTACAGCTCCTCTCACCTCCGGTGTCCCCCAAGGCTCCATTTTGGGCCCCATTCTCTTCCTGCTCTACATGCTGCCATTAGGGTTGATTTTTAAGAAACACAACATACCTTTTCACTGTTTTGCAGATGATGTACTATCTGCCCCTCAAATCCATTAGCAAGGATTCTGTACAGCCACTGCTAGAATGTTTAAAAGATGTCAAATCCTGGATGGACACTAACTTTTTAAATCTCAATGAGGATAAAACAGAGATCATTATGTTTGGATGTGACCCCTCCGATTACCCCGCTGATTTTCTGGGCCCCTTCACTCCTAACATCCGTTCCTCTGTTAAAAATCTCGGTGTGACCTTTGACAGTGCTTTTAAATTTGATAAACAAGTTAAATCAGTAATACAAACCAGTTTTTATCAACTCAGGCTTGTAGCTAAAGTAAAGGGCTATCTCTCCCCCCAAAATCTAGAGAGGATAATCCATGCTTTTATTACCTCATGTCTGGAATACTGTAACTCGCTTTATGTCGGTATTGACCAGTCACTGCTACACCGTCTACGGCTTGTCCAGAACGCAGCAGCCTGCCTCCTCACTGGAAAGCGTAAACACGAACACATCACACCAATCTTGGTTTTGCTCCACTGGCTTCCAGTGAGTTTTAGAATTGATTTTAAGATTTTATTGATTGTTTTTAAAGCCCTAAATGGGCTGGCACCCCCTTATTTAACTGAACTCCTGCACTTTCATGCTCCCTCCAGAGCCTTGAGATCAGCCAGTCAGCTATTACTGCTCCTAGGACTAGGCTGAAGACCAGAGGTGACAGAGCCTTTGGGGCGGCTGCCCCTAGGCTCTAGAATAGCCTGCCCCTGCACATTAGGTCTGCCCAGACCCTAGAGGTTTTTAAGTCTTTTCTTAAAACCCACTTCTTCTCTCAGGCTTGAGGTTGAACTGGACACCCAAACATTTTATCTTATTTTTATCTTATTTTATAACTCTTGTATTTTATTTTATTTTATTGTATTGTATTTTATGTATCTTATGATTATTATTGTCTTGTACTATTATGTACCTCATTGTATTTGCTTGTTTATTTCTATTGACCTGTTCAGCACTTTGGTCAACCTTGGTTGTTTTAAATGTGCTTTATAAATAAAGTTTGAGTTGAGTTGAGTTTGATGTAGTTAGCTAAAAAATAATGTAAAATTTGACTTAGCCAAAAGTAATGTATAAATAGAGTTAGCTAAGGAATACCAACCATTGTTGGAGCTAAAAGTAATTTTAAAATGGAGTTAGCCAAAAGTAATGGACAATTGGATAAAATAGCTAAAAGTAATGGATGAATGGCTGAAATTGTTGGCTTAAGGTAATGACCAGCTAGATAGGCTTAGTTGGATAAAAGTGATAGATAAATGCTAAATACTTTAAAGTGATTTATAAACAGTTTAAAAAGATAGCTAAAAGAAATTATGCGAAGCCTGCGGAGCTAGTTCAGGCAGACAACTCAAGTGCGCAATCCTGATCAGCTGATCAGCCACATGCTCTCCTCAGCTGATAGGGCGGGCTATTTAAACCTCCAGTGCTTACCTGATCATTCCTTGCTACTCTGCTGCTGCATGCACATGCTGCTCTGCTGCTGATCCTGCTGTGTTATGTTGCTCTCGCTGCTGCTACTGCTGCTGTCTCTGCTGCTGATCCTGCTGGGTTCTGTTGCTCTCGCTGCTGCTGCTGCTGCTGCTGCTGTTGCTGCCACTGCTGTGTGCTGCTCGTGAAGCTTCTCAAATCCCACCATCTCCCCAGCATCCACCTGTGGGCTCTGTTTCTAGGATCCCCAGCTGGGGGGTCTGCTATTCATTCCCTGTAATGTCTGTCATACAGATCATTTTCAGGGAATGAATAAATTGAGATAGAGCCCGACGCCAAACTTGCTTCAGTCATGCTAAAACTATTTATGCTCTGCTTCAGTATGAAACATTTATGCTCAATATAAATGTTAAATTCAATCCAGAGTTGTCTGGCTGAAATGGATAAATTGTTTTAATATATAACTAAATGTGATTTACAGTCAAAATAGGTTGCTTAGAGTAATAAGCTGAGTAAGTGGTTAAAATGATCAGTTTAATCAGTTTAAAGTATTTTCAACAGGTGAAAGTGGTACCAGTATGAATGCAAATACAATGGTGGAAAAAAGTTTTCGGACACCCTTAAAATTTTCTCAAATATTATCATGAAATATTTGTGGAAAAATCTTTTTTGTGTTTCAAAAGGTGTGGCTGCATTAGACAGATACAAACAAATACAAATTATATTTTTTTGTTTATTGTTTACAAGAAAAACTAACAAAACTAAATTCTTGACATTTTCAATATGTCAGTTCTCAACATTGTCGGTATCAAAGTCAACAAATAACAGAGAATGTGTTCAAAACTGAACAAAAAATAAATAAACCATCACATCATCAAATTAATATTTAGTAGTCCTGCCATTAGCACGTAGTAGAGCTCTAATCCTGGCTGGCATGTTCCCCACGAGCCTTTCACACTGTTGAGGGGTAATCTTGTCCCATTCTTCTTGAATTACTGCTTTTAATTCTTCTAAATTCTTTGGTTTATGCTTTGAAACAGACCTTTTGATAATCCACCACAGATTTTCAATGGGGCTCATGTCCGGGGATTGAGGTGGCCACTCTAAGACCTGGATACTGTGCTCCTGCAGCCAAGTTCTACTGGCCTTGGATGTGTGGCAAGGGGCATTATCTTGTTGAAACATCCAGTTTTTACCTCGACGGAACAGTGCACGCGCAGAAGGGAGCATGTGGGTTTCGAGAATGGTACAATACTTGGTAGAGTTCAATGTGCCATCACAGACAGTGAGATGACCAACACCAGCAGCACTCATGCATCCCCAAACCATGATACTGCCTCCACCATGCTTGACAGTAGGTACTGTACATGCTGGAGATAATGCTTCGCCTGGCCTTCTGCGTACCCTCACATTAGTAGGAGGAAGATAAAGCTGGAAACTGGACTCATCTGACCACAAAATCTTCTTCCAATTCCTGGCTGTCCAGTTCTTGTGTGCCTGGGCCCAACGACGCCGGGCTAACCTCTGTCTCTCATTGATCAGGGGCTTCTTGATAGCCTTGTAGGACCTTAAGCCATGATCTAAAAGTCAGCCACGTACAGTGCGGGTGGAACACTGGACACCAGTTTGGTTTGACCACTGCTGCTGAAGTTCCTGTGATGTCATTCGGCGGTTTTGCCTGCACATGTGGATCAGGATGCGGTCATTTCTTGCTGAAGAAACCCTTGGGCGCCCAGATCTTGGTTTGTCTTCCAAGCTGTTGGTTCGTCTGTATTTCTGCAGAGTGTATCCAACTGCTGAAGGACTGCATCTGCACTTCCTGGCTATGTGGCGGCAGCTGTACCCTTCCTGGCTGAGAATCTTTATCTTCAGGTGTGTTTCCTGCGCTGGGTTCCTTGTTTTAGCCATTTTTGTGTCTGAAGAACTTTCAAATGTGCTGGCTTTATGTAGACACGAAGCTTGGCAACAAAAGTTGTGTCTTTTAATAAAAAGAACGACCTTCATCACTGGTACCAAAATGACCCAATACTCAAAATTTCTTATGTATTTTTATGGAACCAATCAATTTTAAGTTTTTAATGGCTTTTTTAGGATTTATTTATTATTTTGGCTGTGACTGTGCTAAAAGAAATTGCACTTGAAGACCTAAGAGTGATTCTTAATGCAATATTTCACAAATGCATGGGGTGTCCGAAAACTTTTTTCCACCACTGTATGTATGAATACGTTTACTTTTCTATGTGTTTAATAGCATCCAGTTTAAAATCCATTAAAATGAACATAACTGGAATATGATGGATGGTATCGACATGTGTCATTCTCATAGGGCTACGGGGGCATGTCAGACAAAAAGTGCTTTTCAATTTCTCATGCATCGTAGATATTTTCTCTCCACATGATGTGAGGCACTGGGAAGTTTGAACAGGTTTAGCAATTGGTATTTCAAAATCCAATTACAGCAATTTTTAAAAATAGAGAAGTTGATTGCATTCAAAGCTTCCCATGTGTCAGAAGTAAAGTTCAAAAAACAGATGACCTTTGGGTCAACGGTCAGTTTAAACAGTGCCATATTAATGAGGCTCACTGATATTTTTATGTCATGAATTGTATTTCATACTCACCAGCTATGTAAACTTGTTAAAATGATGTAACATTATGACCGGCAGCACCAGACTTGATTTGCCAGTCTACTATGTCCACTACCAGTTTGTCTGACTGGAGTGGCCCCCTTGAACCTCCTGTTGCCCTACAGTTGCATAAGATCATTAACTAAAAGCCTGAAGTGTAAACAGCGAGCCGTTGTTGGTACACAAAATAACCTGGTGGCACAATTGGCTCCAAGGGTGCTTTGGACCTGTGACATAAGGAAGCTCACTGCCAATCTGCCTCACCCTAGGGTGCTCCTTACCCTCCTCTGTATTTATAGGTTGGGTTAGACGAAAGTTTTGGCAGCTTTGCTGACACGAAATGTTAAATTCCTCTGTAACCCCACTGTGCAGATTTGCATCACTGTGATTTTGAAGTGTCGTTTCAATAACACCCAAATTAAAATGTGCTTTTTAATTGCAAACGTCATCAGATACTGTGCACTGAAGGTTCTGTATACAACATTCAGAGCATTAATATAGCAGCGAACCACTATAAGCTAAAAATATATTTGAGTAGTCGCAGCCTGAGCAGAGAATTAAGTCACGCTACCTCTGTGTATTGTAATCCAAGCTTCCTTGTGGTTTGTAGTGGTAAGCGTGTCCAGTTAGTGCATGTGTGTATCCCACTGGCTAGCTCATCACCACTGCTTTGCATTTTGCTCATACGGCATTTACCGCTGGTATCGGGATGCCGTCATTGTGGAAGCGTAGCACCCACCCTGCAGTTCCCCCTCAGGTTAACACCATTAGCACAGTTGCAGTTGTTTACAGCTGTTTATGGAGTCAGCACCATTAGCTGCTAGCTGCCAGCTCAGCTACCTCCAAGTTGAGAAGTGTATCCACACAACTCATATGCTCTGAATTTCATGTACAGACCCTTTAATACCTGGTTATGAAAATATTACTGTGTTGAACCTGCATGTCATGTAATCCGTGGACTTGCCCTCCATCTGCACTTTGCTACTAGAATACAAAACACACACACACACACACACACACACACACACACACACACACACACACACAGATACAAACACAATAGCTGGAGGCCACTAAGAATCAATGAACTCTTGGTGCACTGAGGAAACATCAGCCCATCTGTCTGGGTCACCAACAGAGGCAAATTCACTTCATTCCAGTGTTTTTCCTCTCACTCAGTACACATGGAGTCCTGTCCACACGCAAATTAGCGCCCACATTACGCCGACCCTCACTTTGACTCACAGGCTAGACGATCAGATGATCCTTTTTGGGGAAGGTGGTACTTTTCCAGTATTTCTCCTTATATGATTTTGTGAATTATCAAGTCAGACTGGATTATCCTTAATACACCCCAGAGAGATGGCATCGCCCATATACACATGCATGCATACTTTGAATAATAATGGGAATCAGGTGCAAAGTGTTGCATGGAGGTTAAGGCTGGGCCATAAGGGCAGAGATCATCAATATTTTTTACATAATAACCAAGTCAAATGTTCAGCGGCAGTGGAATGTTTGCCATTTCCCCACCAATTGTACTTCTCGCTGTGCAAACATCCCAGAGGCAGAAATAATCTCATTGTTTGGGTTACACCTCTCTGCCTGTTTGGACCAAAACATGCATTAGCAGGAGGAGGCACTCTCGCACCTGATTCCTGCCTCTGAGGTGTGTTGGTGTTGGGATGGTTTCGGTACGAGAGTCTGCATGTAGTGCCATTGACTTGCCAAAACTGATCCATCAGAAGACAAACCTGTAGTTAGAAAGATGGTGTACTATTCCAAATCGTACACCAAACTCCCTGTAGCTCACATTTCTAAAGTTTACCATGTCAAAACTGGTTACTCTCTACAGAAGCCACCATAGAGAGAGGAAGTATTACTGGTTTGCCTAATCAAAACAAAATTCACAAGAAGTTGAACTATTTCTGTTCTTCCCAAGTTCTGTCTCATGAGTCATGTCATTGCGCTGTGTCATTCCACTTTAAAATAAACCTTAGACACTCAAATTGATACCACATCTTAAAGGGTACATGAAGCGTTTTCGTGTCTTTCAGCTATTTGATTTGGTCTCTGTGGTCTTCATTTGTACTGTTTTGGTTTAGTTTTATCACTCTCATCAACTCAACTTTCAAGCTGCAGTGGGCAGCTGTGTGTTGTTTTTTACAAAAAAGCTCTGATAAATCCACTACATGCTTCTTTTTCAGCACTAACCAATGCATATCGTTAATTCATGTATAGACTATAAGCATATCAGACATGTGTTTCACATGCAGGTTTCATGCAAAAGATATGCTCTAATTTTAATATATGCAGCTATCTTCACAGGCTCCATGCAGGGCCACATCTCAGCTGCGTCTCACTTGCATAACCACGACCGTAAGCAGGTTTTGTTTTTACACTTCAAGTCTATTTTTCAACAGTACATGCGTAAACATGAGATTGATGTCTTATAAAAAGGCATTGAATATTGTATTTATTATCTACATTTGTAGTTGCAACAGAAAGTTTGGCTGCTCCTGTGATGCTCAATGCTTTGAAATTTGCAGACAGAACAGGTACAGACAGTCACTTCAGTGTCAGCGGGAACACTGCTGTCATGTCACTGACATGATGTTTGTGGTCCGACACAGTTAGGGACTAACTGGTTAACATAAAGTGTTTTCGGACCAAACAGTTCCGGGGACTCCCTGAGAGTAACTGCCCACTGGGGAGCTCCTTTGAGACCTACATATATTCAAGGACTTTTTCTGTTTGCATTTGCACCGTTAGTAGGAACACTGAGGTGACATACTGTAAGCCAGCCAGCGTATGGTATAGCAACGTCCCTTTCGCTTTGACGAGTTAAAATCACGCTGTATTCCCACCTTCAGATATTCTCAGTAAAGGTTGGACTTCCCAGTTTGTGCATTTGTCCATGTGTTCTTCCATTTTTATCATTACGAGCTGTTGTCTGTGTTTTGTGTTGTCTGTTGTTGACATGGCTAACGGGCTTTTAAACATAGTGGTTGACCAGTCAGTTTACAATTATGATTAACTGACACCAGTTTGCAAGTTATGGTAAAGACAGTGTTCCCAGTGTAAATGTTGTCAGCATGTCTGTTGGCGAGATGCTGAGTAAGTTGGATGTGTTAGCTCCCTTCATCTGCGTAGGTTAAAAAAATATTTTACAGACGTGGCTTTGTGGTGTCCGTGGGCTTGCCCTGACCATCAGCTATGTTAGCCTAATAATGCTACATTTTGTGTCATGCATCTGCTTTGTCAACAAGCACTGGATGTCTCCCACAGTGCATGCAAGGAGTGGAAGCAGTGTGTCTATGTAAGAAATACAACTCTTATAAAAAACACTATCAATCTTAGAGCACTAATACTAATAAAACGGAGATTTGTACTGTTCTTAACAGCATTGTATTGTGATAGCTTTCTAGTGTTGGTATACTGTGCAACACTAGCAGCAACCTCCAAGGCTGAAAAATGAAGCCAAACCACATACCAGTGATGACATCACAGTGATTATATTTTACTAATATGTTTGTGTGTGTACATTATTGCTGTACATGTTGAAACTGCATGTTTTCTTCACCTTTTCACATTTTTCTGTCTTCAGAAAGGAGGAAATGGATGTTTCAACATGTTGGTGTCCATCCCCACCAGCGGTATTACTTGGGTTTTTTTCTCTCTGTCTTGCTGAGACTACGTGAGCCTCCACACATCACTCTCTCAATTATTCATGTAGACGGGGGGAAAAAAAGAGGAGGGAAAAAAAGGCGGAGGGCAAGGAGGAGAACGATGAATAGAGATGTTGAAGGTAGAAGTGACTTTGTTACCACTGAGCCAATGCCATTTTTTCTCAGGGCTATACTTTACACTTCTTCTAATGAATCTTTCCTGATCACTTTTTCCCCTCCTTTCATCTCCTCCTTCCCTCCTCGTCTCACCTTTCCTTATCTTTTTTTGCCTTGACATCTCAGGTATAGGCTACCCCCACTTCTCTTTCCTTTCTTTGTTCCTCTCATTACCTTCCCTGCCATTCCTCCTGTCACGCCTCCTTCTCCACTTCATCCTTATGTTGGCGTGTCTGCAGCCCAGGAATATCCTATTAGTCATCTATCTCTAACCCATTAACTTGGCGAGGTATTAGGAAGAGTCAGTACAGCGATATAACAGGAAGTAAGCCCCTGTTGTCTAACAACGTCAGGAGCCCTCTGAGGTGCTGTAGGCACCTTGGCAACTTTACATCTCTGGAGATTAAGCTCTTCTTCAATCGAGGGACTAATCTAGTGTCTATTAGGCCCCACAAAGAATGATGTTAATGTGTCGTCTGCCCAGACAGTTTGCACTCAAATCTAATTTATCTGCTCTCCTCTGCAGTCTTCCTCAGGAAGAGGTTTAAGGCTTGGTTAGCAAAAATACAAGCAATGAGAAGTCACACACACACACACACACTTGAAGATGTATGTTGCAATGTCACTGAGTTCTTCTTTCCAATGCGTCAGACAATGACGGACAGATTATGAGACAATGGGCCCCTGTGCACGGATATGCAAAAGACCCTACCACATCTCCTACACAGAGGCAAAACACAAAGACTTTGTAGTGGTTTTGCATCTCTTTGTAGTTTCTATGCATCTTTTTTGTGGTTTTGTGTCTTTTTGTAGCCACTTGTGTCACTTTGAGGTAAATGTGTGTATCTCAGCTGTAAATTTAGTTTTTTTGGTAGTTTTGTGTCTCTTTGTAGTCAGTTTCTGTCTCTTTTTGGTCATTTGGAGTGTCTTTGTGCTCAATACATGATGATTTAAGTGACATTTTGCACGTGAAGGCCAGGAGGGGGGTCTGACACTTTGGGACTCTGGGCCTGCGCCCAGTAAGCCCATTCAGTAAACCATCTATGGTTGTGCCTTGAGGCAACAAAGTGTGCTGCAAGTCTTAAAATTTAGGTTCACAAACCAAAACGGATGATGGGACAGTAACTCTGTTTAAAGTATTACGTTATGCTTTAGTGCCTGTTAAAGAAATGTTCCTTCTATTGCATCCAGTCCTGAAGTCTTAAACTGGCTAATTTTAGGTTGAAATTCTTTGTGGCCGGGGAGTCCTGGGCTCCCTGCAGTGTGAAGAACATTCCATGTAACCACATCATTGTGCTTCATTGAAATCAACTCAGGGACCTTTGTCACCTCTCATCCTGCTCTCTTTCAGTACACTTCCTGTTGCTGATCTCCTCTGTACAATAATGCTAACAACAAATAAAATTCTCCTACAATGTATATCTCTGAAAAAGGCATCCCAGTGCTCCTCCTAAACCTCCTTCTGCACAACCATAGTGATATTATTAATATGCTTATTTGAGCATTAGGCCTACATCAGATGTTATGATTGGGTTTTTATAGTATACTTAAGGTAGAGTATGAACCTTTTTCCAGTGCCTAATATTTCAGTTATATGACTAATTGGAGACAGAATTCTAATCCGGTGTTCAGACAGAAATTTTCACCTCACATCATCACAAGACTACATAGTCTGTGTTTATTTGCCCTAAAAAAGCCAATGTACCGACTGTGCAAGCATTAGCTGTAACCTAGCTTGTAAAAAATGCACCAGCTGTGTGTGGGAATGTTTCCATGTGCGTTCAGTTCAGCCTCCAACTATACTCAAGACTTATAAGACAACACATTCTCAGTCTGACCTTGTCACATATTCATGTTTGGTCATGGATTTTCCACGAGAAGTAACGTGCAAGGTATCCTGGGTGCATGGGTTGTTGATGTTCTGGGACGCCGTGTCAACTTCTGCCTGTTACATGAATTGTCTGTTTTCAAAAAACACTTGTTTTCACCAGAAAGGTGCAGTTTTCATACAGTTTCTTTTAAAAATAAATGCACTACGTCGAGACAACACCGCAAATCAACTTTTTTTTTACCTTCAACAACAAACGCACATGGTTACATTTTGCCAACACACCCGCCTGCTCTATTCAGACTTTCGCCGCCTTAACTTTGGTCGTTGTCCTGCCACATTTCCCCCTGACGGCCAATGATGGCATATCATGCCGACGTGAAAGGACGGCTTTTTTTGACGGTGTCGCCACAAGTCACTGACCAGTTGCCGGTCATCAACAACTTCAGAGTGAGACTGGGTTCCACCAGAGTAACATTTCCTTTTACAACGGATCATACGATACCTAACGAATTAGCACCCCAGGAATGCCATTACCTAGGCTACTTAACGTAAAGTTATGTACTTAAGATATAGTTACAGATGTTAGGTGTAAGCAAATTGAGTTACTTTGGTTAGGTTTAGGAAAAGAAACATAGTTGGGCGTCTTTAGGTAAGCTCACTTGGTTTGACATGGTCCCGAACACCGGTCTCCTGGGGGAAAATCGTATGTTTGTTTGACCGCTACAGCCTTCCCACTTACATGGGATTTACACTAATTACTGGCTTATGATTACGTGGGTTATATATGAATTGTGGTGCACTACTTGTTGTAGGTAAACATACAAACAGTGCAGAGAGCAACCTGAGAACACTGTCTGTTATTTCTCTCCACTCTCTCCCTTTTACTCTCATCTTTGTATATTAATGCTGCAGGACAAGCACAAATGTTGCACTTTAAACAAGAATTTACAAAGAATTTACATTTTTATGCACCTTTCTATTGACTTTGCATGCAACAGCACTGCCTCTGAAATTCATCTGCCATTCTGTGTGAACGCACAATTAATTGGAGGTCTTTGAACAATCACATAGATTACCTGCAACACAGAGATGAGTATCATCCACATAGAAGTTGAGATTGGTGCTACAAATTAGGTAACCACGAGAATATACATAGAGTATGTGTGCCTTGTGGACTGTGTACAGATCCCTAATAGTATGGAGGCATTAGCTGTTGTCTAGCTATCTATGTTGTCTTCTGATTCTGTGCTTCTAAATGTTGCGACTTCCTGCTTTGTAGCTGCTAGCCTTGGCCTCAAAACAGTCCTTAAAACCTCAGCACACAGACTGCCCATGTGGAACAAATCTATTTACCTACTGATATTTCAAACATGAAAAAAATACTAAATACTAAAATAATGATACTTTAAAGGTATTTTTACACAATAAAATGAGATCTTGAAACTGAAGTACAGTAGCATGGAACAGATGACACTCCAGGATGTGAGATGTAAAAAAGGATGTGGTAATTCAGAGAGTGATGAGAGGAAGTTACTTTTTAAGTGACACAAAAGAGGCACGACATAAAATAAAACTGAAAGCTGGGCACTCAGTCCACTCAAAACAAAACCCTCCACTTTTGTTGTTCTGTCTAATGTCACTAAAAGTTGAAAGCCAACTTTTATTTTACTGTTCACAGATACAGACTGCAGGTATGATTTTGGTGCACTTTCATTTTGTAATTCTGCTGTTATTAATCATAATTGAATATGTAACTTTTTTTTTTTTTACAGGGATGTTTTGTCATTTATTCTTTTATATTTGAAACAGTTGGAGTTGCTATAACTTTGTATTGGTAATAAAATATTATTAAAGCACTGAAAAAGACAGGCTGCCTGTGAAATCCCTAATCTAACAATGCAATGCAAAACACAAAAGAAAACTTTTGGATGGCTCACTACAGTAAGTCAATTTTTTGTGACGATGATAGAACTATGCAGAGGATCACGTAAGAGGGCTTTTATTCCAGCGCCGGTGTAATCAGGGATAACACATGGTCTATTTAATCTGCTCGGCTCCATTCAAGGCCAGCTGAGTGACTGATCCTCTCCATTCAGTGCAAAATCTCCCCATCAATGGCCTCTGCACAAAGATAGAGGGATGAGGTTTTACTCCGCCACATGAAAAGGCTAATCGAAGTAATGCATTCTTTACAAAACAGAAAAAAACTCAACATGAGCACGTAGGATAAACTATCCCATAATTACTCACTGCTTCATAATGATTTACGTAATGCACTTTCACAGCTCAGGGACTGCAGACCAGTACAGAAGTTTGAGTTGTTTCTGTTTTTTTTCCTGTATTAGGCTATTTCTTGTGTTTTGTAAAATGTGTTTTCTTGGACAGGGGCAAACAGAAAAATTCCAATGATAAATCACATTCATTTTCAGCTAGGAATGCACTGATGTTTAAATCCTGGCCCAATGCCAATATTTCAATTAACAATTTGTCCGAAAGCCGATACCGATGTTTTTATATTGTTGTTTATTTTGTCTTTGTTGTTATTTATTCACCTTATGCCAGGGGGACAAAGAACACTTTCAAGAAAAAACTGAACTGTTTAAAAGTAATAAAGCTCTTCATTACACTACCTTTTAATGAGCAAAAATTCAGTCACACATTTATGAAACAACCTCTCAGCTATAATTTCACTTTGGCTGCTTTAGTCAACAATACTAAAAAAAAAAAAAAAAAAAAATAGTTTATAAAGACTGTAGCATTATTCTACTGGTTGGTTCAAACCATTTTGGAGGCAGGGAGTAGCGGGGTCTCTGGAGGGCGCCTTGGCCTTTCAGATCTTGTAAATCTTCTTGTGAGTTTTCCAGGGGGTTGAATTAGAAAACTTTTCCACTCATGAGTTGTGACAGGAATGTCTGACGTTGCTGTGTCACTACAAGGAAATGGGCATGTTTGACTTTGACATGTGAGACTTTGTGAGCACGTGATTTCTGAAGTATAACAGTCATAAAGACATAAATGTGTTATTAGTGGCAGTGCAGGTACAAAGGTATGTAGGCTAGTGGTTCCCAATCTTTTTTTGTCAGATGTAGCCTCACAGCCCTTTCCCCTGCATTGACACCATGGTCATGCTCCATGCATGGTCATTTGAATTTAATAAACTTGATATTAACTATTGATTATATAAAATTGGTGGTTACAATATTTACAATACAATTAAACTGTCAATGTTACGGAGAGTTTGGGTTGGCATCAGTGCCAGCCCGTGGCATAGGCAGCACAGGTGAATGCTAAGATACCAACAACATAACTAAAGAGTAAAGCCTACTAAATAACTGAGAGGCCTTTTTTTCTGGACTCCTGCCACCTCCCAGCTCCCCTCCGCAGCTCTTTACACTTTACCTGCTCTCTGGGGGAGATGGGCGAGTTATCTGACCTCACCTGAACCCTGAAACACGCTGTATCGTTAACATGTCAAACCGTTAAAAGCTCTCTGGGGCCCACTCAACTACCACTACACTACTGAGAGGAGTGGATGTAGAGAGAAAGAACATGAAAAAAAATCCATGTTAAAATCAGCTGGAAGAGAGCTGGTTATTGTTACCTCTGAGCAGCCATGGCCACAATGAACAACTCACAGAGGTTGCACTGATTTACACTGTAAAGTGTTCAGGCTCTGTTCAGTAAAATTTAGTATTGGGCTAAGGTAAATTATAATGTTCTCATGATGTGTTCAATGTAATTTTGTAAATGTAGCTTTTGGTGAGAAACTTGAATAATTACAGCTGTTTGAAGGAGAATTTTGTTGATGTTTTCATAGCACTATAAAAAAATATTAGAGAGGGCACTTATGATGTATCATATATAGTAAAAAGGCTTTTTGCTTATATTTCTGTTAGATTTCTGTTAGATCTGCTTAGATTTCTGTGTTTCCCTGGCACAAAAGAATAAGTAACAACAAAATTGAAAATAAACACCAATATCAAACATAGGTATCAGGTATTAGATCGTCCCAGAATTTCAATAAGAAAGTTAATTTGTACATTTATTATTATTTTACGTCATATATTATTGTTTATTCCTCTGAACAGCTTAATTTTTTTTCACTGACTATTGATTTATATGATTATTATAACACATGTACAACATGTTACTGAAAGCAAATAAGCACCTAGACAGGCACACAAAACTGTTGCTCAGCAAAGATAGGAAATACGACAAAATTCTTTATTTAAACCAGTATAATTATTACTTGTTAAAACATTCGGCTAAGGATAATATATTATTTATGAATCATTCATTTGATCTGACTCCACCAGCACATCAGAGAGAGTTAAGGCTTTGAGGATTACAGCACCTGGCATACTGACGCAACATCCCTTTATCCTGTTTAAACAATGCTCACAACTTGGATTCATTTTTATGAAAAAAACCTTTTGATTCTTTTGATCTGAGGACACTGACGGACTAAAGGAATATGAATAACTTACAGGGTAATCGAGGAATGGACACATAACTTGAGGCAGCCAACAACGTGTTTTATACATACGAAGAATTTCTACAAAAAAATAAAAATAAAAGAAACTGCTTGGCAACCAGACCAGGCCTCTAATTGAGAAAGGCGTTTATTTGTCAAAATGTGCAGCCGCACCAGGCTTGTAAAAGGGGCTAGGCTTTTAATTGAAGTTTTACAGTATTTCAACCATTCATCCATTACTTTTAATACTACAACCTACACTTTTAGCTATTCCAGACAATTAGCAATTACTTAAGTGACTATTTCAACCATTTTCCCATTAGTTTTAACTAACTGCCTCAACCATTTATCTGTGACAATTAGCTAACTGTTTCAAACATTTAACCATTACCTTTAAGTATGAGTTTCAATACACTGTAATGCATGGTGTTTAAGTGTTACAGCAGAATCTGTCTGTTTTTTTTTTTTGTTTGTTTGTTTTTTGTTTTGTTTGGATTATATCATATATCGTAAATCAAATTTTCCATGTACCCCCTGGATACTGCCAAAGTACCCCCTAGGGTACAAGTACACCTATTTAGGAATCATGGATTTAGGCTACTGTGAATGTAAGTATGTTTGTGTCTCTAAGGGTCAAAGAGTTAATGTTTGCATATATGTGTGTGTGTCCTCATATGGCTGTACATGAATGTGTGTATATACTCAGTATGAGCAGGGCACAAGCTGATTAGTTTGAGCCCAAATGGGACGACTAATAAGGAGGAGCTAAGCAGGTCGAGGAGGACGAGCTGCTGAGTCATGAAAAGGAGCAACAAAGACAGACTCAGACATGATGGTAATGATAGATGTTTGTAAGTGCCCATGTTGAGGAAAAGCGCTGAGTTGTGGGCAGACTCAACGCATTGACCAACTGGGCCATTGCTCTATGTGTACGTTTAACCCAAGTGATTGGGGATGTACACAATCCTTCGTCAGTGCAGAATTAGGCAGCTATTTGCGGAGCTGCTGGCTTAGCACTGCTTGTTCACACCAAGCCCATGTACTATTCATATGCCTGACACAGCAACTCCTCTCTCCCACAGAGATTACACACACAACACACTCCAGTACCAACACCACACTGCATGCAAGTCTACTGTAGGCTGAGCACAACACAGAGTAGTCAGACAGCTGAGCCACCTGAAGTTAGATTTATAACATGCTTTTTACTAAGTTTATATCTGGATGATAAAAATGAGTCAAACATAAATAGTCAAATAAAATACTGCAATGACAGAGCGTGGCACAAACATATTCACAGTGAGATGCTTGCAAATGTGAAGCTGCCCATTATGAGAGACAACAACATGCAAAGTTAGAATGCAAAGCAGGCTTTAGAGTTTCGGTGACATGAGTGCTGAGGAAAAAGGTAAACTTATCAGGAGTCACATACACAACATATGTGTGTGAAGCTGTGTGTGTTGGTGTATGTGTGTGTGAATGGGTATCGGTGAGGCGGAGCAGTAAGTGGCGTACCTGACAGCAGTCACATAGCCAATCTGCCCACAGGATGACAAGCCTGAGCCAAGACAGTCAGTCTGCCCATGATTCAGCCTTGAGGAAATACCACATTCATCTGGCAAATGCAGAGTGTGTGTGTGTGTGTGTGTGTGTGTGTGTGTGTGTGTGTGTGTGTGTGTATTTGTGTGAATGAATGAGAGGGTATGAGAGAGATGGAGGGAGGAGGAGAGGAAATGCAACAGCACTGTGTACAGCATCCAGAATGGAAAATGTTCAGCTCAGCCCAATTCTGTACAGTATACTCATACCATAAAGTTTTTACGACATTCCCTTCGGTTTAGAACACTGAGTACTTTAATAGAAAAATGGTGACAGTGCACTATTTTGTAGTTTGGTAGTTCTATAATAGTAACAGAAAATACAAGCGTACCAAACATTTCAATTTAAAATTTGAAACACAAAAACTACTACAACTCTTTCTTATGGATTTGTAACTTGTGTAAGTCTGGACTGGAGCCATCACACCGCCACATATAGAGAGAGGACCGTGAATCATCTTATAAACATATCTCCAGTTTCACAATTTTGCAAACTCATTGCGTCAGTCTTCTTTGCAACACCAGGCACACTACAGCAATATATTCACCAATTTCTAAAGAGCATTTGAGAAACAGGAAGCAATAAAAGCATCTGATTATTTACATACGGGAAGTGGTGACAAAAGTGGTCACAAAAGACCTTTGCATTTTAACATCGGGGGTAAATTTAATCTGCTGCTTTATCTTTAAACAGCAGTGTGTCAGCTAGTGTGCACACAAGCAAAGTGTCCAAATGATAAAAACTGGCAGAAATGAATACAGATACTGAGACTGAGTGTATAGCACACTACATTCCAGTATAAACACTAAACCAGAACATCGTCATGCAGTTTGTTCGTTTGTGTTGTTCAGCTGATAGATGTCTGATGCTTTAAGTTAATATCCATCATGTATTCAGACCAGTACTATGCTAGAAGGTCAGTTCAGTCAGACAACTCGCAACACAGTTACAGTCTGGTGTCTAGACTCCGAACTCATCACGCCCTGTAGACAGTTACATGAGATGGAGAGTGATGAGTGAATGTTGTCCCCCCTAGCTGGAACCTGCAGGTGGATGCTAGGGTGGAGGTGGGGCTGAAAGAGCAGGCAGCAGCATCGACAAGGCAGAGGGAGAGCTGGGAAATTTTTGGAGCGTTAATAGACGACCAGATTGAGCAGGTGTGCTTTGTCAGTGACATGTGGGGAGTGACGAATGACGTGTGTGTTTGAATTAGTGCAGCTCAAGTTGCCTGCCTGAGCTAGATCACAGATGTTGCCCCATTAACATAGTATCAACATCAGCTCTGTTGCAGTGGTTAGCAGTCATGTGAAACCTGGTACAAATGTGTTTGGATATACTGAACACTTTCCCTTCTAGGAACCGAAATGTCCACCGTTTTTGCAGTGTTGTTTACAGGGTTCAAAATGACCACAAGGCAGTTTGTACTTAACTTTGTACAGAATGCTCAACTCTGTTTGGTCAAGTACGTCAAAGACTACAGCCACGCTAATTGCTTTATCAGGTAGCCTACTCAGGCACAGTGTTGCTTTGAGCTAAATGGGAACTGCCCATTGGTTCGACAGCCCATTGGTTCGACATCCCATTGTTCCGACCATATTAAACTCATTGTTCCAAAGTCCGTTCCGAAATCGTCATGATGCCCTGTGGTTAAGGTCTGGTTAGGTTTAGGCACAAAAACCACTTGGTTAGGGTCAGGAAAAGATCATGGTGTGGGTTAAAATGAAAAAGAAAGTGACAAACACATAAGCCGTGAGCCTGCTCCGCCTCAAGCCGGTCACGGCACACCATACACCCGCCGCGAGCCGTTCAGCACCGCGGACAGTCGGACTAATGGGATGTCGAACCAATGGGCTGTCGAACCAATGACATGGACCCGAACTAAATACTGACATCAGCATGCTAACACGCTCATAATGACGATGCTAACATGAAATTTCAGGAGTGATTTTACCATGACCACCATTTTAGTTTTTCACACTGGATGCGGAAGCGCCGCAAAGTGCACCAATTTTCTGTGGAGCGCTGCCCGCTTGCTTTCGGCGCCCTCATTTTCCAATTGACCCATGGCTAAGCCACGCCCCCTCCACTCACTCGGACAAACTATAAACATTCAGTGCCTGGCACTATGGCAGGTGTCACAGTCCACGGCATTTCGCAGGAGGCAATTGATGATTTTTGGGGACGTAACGATTGGATGTCACTGTACACTGAATCATTCAGCATAACGTTTGCTAACCTTTGTTATCTCTGCGATTACAGATAGGCTACATTAATGAAGCTAAGCTCCAGAAGTTAACGTTAGCTTAACTAGAGCCCTATGGACAACAGCTAACAATGATGTACGATCACCAAAGTACAAAACTAGAACAAAATAGGCTAATGAACTCCCAGCAAACAAGGTGACATGATGAACAACGCAGCTAGGAGCTAACATTAGGCTAACTTTAGCTAACGTTAGCTAGAGATGTTAAAGATAACTTTTTATTTCTTTCCAGCAAAGTGACAATATGTTGCCTCAAACACGATGTTGACTTACCTCAGAACAGATGTAGACATCATTGTTAATCTTATTCACGTTGAGTTGATGTTGTGGTCTAACGTTACCACACAACTTTATCCAGAGGAGACACTTTTCTCGGTTGAGATGTGGTTTAAAGTGAAAAAAATACACCTCGTCGCTCAGCCTCTCAGGATACCTTGTGTCGGAGTTGCATGTACCCCATGCACACTGTTTGACCATTTTTAAACTTCAAATCTCCGGAAAAGCTCATAAAACCGAACAAAACTGACTTTCTGTAATGCATTTCAATGAACGTCAGAGAATGTCCAAGTGTATGGGAAAGGCTGTATGCACTGTGATTGGCTCATCGCGTTTGACGGCGGGACTTAGTCATAGGTTAATTGGGCCATTCACACTGGACATAGCATGGCAGCGAGCACCCTAGCCTGCTCACAACGTGCAACAAAAGTTTCAGTGTCTGGTGCATTTTTTCCGAAAGCCGCGAGCAAATCTGCCAAGAAGACACACTGAAAATGTATTGTAAATGATATAAAGTGTAAATTAAATATGACAATTGACAGTTTTCACACATTCTCACACCACGCGTCCATTTTCTCACGCCATGAAAACGTATATTTTAATTATTAACATTACAGAGCACAAAGAAGACACTGTTAGTGTGCTGACAAAACAGAGCAGCTCAGCACAACAACATTACTGTACAGCCCTGTAGTCAAACCAGCCGCTGCTATGATTTTGATGCACGTCTATTTATACTGTTATTGTAACTGTGCTTTTATATACTAAATAAAACTGTCAGCGGGCGGCACGGTGATGTGGTGGTTAGCACTCTCGCCTCACAGCAAGAGATGCTGAAATTTTCAGTGCAGTCTAGTTTTGGATGACTTACTATGACCATGTCAAATTTGATATACTTACTGTCGAGTTTTAGCAAAAATTAAAGAAAAGTTAAGCTCAATTTACATTAGGTCTACAACACATTGACAACTTCCTTGTATATGAACTGTCATAATTTATTTCTCTTCATAGATTTGCTGAAATTTTCAATGGAGAATGACCCTGACTGACCAGGTCATCAGTGTCAACTTCATGGTGGCACTAAAGGAAAAGCCTGAGTCAAGTCATAGCATGGCTAAAGATATCCATTTGAAATTTTACTGGTTGGCTACAAACATCACATTAAGACTGACTGCCAAATTATGTATTGCTATAAAGGTCTGTGCTGTTAGTAATACCCACAGTGATCATGTATCGTGTTGGCAACATATTCAGAAACATATTAAAGATAAATGTCTTTTATAAAATTCTGTTAAATAATTTTATCAGCCAGTATTTTCACCAAGCACGTAAGGCTCATAAAATTATTTTTTTCTGCCACAGATCTTGAGTTTCCCACCACTAGACTTGCGAGTACAATAATCTCATTTTGTACTCACTATTGTTAGTGAGCGTTCTTTGTTGTATGTAATTTCACGGCATCTTCCTGAAAGCACTCACAATTATCTGATAAGCAGCATGCGTCTTTCAGTTTGTGACTCATGAATCTCGTGAGTGGGTGAGATAGTGAAGGCAGAAGTGCTGGGACACGCTGTGTACACTGCAGAGTGGTTCCATAAAAGGAAACACAAAGGGTAGACATCACACTGACGTTGGATTTGAGCCAATGAAAATAAGCAAACAACAAACACTGCATATTTTCCAGGAGTTAATTTATTGGTCCAGCAGATGCAGAATCAACTGTACAACATACTGTCCTCTCATGAATAACCCTCAATTATATCAAGGTGCCTCTCGTTCCACGCATCCAAAACTACAGAAAAATAAATAAAGAATATAATAAAACATTTTTACATTAAAAAAACAAACAAATTTCAAGTATCTCAAGCAAACATGTTAACAAAAGTTTTACTGAGAGAGGTAAGCAGCGGCTTCTTTCTCAACAGATCGTGTTCTTCATTAGTACAAAAATATTTCTACACACTCATTTCATTAAAAGACTCCCAAGAAAGTCATCTCCCATGCATTTCCAGTTATACTGTATGTACACTAACATTTACAAGATATTATTAAAAGCACGCATTGTTGTAATAACAAAAATATAGGTGCTAACATTTGTGCGTAGCAGACAGCAACAGGAAATCAAGGAAAACAAACTTGTAAAATTAAGAACTCTGTTGATTAATCAGCATGCACTGTAGCATTGAAACTAACCAAAATGCAAAATAAATATTCAAACTGTGAAAAGTAAAATATTGACGTGATATGTGGAGTTATTAGGTGATATGTGGTGCCCCTTCTCGAGCAACCAGTTCCAGAGAAATGGCAAGAGAAGCAGCGTCGGGCTTGCAAAACAAGCACTACAGGCACTCTACGGCAAAAATCACCTCCATTACCGTGATGTAACGTGACGTGAAAAAACACATAGTGACACAGAAAACAAACAAAAGTACAAATTTATCCCCACTGTGCAAAATAATCGCTTATTTTAGTGTCAGCATACAAAGGAGTCAATTAAATAATGACGCCAGTGCTTCCAAAGAAGTGCCAAAGAGTTTACAGTGTAAACTAAATACTAAATCCTTCACTTAAAACCAGTGCAACCATAAGTTGAAAAAACAAGGATGGGCTGAAAGATTTATCCAGGTATGAGGGTTGGTCTTTGGTCTCTCCTATACAATAAACCAGCAGAGACTGGTTTCCCAGAGAGCCATTTGAGGAGTGAGATGTAAAAGGAATGACTGTCGATTTAAATGAGTCACAGTTAGCTTCCTTCATTCTGAATGAATTAAATGCACGACGTTTGGAAAGGTTTCCCAAAAAACACAGATTCTTCATTCTCAAAAAGAAAATGTCTGACAGTAGCAAGACATATCCTTGAACATAAATAGGACAGTGATTAATTAACCATGGTCCTTTTTGAATGAAACAGGAAAAAAGTTACTTGTGTTCTCGGCTGACAAAATGATACATTTAGTGAGAATGTTGAAAAGTAACTCTTCAATTTTACTCTTCCTTGTTGTTTTGTGTTATTGCCTTCATTGAGTCTTTGTCAGCGATCCACTTTCCAGCCTCTAGAGCCACGTGACACATTCTTGCAATTTCATTGGCAGGGCTGCAGGACGTCTCGGCGACCAGATGAGCTTCTCCTCAGGTTCTGTAAGCACAAAAAATGCACCAAAACCATTAAGACTTCAGTTAACTTCTGTATTTGGGCAACAATTAACTATGCAACACATTACATTTGGCTGCTAGAAGTTCAACAGCAACAACACGAAAGACAGCGCACAAATATCCTCAGGCCAGATGATACTCTCATGCAGCGTAATCCCTAAACCCCAAGTTACATCACCTTTGTTTTCTCAGGCCCTGATTTCCTCTATGATATTTTTAGAGGGCATAAAAACTACCACTGAGTTCATGAGTGTGTGAAGAGGTCGCTGTGGCTGACTGCGTGTGTGTGTGTGTCTGCACCGAGGTAATCCTCAGGTGATTATGAATGAACCTGACAAGATCCTCACACACCCAACAGCGTTATCCACGCTTTTCCACTGTGCCAGCAAAACTAGTGCCAACAGGCCATTCCCCTGACGCAGTCAATAAAGACACTGCATGTTTTTTTTAACTGTCGCCCGAGAACAATTTGGTTGTCTGTGGTAGGGACCCAATTTTGGTCGAAGCCAATGTCATTATCAAAACAAAAAGAGAAGTGACTTAAACAAACCTAGAGAAAAGTCATGGTTCTACTGAGAGCTTTCACTGTGGACCAAAGTCACAGTTTGGTGGCCATTTTGGAGGATATTTAGTAGCAGTCAGCAGCTGCTTTTCTAAAACTTTAAATTGTCCATCTCAGAAAACAAACATTTCAATTTGTTTCTGAATGGAAAATCATAACTAGCTCTTTTAATTTGGCTTGTTAATATTATCAGCTTGTTAGCACATTAACTAGCTAACTACCTTTTTTTGTTTTTGCGTGCATGATTAGCACAAAACACATATCTAGTGCAGGCTAATTTTAGCATGTTACATTTGTGTCTTTGCTAATTGAGCCTGCCAGTTAGTTATTTACTTACTACTTTCTATCACAAAAAAACTAATATTTGTTTATTTTAAGTATAGAATTATTATTGATCAGCTCTTTTAATATTGAATATTGTCAGCTTGTTAGCATGTTAACTAGCTGTCATTGTTTTATTGTTAGCACATTTGATTAGCACAAAACAAACGCATCTAGTGGAAGCTAGCTTTAGCATTTTACATTTGCTAAATGAGCCTGTTGGCTACTTGTAGCCTGCTAGATTGGCTCTTCTAAAATATCTTCATTATACTTCAGACAAAAAAAATAACATTTGTTTGCTTCAGAGTGGAAATTGGTTTTATCAACGATTTTAATTTAGCCTCTAAATGCTGTCAGCTTGTTAGCACACTAACTACAATTGTTTTATCATTAACACGTTTGATTCACACAGAGCCAGTGTATCTAGTGGGAGCTAGCTTTAGCATTTCACATTTGCTAAATGAGCCTGCTGGCTACTTATAGCCTGTTTAGCTCCAGCTAAAATGTCTTAATTCTTCACAAAAAAGTAACATTTGTTTTTTCAGAATGGAAAATCATTAAATAACCGACACTTAAAATTTAGCTTTTGAATACTGTCAACTTGTGAGCTCCGAACTATCATTGCTTTATTATTAACATGTTTAAGTAGCATAAAACAAGCGCATCTATTGGAAGCTAGCTTTAGCATGTTAAATTTTTGCCTGCTGGCTAGTTTGATTATCTCTTCAAAAATTCTCCTTGTTTAGGGGCAGAATTTTCTAATGAGTTAATTGTGCCACACTAATCTGGTTCGTCTGGTTGTCAGATACTCATCTGACGTCAATAGTGTTAGATGTGGCTGCTGGCAGAGCTACAGTATGAAGCAACTGCAAAGCCTCTACTGTGTGTTTACCTTTGAAAGACTAAGAGTGAAACCACTTTCAGATATTGGAGGACGGTTCGTCTTTAAGCAGGACAAGACAGGCCAAAAATAAACCAAACAGAGACAAGAACAGGATAGTCAGCATGAATCAGCGTAGCAAATCAAGCAGATTGTGGTTATGACAACAACAATGACGCAAGCGGGCAGGAATCACAGGAATGTAAACTGGGAAGTGAGGGTTCCCCGTAACCATATATAGTATGAGAGCTTTTTTTTATTTTCCCACACTGACAGGAAACAGCGCTGCTAAACACATATTTCCTGTGAATCAGATCTGGAATAAGCAGACTTACTATGAGAGCATATCTGGGCAGAGAGTCAGTTTACCAAAATATGATGCGTTTATCATAAGAGACTCAAATGTGATTAACAGAAGTAATACATAGTGTGCATGGGTAAATTTTGAGCAAAATGTGCATCTATATTTCTTTACATAATTTGAGATTTAGCGTTTGTCTTTTTGCTGTTCTCAGTTAAGTTCAGGAAAAGAAATGTCAGCTGTGAACAATGTAAAAGAAGATACAGCCACAAGAAGAGAGCAGAGGGATGAGATAAAAAAGAGCCTGACAGCCAGAGACACTAGAACTGAGTGAATACTTACAGGCAAACTTTGCCCAGCCAGTGCTTTAAGGTGCAGAGGAGGAGAAGGCAGTAGAGGAAAAGAGGAAGGAAAACAAGTGAGTGACAAGAGAGTGAATATACATGCTGTCTGAAAGTCTGTATAAGAGGCTGTCAGAAAGGAAACAGAAGATGGGAATGTTTTGTAGTGTCTCGTGGTGTCCTTGATGCTGTTTAAAGAGTTTTCCATCCTGTAAAAAACTGAATTCTCTGCAGACACACAAACCTCTAGCCAAATAAAAAATGTCTAATTAGACACCAGCTTCTCGTGACTTGAGTCGAAATAATTAGGCCCTGGCCTTAGAAACCCATAACAATTGAGTTTTAGTAACTCTAAATATATAACACTTGACATTAAATTAAAGTGTGTTTGTGTTTATAAGAAACGTACCTGTCCCGCTAGGGCGAGAGGGATGTGTGAGGGGTTGCAGAGTGCCAGCGAGGCAACAGACGGAGGCAGCTCCTGGATCGGCGCCTCGTCCAGGTCATCGATGCGAGGTTTCTTGATGTTTGTCTCGGGGCTGGTCAGAGGAGTCACACTGTTCCTCCTGATCAAGGTGCCAGGACCCCTCTTCACCTCCTAAGCACAAAAAATTAAGACACTTAGAGTCCGAAATCAAGTTGCATAACGACGTATTTTAAGCGCTGTATATCATAATAAAACAGTGCAAAAGAATAATCTGAATAGCTTCCTATCAGCTTTCTGTAATGACCCAAGCTTTATCAATTTCTTTCCATTTCCCTTTGTAAGGGGCCAGCAGAACATTTCCAGTAATCAGTTTATCAAGCATTACCTCCGGTCTGTCTCTGTGGGTGTTCACTGCCTCCACATTTAGAGAGATGGACTCCACTTTGCACCCGTAGGCGACCGGGGTGAGCTTCAGCACCGTGTGGAGGGGACACTTCAGGTAGGGCATCTCCTCTGGAATAGGACAAACATAGATATGAACATCAGATTTGAGTGCCATGAATCATTTTTTAGACAATGACACTAAATGTGAGGGCTTATGGGAGCTGTAGTACCCACCTGCACTTTTATCCAGGAAGTAGGCCAGCAGGCAGCGCATGACAGCCTGGTGACAAATAACCAGGACGTTCTCTTGCCTCTCTAGGTCCATGATGACCGGCTCCACCCGCTGAACCAGATCTTGGTAGGACTGTAAATCAGGATTGTGTGGTTGTTTATTTTTGTCATTATAATATTAAATACCTGCGTTGTTATATCTGGAATGATAATATGGATTATTGTGCTCAATCAGTCAGAAATCAAAATAAATGCTTTGTATTTTGGGTGTGTGAAGGTGTCCAGTGGTTGCAGACTGTGTGTACCTCTCCAGCTGGGTAGCGATAGTAGTATTTGTCTTCATCTCTCAAAGCAAACTCCTCTGGGAATTTCTCCTTCATCTCATCATACGTCATCTCTTCACACAGTCCCTACAAAGAACAAAGAAGTATGATATTTCAGTTTGGCTACAGCTGATATTTTGTGTCAGGTGGTGTAATAGCATGTGTTAAAGTGATACTCACAGCGTCTATCTCATTGAGAGCCTTCCACTGCTCGTACGGGACTCCCAGGTGCTCTGCAGTCTGGATGCTGCTGCACAGCTGGCTTGTCCAAACCTTCAGATCCTGCAGCTGCTGCTCCTCCACAAACCGAGCCAGGGCAACTGAAAACTACAGCAGAGAGGGAGCAATATTTAGCACCTGATATTTATCGATTATGATGTATAAATCTATTTCATGGTTCTGTCTGTTGCTGTCTGTACCTGTTTGCCGCGAGGTGAGAGGCCTGCATCACCGCCCAGCCGTCCCTCCAGGTTGTCGGTGCTCTCTCCGTGCCGACACAGGTAGATGGTGCGGGGCTGAACGTGGATGTTCATCAGGTAGTAGACAATCTTACTCTGGATGTGATCCTGGATCCGGTTGACAAGGAAACGGCGGCCCACATCTATCACCTTGATGAAGGAGAGATCCCTGGAGGAAGAACAGGAGCGATTAGTGTCTGAGTTTGTATCGGATGTTGCGGATGTTCTAAGAAAACCAACGCTGATTATTTACCTGTCATACTGATCAGGGTCCAGAGGTTGGTAGCTGGTTTTGTAGCATTCAATTCTTCTCTGGAAATCCAACATGGCATCAGTCTTGTTGCAGTCCCGGTAGTCAGGACACGACACCTTCACTTCCTGCGCAGGGAGGAAGACTGTCAAGCGGCAAACAACACGCCTGATGCCAGAGAGTTATAAACATTTTGTGTCATTTCAAACAGGATGCATGGTGATGTCATTCTGTTTGTGACCTACCATGATGTTTGACGCGATGACGCTGGGATCGTCGCACACGGACTCGATGAAAAAGACCTGGGCACGAGACAGAAGAGCAGTTAGAAAGTTGCTGCATTGTTAATGATGTCATACCTTGAGTCCTCAGGTCGCCATAGTAACACTCACCTTGAAATCATTTTCACTGCCAAACTGCAGGATCATGTCTCGCCTTTCCCTTGTTGTGTTTGTGGCATCAAAGACCTGAAAGAGACATAAAAAGAGCCTTGTAAGATGATATGTTTTCATGAGATCATGTCACAAATTGGATTAAGTAAAAAAAGTATGCAATACATGATGGGAAACTCACCGCTACTTGGCCTCCCTCGTCCTTCAGATAGGATTTGACATCCCTCAAGGCTGCTAAGGCACATTGCCTAAGGAACAAAGACAGTTATTTTTATTTTGTGTTCTCAATAAAATGTATATAGTAGATTAATTGTGCTTGTGTATTTGTGTTGAACTTACTGCCTGATTTTCACGGCACACTCATTATCAGGCTTGAAGAAGTCATAGGAGCTGTAGTTCTTGACCGCCTCTCTGCGGTACTCTCCCACATTGAAGACTACAACACAAAGACAGAAGTAGAAGCATGAACATGATGTCCTGGAGGTAGAAACATAAGTCGATGCTGCTTGGCGAAACACTTCGAGAAGCAGAGTGTTGTCCTGTAACTGATATGCTACAAATTACCATGTGTTGTTTACCTTTGGTGGGCATGCCGATCCAGTTGAGGTAGCGGGTGAGTTTCTTGGACATGTACGTCTTGCCTCTAGCCGGAAGACCCACCATCACGATGACCGTGGGGGGGTTGGCGAAGTGAGGGGCGCCGGCCGCTGCAGGGAGGGGTGACAAGGTAGGGGAATGTGTTATGACAGCGGTTGCAGAACTGCTAACGATTTAACGCCATCCTTAACAAGCTGTATCAGTCAGTCAGTGAATGAGCAGTACAAAACACTGACATATTTAGCATATGCAACCTGAGACAGCCATAACCAGCTGCCAGAGACCTGGGACAAAGAACAGCTGCTCACCAAGAGGTGCAACTTTTCCTGGATTCATTCATTATTATTATCTCTATTTCTCCCCATGCTGTCACACACAGCGGGCACGTGGCTGTCTGCTGCCGCCAGACTCGCCTTTCACTTCCACTTCATTGCACATCTGACCCAATTCTGCGCGCGCTGAACCGGCTCACACGACCCAGATGAATTGTTTTCACCTGACCACATATACTGTAACCGCACCCTGAGGTCCATATGAGGTGTTATATCATATGATATGTTGGTGCAGGTTGCCCTGGATTTACAGAGGAATGCAGGGCGTTGTTTCGACATGAAAAACGTGTTTTGTAGGTCACTGACATTGTGAATAAATTACCTGAGATTGTTTAAGTGAAGCAGCAAATGCTTCATGTCAAATTTCCTTAGTTCCCTCATCTCCTTCAGTGGGTCTTTTTTTTTCATCCAGGTGTGCAGGACTCTTTTCAGTCTCTATCAAAGTAGCTGTAAACATTAGCAGTGCTCACTCATCGCATGATAACGCCCCGAGAGCTCATTTATACTTGCTAATCTTGTTTCCATAACAAAAGAGCCACGTTGCTTAAGCAGAAAAACGGATCATACTCTAAGACGATCCTCGGACACCTGGGTCATTGTCACCTCCCCGACCTGTCCGTTCTCTCTTCATCCATCTCCATCTCACCTACTGTACAGCATCCAACCTCTGCTGTTTTTAATTCTGCTTTTGTGAACCCAGATGTGCAGCTACTTTGTCAGTGTAAAGAAAACCTTTATGTCTTACACCTCAAGTTAAGGTTGTTCTAATATTGTTCAGTGCTTTTAAATCATCTCCAGCTGTAGCATTACATTTTAGCACTAAAATCTGAAATGTCTGCCAAGTTTGTGGAGAAATTTGAGGCAGAAATTTGCAGATATTTGACTTCTGTCCACCCTCTTTGCATCTATGAAAATTCCCCAGAAGCGCAAACAAAAGAGAAAGCCTCTCAGTGACACAGAGAGGCTGCAAATTGCTGCAGAAACCACAGAGTGCCTGTTCTCTGAGCACACACATCCCTCAACAATAATGTCTTCCCTGTGGTCTCTTTGGTGTCGAGCCAGAGAGGACACAGCGGCCAGGGTCGCGCCATGCACACGCGCTGCCCAGCTGACCAATTGGAAAATGGTACCGCTTCAAAAAGCCTGGGAGACAGAGGTTGCGGGGCACCTTGGTAACCATGGTGACGGGGGCTTCGTCACGGCTCAGATGGAGGACTGTGACGTGCGGCGCGTGCTAATGAGGACCACCAATCAGTGAAGTAAAGTCAAAAGACCGGTGAAGGGCAGGTGCGCTGCGACGTCACAGCGGAACTATGGCGGCCGGCGGAAACACGAGTGAAAATGTCGAGTAAAATTATGTTAACTGTTACAGAAACACTAATTGGTTGGTGAAAGGTTGTACTACGTGAACAGAAGTGGCCGAGCTGACCACTACAGACACGCTTCGTCACTAAGAGAGCTATAAAAGACAAAGGGGCTGTCTAAACACTGTAAGTCCATTTAAAAATACAGCAGGGACAGACAACGACAGAAGAACGTATAATGATGCTTGGAATATCATATGAATATAGAAATATCACAGGGTTTTACCTCTGCGAGGTGCCGGCTTGTCATCCTTGGTGGGCACCCAGATCTTTTGGATCCTGTTCTGGGTCAGCTCTCTGGGCATTCCTTAAGGACTGAAGAGTCGCACAGTACACGAGAACCGAGCCGGTTAAATTCCGAGGAAACAAAGGACCGAAAAAGAGCCGGTGGTTGTTAAAGCAGGAGCCTCGTCCGTTCAGCTAAAAATGAGTCGAGCTGCTCTCAATGGCGCGTTGAGCCGGGCTAATCTGCCGGTCTGCGGCACACATCCGCTATATAACCCGGCCAGGCTGGGAGAGCAACGTGACTGCTATGACGACATATACACGCGCGCGCACACACATACACGAACACGCAGGCAGCCACAGCGCCTCTGTGTGGTAATCCAACTCTCATAGATAATATTTCATGTATTTTCATTTGTATGAAGTGTAATAATAAACAAAGGTTTTCCCCTATTTTACATAGTGTCTTTATTTTTAAAATATTTTTTAATTAGCAGAGGCAGCCGAAGTAATTTATATTTATTCTATATTACTATTTTATTAACATTATTACATTATCGTTATTTAAATATACACAAATATATTACGATAGTAGGCTATATTTATATACGTATATTCTAATTTGTATTTAGTGTATTAGTAAACAAAGACTTATTCAGATTAATGTCTTCATTATTTTTTCAAAACGGAAGCAGCAGCCAAAGGGATTTAAATTCAGTCTAAATTATTATATTTTAATAATATTATTAGTCTCTTTTGAAATACAATATTTTTAAATATATTTTCAAACTATTACAGGCTATTTGCTGTTTGTTTTTATCTTTTTAGTAAGATTGCAAGTGGTAGCTGTAGTAATGTAGTAATGATTTTACTATTTTCTACATTAGATTTTTTTTTATGAAGTCATCAGAACTTAAATACAAAGGGTGGATGCCTTTAATATCACTCATAATAACTTAATAAGCACTCTCTCCACTTCTACCTGTTGCTACAACACAAGCTCCGTGGCAGTCTCCCCTCTCTGAGATCACACCCTGAAGAAACGTGCAGAATCTCACATCAACTCTTTCTGCTTCCTCACACCGGGTTGTCCCATTGACTCATAATGGGTATGGTCATATATAGCGTTTACTGTATATAGTGATTTCGTAAAAACTTCAAAAAAAGCCCTCACTGACCTAACAGGTTTGAACTCGAGTGCACCAAGAGTTTTGACGGGGAATGATGAGAAATCAGACTTAAAATAAGCGACATCACATCATAAATATATACTAATTCATCGTGTTTTAGAGCTATAGGAGAGCATGTATGAACCTATCCGATTGTTTTTAAAAAGCAGTGTGTGTATGCAGCTTTCTACAGTGCATGACTAAATATAGGCTACTCACTGAGCTTCTGCTGGTTTACAGTTTCAGCCTGAAACTTATACAACCAGGCTGCAGATGGAGAGCCCAGATGAACACACACCACCTCATCAAACCATTACCTTGCAATACTTTTCAAGCACAATATATCTTATCTTCAAATCTCTCTGACATCCAAATTTAGCAACTGCGTTATTCGCAAGTGACTCAAAAGCGCATCTGCATTGTTCATCGCTGACTTTTCATGATTCAGTTTGCACTCGCAGCTATTATTTTTCTGCGATTACACCTATAACCTCTTTTGGAATGTGCTATACCCTATGTGAAGATTGGTGATGTATACTTTTCATTCTACGGTAATAATAATGTAGTATTTGAAGTACATTGTGGCTGCACTGTAAAAAAAAAATGTAGTTCAAAATTCTTTTTATTAAGGTCTGCATTTCTTCAACTTTTTACAGTGTAGTGAAATTCCTCCGTTGCTTCAGTTTGAAAAGCCTCTGAACTCTCTCCAACCTTTTACCCCAAATTTATTGTAATCCAACTGAATTCCTGTTTATTAATCAGAGTGACAAACTTTTTTCCTGTTAACCACTTGAACAAAGGGCAGCTGTGGGACAAAAGGAGTATAGTTTTGCTATTTATGTGTTGAACATCCTCCCTAAAACATGAAGAGTGAGTGCAGTTATTTTCTCCAGCACAAGGAGAACAGAAGGAAAACGTGCACAAGGTCAGGTCATCATGTTTCCACCTGGAGGATTGAGATGTGTCAGTGTTCGGGTGGAGAAACTGGTTGTGAAACTGTTTGTCCTGATAGTGAGACACTTTTTAAACTTTGCCTTAGAATAAAAAAAAGTGTGTGAGTGTGAGAAAGATAAAGTTTATATAAGAACACAGAAGAAATTTCTGGGGTTTTATATGATAAGATTATCTCCTTTATTTAACTTACAGGAACACTCTTATTTTTACTGGAAAGACTCACAGTGAAGAAAACATGCCTGCTGGATAAAAGATGCTTATGATTCAACTAAGGCTTGTACGGTTTTTTTTTCTTATGTCTTATTGTTTTCTTAAGTATGAACACGTAACTTTTCACATATATTGCAAATGCAGAGAGTTTGACAGTGATTTAGATTGTATTTTGTCCCAGGAGGATAAACTGCTTGTCTGTCCAGGCCAGCATTTCCTAAAAATAGTGATGAGTCCAATGGGGCTAGGCTGAGAATAAGGTAATTAAAATAATATTTGTTAGGAAAACACTTGATTAACTCTCAAGTCTGTAATGAAATGAACTTTGATGGACATCTTGCTAAGCACAAAATGAGTCATTGTTCCTGGTTTGAAATATTATTTACCAAACACTGAGTAATTCAGGAGACTTTGTTAGTTACCACTAATGCATATATCCCCTGACTCCCTTAGAGCCTCACACTGAATCATCATCCAGCAGGGTATGGGACTATGAGACTATGAGTCTGACAGCCAGAGAGGAAGAGAGGAGACAGCCAGTCTCCTCCAGTGTTTAAGTCAATAGTCACACCAGTTCATTACATATAGTACCAGTACACACTTACAACTTCAGCACTACAATGCAGTAATACAATGTGCAGCATGTACTTTGTGCTTTCTAGTATATCTGATAAACATTAGTAAGTAGAATGAAAAAAAACCTTCACATTTTCATCCACCTTTTTGTTAATAGTTCACATTTTTGCCATGTATAAAGAAAATTCAAAGAAGAGACTTCCTGCCGTTTTTCAGAAGAATACAGTGGGAGAAGTTGAACCAACTATTTTGAAGCGGTAACAACGGTCTAAATTATATGGCTGTGGATTTTTTTTTTTAGCTTACCATAATTTTTTTGATATACCATACTATGAATTTTGTGTGATATACATGGCACTTTATTAATGTATTATGAATTTCTTTTGACATATTATACTATGTTCTTTTTATTCATTTTTTAACATACTATACTATGTTTTTTCATTCAAGAAGTATTTAATTACTTTATTAATAAAGTAATAAAATACTTTATTACTAGTCCATACCCATTGAGTGCACAGTTGCCCACGTAGAGTTTCACATGGTGTGTGTTTGGGATACAGGTCATAAGAAATTGCAGATTAAACAGTCAACTGAACCCATTAAGAAGAGCAATGTATTCAGACAGAGTTTTTGTGAATTTGATAGTACGATTGCAGCCACAGCGACCTGTTGCATTTTAGCCATTTTTTTGTTGCTATAGCACCACCCAGTTGCCAATTAGAGTTACATTTCTCCAGTCACGTTGAGGCGTCCTGTTCTACATACCAAGTTTAGTAAAAATCGATATGGCGGTTAGGCCTAGATAAGAAATGAGCATCCTCCCATGACCCTCTACCACTGTGCCAAATTTCACATGGATTGACCAAGTCAGTGAGGAGAAAATCGGAACAGACACACGGACACACACACAGACAGATTTTCGTCATTATGTCGTAAGATAAGATATAGTAAGATAGTATGATTAGATATAGTGAGATGACTGTTGTATTACATTTTTATGACATACTGTACTTTGACTTTCTATTCCATTTTTTATGATTAACTGTACAGTGGCCTTTTTTATTCCTTTTTAATAGCATGCTATAATATGACCTTTTTTTTGACATTCCATACTATGACTTTTGTGTGACATACTACACTATGATTATTTCAATCCATTTTTATGACATACTATACTATGACAATTTTTTGACAACTATAACTTTTTTTATTCCATTTTTATGACATATGGTATTTTGATCTTTTTTTATGAAATACTATACTTTAAATGTATTTTTTTCATGTCATACTATACTATGGCTTCCTTTAAGACAAACTATACTATAGTTATAGTGTCACTTCTTATGACTTGAGTACTTATGTCTTAAGCCTTATGTATTCTTATGACCTACTAAATTGCGACTTTTTTAATCTATTTTCATGACATGCTATACTGTGATTTTTTTTGTGTCTTGTTTATAACAAACTATACTATGACAGTTTTTATGATAAAGTATTCTATTCTATTTTTATTTTCTTTTTTATGACATACACTACTGTAACAGCTGCCATCATCGAGTCCATCCTCAGGTCCTTCATCACCATCTGATATGTGTTGCCATTGCCGAGGACATACGCAGACAAGCAGCGTATCGTATGGTCTATGGAGAAGGTCATTTGCTGCAATCTAACATCTCTTCAGAACCTGTGGCTTCCAGGACTGAGGCAGGCAGGAAAGATGTTTTAGAACTTTACTGCAGTGTACCCCTCGGGGCTGAATACACTAAACAGTGCAGTGGTGAGAAAAACAGCATCACCATGGAATCTGATTGTAACCACAGAGATATCAGTAGGCCGCATACATTTAATATAAAACCACAAAATGTATTCATTTTTTGACCTGGATACAACATATCGAGGACAACCTACATGCCTGTACAGTGACCCTGGACCACTTTAAGCAACCGACATTGTGACCTCTCGACCTTGTCTCAAGTCACACCCCCTGGTATTTAGGTCAGGGTTTAATATGCCACTGACAACCAATCACATTCCTCTGCTCTGCTGTGCACGTTCAAGACATGCTCACACCATCAGTCTCACACCTGGTTCTCACATATACACAGACTACACACACTGCTGATTGAGGCTTGACTGTGGCCTAAACAAACCTGCTGCTGACCCTGAAACCCAGGACAGATGCTTGTACGTTTGTGTGTCAGTAGTTTTGCTCTTGTTAAGTTTTGTACTTCATTCAAAATCTGTATTGTAACCAGGCTGTATTTAGCTGAACTCGTCTTTATTAAAACAGCAGAACAGATGTATTTCACTGTTTTTTGTTAGCACTAATACTCGAGTAACATGTTAATAACAATACTTGTGTCGTGGTTCTGTTTTAGTCTTCCACAGCAGGTCAACTCTCAGCTTCTCTTCATCCATATTCTGTTGACCTTTCACCCCTGCAGCATGAATGAGGGAATCAAATCTGTCAAATGGGCCTCTATTCTGCTTTCTGTTTTTCTATCCAGCCCGTTTCCCTGATCTGAATTAAACCTGCTCCAGTGGGATCCTTCCTGACGTATTTCACCGGAACCTCCAGGGCCCTTCTGGTGCACTTACATAAGTTCTGAATGAGGCTGGGGCTGCGCTCACCGTCCCGGTCCCCTTCCATCATGGCTAAGTTAAGACTCACCAACCCTGGGGATGTGTTAACACTACGGTGGAACCGGTGTTATGTCAGACAAAATTCAGAGAGGGAAACTAGGCTTCTTGGATATACTGTATATTGCTCTGTGACAGGGTGTGTGAAAGTTTAGTTTTTAGGTTTGCTTGGAAATGTTTATACCAGGATGAAATATTTCGCATTTTAAAAGAGAAAAACAACTACAGCAGAGTCACCATGACTAGGCTGATTTCTAACAGTAAATTTTAGAGATTATTAAGCAATACTGACTCTAACAAATGTTAAATTCAGACAACAAAACTTAGATTTACATGGAATAATGATACATAAATAAAGAATCGTAAACTACACATAGTTTAAACCATTTATTTTGTGCTGACATGAAGGTATTTTTCATCACAGAAAAAAAGAATAATCTACAAGACTGACTCATCACTACATACAGACACTCGACTGCTGTTTGGGAAATCTTAAAAAAAGGTTTATGTACAAGTGAGGAGATGATGGTGTCTGTCGGTGTCTGTCGGTGCCTGGGGAGATGTCAGACCTGCTCGCCGAGATCCAAAACTCGAAACTTGTCTAGATTGTAGAAGCAGGCCTTGACGACTCGCCCGCCGAAATAACGCCCATTCAGATCCACCACAGCTGCAGAGGAGAGAGAGACGGTTAAGGTCAGACTGTACCCAAAGCACGCAGATAAACTTTTCAACAACAGATACTTTGACAAGGTTTATTTCTCGTGAAGCGTCACATCTGTATACAGTATCTCACATAAGTGAGTACACCCCTCCCATTTTTGCAAATATTTCATTATATCTTTTCATGGGACAACACTATAGAAATGACACTTTGATATAACTTAAAGTAGTCAGTGTACAGCTTGTATAGTAGTATAGACTTACCTTCCTCTGAAAATTACTCAAAACACAGCCATCAACATCTAAACAGCTGGCAACATAAGTGAGTACACCCCACAGTGAACATGTCCAAATTGTGCCTAAAGTGTCAATATTTTGTGTGCCAACCATTATTATCTAGCACTGCCTGAACCCTTTTGGGCATGGAATTCACCAGAGCTCACAGGTTGCTTCAGAAATCCTCTCCCACTCCTCCATGATGACATCATGGAGCAGATGGATGTGAAGACACCTCGATGTTACTTTAAGTTATATCAAAGTGTCATTTCTATAGTGTTGTCCCATGAAAAGATATAATGAAATATTTGCAAAAATGGGAGGGGTGTACTCACTTATGTGAGATACTGTATATTTCAGCTGGAATTTCCTCAGTGTCCCAGAATGTCTTTTCCCAAGCTGAAGGGGGTTTTAATGTGACTCTCCTGTGATTAAGTTCTTTGTATGACTGTTAAAAAAAGTCCTAGTTGCTGTAAATATGCTGATGTAATGCTACCAGGAAGAGGAGAAACACACCAAACTGAATAAAGCCATGACTGTTTTTAACAGTTTGATAGTTTCATGGTGTATTTTTCCCTTTAACATCCATGGCAGAGGCCATTTGTCTTGTTCTTGAAAGAAATTATTTGATTTCTGTGGAACAAACTGTTGTGAAAAGCAGCTGAGTAATGTTAACACCTTGCTCTAAGTGCCAGTGATAAAAGCCCAAAAAAGAAAAACAACTTTGCTTTGACTTCAACACTCCTGGGAAGAAAAAAAAAAGGGAGGTGGGGGGGGGGGGGGGGGGGGATATATGACCTCAGCGTTATTCCCCAGGATTTGTCACTTGTGTGCTTCCGCAGAGGCATCACACAGTGTCCTCATGCTCGCACACACACACACCAAACTAACCCCCCTTTAGGACAACCGAGACACACAGCATTCATTCTGTCCTGTCTAGCAGTGTTAACCTTATCAATGAAGCGAACAACCTTGTATTGTCAGTGTGTGTGTGCCTCCAGTGATAGGTCTAATCCATTTTCCTAGAACGACCTGAGCACCTCATGCAGCACAATGCATGTACGACTTTTTATTCATGTGTTTGCGCGTCAGCTCCAGTGGGCTGACACTGAATGTACAAAACAAAGTGCGTTATGTTGCCATGATTAGACGGTGTGAGTCAGATGTCACTGATTGGGCAAAATGATTTAGTTGTGAATCTCATCACATCCTGAATTACATTCGTGCATGGAGACAGCTCGATATATCCTATTAAAGGAACAGTTTCTAATATTTTGGGCCCTTCTTAGGGCTCAAACAATTTCTCAAGAACAAAATTACCAAACCTATAACTATGTAACTATATACATCACAATGTGTGTTGCACTGATGATTATAACTGTCACACAACGTGCTTGCGCTGCGACAGGTGACATGATTTGATGGCTGGGAATTTCAAATGATGGCACAAAGAGGGGAGTTAGAAGAGAAAAAAATAGACATGCTCCTATCAAACCAGGAGCCAGTTAGCCAGGAAACCAGAGAAAATAAAGTCCAGCATACAACCCCTAATAAACCACTATTTGTTTTCACATAAAAAGAAAAAAAAACAAAACAAGAAATACAGTGTGCATTACTGAGCTTTAAATATGCTGGTAGGAAGATTCTTTCAGAGTTTGGACAGAGCCAAGTAACCCCATTCCTAGTCTTTATGCTAAGCTAGCTAACTGGTTTTTGGCTACAGCTTCATATTTAAGAGACAGACTTGAGAGTCTTATCAATCTTCTCGACTAACTCTCAGCAAGAAAGCACATAACCACATTTCCCAAACACTGAATATGATGATATTACGGATATCCTCAGTGCTCCTACGCTGGAATGATCATAGGAAGAAGGACAAACTTTACAGCTAATGTCAACCTGAAACCTAATGAAGTGACTTCACTGAAATTCCACACAGCCACAGAAGGAAATCAGGTGAAACTGGGTCAAACCCCAGCATGTTGCTCTTTGAGCAAACACTAAATATAATGGTCAACTCCAGCCTGTTACTGTGTGACCATGACCTCTGACCTCCCTATCCAGGAAAGACACGTGGCAAGTGGCTTTCCCTTCTGAAAGCAATAAAACCTTTCATGATTATCTACAAAAACAGATCACACAGTGTGGCAATTTAACCATAACTGAGTCCCTCTGTATTGTTACTTGAGTGTCTGTCCCGCTTTCTGAGCGATGTGATGTAAGCGCGGCTCTGCCGGTGCCGCAGGGAGATGGCAGGGTTGCTGGGCCGCATATGATGTAAGACCGCAGGGAGTCTCACCTTGTTTCTGATCTGGGCCAACCAATTTAGAATGGGACACAGTTTCACCCACATTATTAGAGCAGTTACACAATGGTGGGAAAAGGGCGATGCAGTTACGTAAGATTGAACGCGCACCCCAAAAAACTGCTGCTTCTGGATGGAAATGACCCACTGAAAGCAGAGTCACAATGGAAATGTTGAAGATGGTGATTTTCAGTGATGAGGTTGTCACTAACAACAAACGCAGGCTCAAGTTTGGAGCATCAACAAGGGTCAAGATTTTTTTCTGACCTTCTGAAGCTCTAGTGACATTTAACCCATTTTGAAGCAACATGACCTGATGCAGGTGTCTTTGTAGAGACAAATCTGCTGCCATGTTAGTTTTAGGGGGGACCTATTATGCATTTCCTTATTTTCTGTCATATATAATGTTACAATGTCGGATGTTTATATAAGTGATGCCAACATTTCAAATAATGAGATACACGTGGGGTAATCCCTGTGAGCAAAACCTCAGGCTTGAGATCATTCTAAAAAACTGTTTCCAAAAGTTTTCCTACTTTGACTATGAGATGACGTCAAATCATGACAGATTTCTTTGCATGGTCATGTGCGCTAGGCATGGTGCTACATGTAGCTACATGCTAACATCACAGACACGTGTAAACTTGGTTGCCGAAGTTGTTACTATCTCCCCCATTTCAGATCATGTTCCTGCTGGAACATGTCTGGTTGTGTTTAGAAGCTTATATTGGTGAATTTTAATGAGAGAAAGTGCCGCTATACACAGTTATTCCCTGGCAGCAAGTACATTGCTACATGTAGCTACATGCTAATGTCAAAGAAACATGTAATCTTGGTTGCTGATGTTGTAATTTCACCCCCAATTTCGGATCATACTCCTGTTGGAACATGTCTGGTTGTGTTTAGAAGCTTTTATTGGTGATTTTTAATGAGAGAAAGTGCTGCTATACACGGTTATTCCCTGGCAGCAAGTACATTGCTACATGTAGCTACATGCTAATGTCAGGGAAACACGTAATCTTGGTTGCTGATATTGTTAGTTTCGCCCCAATTTTGGATCATATTCCTGTTGGAACATGTCTGGGTGTGTTTAGAAGCTTTTGTTGGTCATTTTTCACATAAAAAAGTGCCGCTATTCTCCGTTACAGTCATTCCCCCGGCTGCAATGACGATCCACAGATAAGGATGACCCAGAAAAAACTGACCACTGAGAGCAGACTGGGCTTTTTGAGAGGGGCTCTTAAAGAAATAGGCGTTAAAACAGAGCGTTTCAGACAGAGGATGAATACAGGTGTTCCAGCACAGACAGTACGGGGATAATAAAGTGTTTTTTTGACAATTAAAGCATGTCAACATGTTCTAGTAGAAGCCCAGAATACAAGTATGAACCAGGAAAATCAGCATAGAAGGTCCCCTTTGGATTTTAAGTGTCTGTTGTGTTCAGACTTTCAGTAGATCTACCAGCAGAGGCCTCATTTATGATTGTGCACGAGACGACAAGGGTATACTGACCTTTGATGGCCGACTCCACCCTCTCGAACTCCAAAAAAATCCTAACAGCTTCGTCATCCGGCACTGCTGCAATCTGAGAAGCAAAGTGTGTTTTAGGGGTAGTCCTGTTTGATCAAAAAATTCACTTCACACTTCATTCTTTCTCTCACCTCAAAAATGACACATTTAACCACTTTGCCATATTTCTCGCACTCTTCTTTGGTCTCTCCCTCCAAGTCTTCATCCACCTCTCCTCGGCCCACCATGTTCTACAAGAAAAAACAGACATTAGGCCTACTTGCATTCAGACAATAGCAGATAATGAAATCTGATGTAACCACTGGTAGGTCTGCGCTTCAACTGCTCAAGAAGATCTTCTATTGCCTCCATTTTCTGACTTCTGATTAATTTTCCGAATTGGACTACACTTCATAATGTGATGGTGTTGAATGTTGATAATTGTTGTTGTTACATGCTATTCTATGATACTGAGCCCATCTAGAAAAATGCACAAACACGAACATACCCTCAGTAGAACAACTTTGGTCGGGTTTTTGAGGATCTCTGTGAGCGGGTTTGCCTCCGACTTCTTGGAAGAGTCAGCTGGTTGGATGGAAACAAGAAAAATTGTCATTTTTTTTTCCTCTTTCTTGAAAGACTATCCACAGACTGGAGCGACTGAAGGTGTCAAACAATACCATTTATCATATTCTATTGCACTTGATTCAATACATGTGGTATATTAAATAATTCTAAAATTCTTTTGTTCCACAGCGGTTGAAAAATACAGTTCTGTGTTTGCTGAGCGAAGCGATAGCCAATTTGTCTGCCATGTCTGGCTGTTTTCGTCATATTTTAGCACTGCTGCTTTTTGTGCGCTGTACGTGCTTCTGAGGAAACACTCTAAATGGGTCACTCAGGTGTAATGCCATTGTTAGTGTTGCTATAGAGTGGACTAAGCAGCAGAAAGATAAATGTCTATATACATGTAGCTACACAGTGCATATTACATCTTAACTTTTCAGCTAGTCCTTGGTTAACTCTGACACTACGACCGGTGGTCCCCAAAACTAGTACACAGGGCCAAAAAAGGTTCCTCAGGTGGGACCCGGCATCCTGACACTGACTTTCATTTGAGAAGAGGGAGAGAATATCAATGAGTGACTGTGTTCTCACTTAAACTCTGCACTGTATGACTGTAAATTTCCACGGCCTAGGAAAGTTCAATCAATATTTGTGAACATGAGCTCTCACAGAGCAAGAAACCAGAGAAGCTGCTCCACAGACAATGAATGGGAGCCTGGTTTTGTGAAGCAGAATGTTCTTTCTTTTTTATACCCAGATGAGTTTTATTCTGTTGTAGTGTTCTCAGCTCTGAGACAGACAACATATCCATATACTCAGAACATTCTGGACGGTCTCAGTGTCATCTACATCTTTCTCAATTCATTTTCTGAGGAGCAACTCCAGACTTTATACTTTACAGCATCTCAAATTTGAGTTTTAGGATATTTATTAATATTTTTAGACTGTCTCAGACCATAGGAATAACAGGTATGAGTGTTGAAAATGATTACTAGCACACATCCAGCAGAAGAACATGCAAAGCTATTCTACTAATTGCCATGTTGTCACATCTTAATACAGAAATTATACAGAACTACTCTTGAATGGCAAGGTTTGGGGCATAAAGCATCACTATGTTCAATTTGGTAACTGTTTGACAATAGCTAAAGTCATACATGCTTCTAGAATAAAAGACCAGCAGCACACTGTATGTAATAGGAGAGATAAAATGAGAGTGAAGACCAACCTGCAGCGCCTCCGCCTGCAGCCTCAGCAGCACCTGCCTGGCTGGACCCCGCTGTCAGTGACACACACACACACACACACACACACACACAATGAAAAAGTCTAAAAATGTGCAAACAAAGTCCCAGTGAAACATCTAACTCATCCTGGAATAACACCTTGACGGTTACTGATGAGTGACAAGGAAAATACACATGAAAAGATCAAATGCGTCTCTTGGGACTAAAAACCAATGTAGGTCAGAAACAGTCTGAGACCAAACAAGAAATACAAGGGCTAGAGATGAAGAACAAGCGAAAGTTGGTTCATGCGGCTGACAGGTGCAGCCACATCCACAGGAATACCTTTTCATTTTGAAATGGCGTTTTAGAGCAAAAACAATCTCTATATACATGAGCATTTCAGCACTGTCTCCAAATTTATCTGTCTACATTAACACACCTGAAAAAGCATATTACATGACCATTCACGTACACTGGGCATGCACTTGCCAGTGTAAACAGGAGGCAGATTATCAGTTGGTTGCTTAGTTACAAAAAATACTACAAAGATGGTGAAAAATAAGATAATATAAGACAATAAGCTAAGAATAAGGGATTTCTTTGCTTAGATCAGGGGTCAGCAACCTTCACTATAAAAAGAGCCATTTCGACCAAAAAGGATTATAAAAATCTATCTGGAGCCGCAAACATATTAAACCTGGAGGTAAAACAGTCTGTTACATTTAAATTAGCCCGTCAGCATTACAAATAGATCTAACTGAGCATGCATCAATATGTTTCACCACCAGGTGGCACTGCGGTGGGCTATTCATGATTATGTGGAACTTTAACTGTGCAGCATTGGCGGTGAAAGCAAATGAATCTCTTCACGCAGAATTAAATTCTGTTTTCTTTAAAACTTTAATTTGGAGTCCACAGCTAGCCAGGCTAGGGAGACGCAAGACTACTGTCGCCACTGCTATTGATATTTGGCAAAATGTAGAGGAGACGGCGCTGGGCTGAGGATGACTGACACATATTAAAGAAACCTTTTTTGATAGGCTACTCATTTTTAGAAATGGAGAATGTAAGAATCACTTTAAGGCGACATCATTGATAAATGAAAATTAAAATGTTAAAAAAAATAACCGCTGTTAATTTCTATGTGATTTATTTTATTTTATTTTATTTTATTTTATTTTTTGTCAAAGCCAACAGGAGCCAGAGGAGAGAGGCTAAAGAGCCACATGTGGCTCCAGAGCCGCAGGTTGCCTACCCCTGGCTTAGATCGACGACAAGGCAGAACTGTTACTGAAACTAACGCATGAGTATAAAGCAGTTAAGGTGGAGAACAACAGATTGGGAGTCATTGCAAAGCAAATACGGCAACATTTTAGAGCAGTGCTGCAAGCATTATCCATCGCAGGAGGAAGCCATGGTAATGGGAAAGGAATAATGTTACCTTCACAAGAAGGATGAAATTACAAAAAGAACGTAGGCTTTTAAAGATCTCAGTTTTGGGGGTTCCAAAATGCCAAAGTAGTGTGGACGCTAGGCGCAAAAGTAGCAACAGTTATGGATTTTAACACGAAAACATAGTAATGTGGATGTAGCCTAAGAAGGACGTGAAGGAAAGCAAAGTGAAACATCAAATAAGTGGACAAGGACAAACAGAGTGACACACATAGCACTGATTGTGAGGAGAAAATTGGCAGCAAAGAAAACATGCAAAGGTAGTACTTACGTTTTTCTGCAGCGTCGCCTATGATGATCTTTCCTCCTCTCTTGCTGGTCTTCTCCACAGACAGCGCCGTGCTGAGGCCCTGCTCGTGCTTCCCCAGGCCCTGGCCTTCTTTGAAGCCGTACTTCTGCATGATCTTATGGGCCACCGTACCTCTGTGAGAAAAGATACGGAGAAGAAACTTCTGGATTTAATAATTGTCATTACAGTACATTTTTTATATTAAACTAGAAAGAAACTGCCTTGTGTGTGTGCTGTGAGTGTGTCACCCACCCCATGTTGGCCAAGAAGGAGCTGGTTGGTCCAGGCGGTGAACGCGGCCGCTCTGAGTCCTCATACATAGGTGGAGGGATGGCCGCTTTTGAGCCTCTGGCTGGACGACCTTCATCATCGTAGGAGAATGAAGTTGAGCCTAGTCACAGAAAAACACAACTGCTTTCAGCATGTAGTCTAGCAACCACAATTTTCAGTTCTCTGCCAAATCTACTGCTGGCAGCCAGAAGAAAACTGATATTTTAGACTGTCATTCTTTATACATATATTGTGTATTCTGTTGTTTTCTATTACTGCAACATCACAGCAGCTCTGTGAAGAACTGATGATGATACTGAAGATAAAAACAACATTCTGACTAGGAAAGCCTGCCTTTCTTTTTCCCTCCTTGTAATTTTACACTGATATTTACAATGCTCATGACACCTCAAACTCTGATTATGTAGACAATTCTGCCCTCTGCTGTAGACAGTAATAAAACAGACAGAGGCTGGATGTTCATCTGTGTGTTCTCCACTGTTTCACTCTGGAATCCAGATGCTAAAATAAAAAACAACTTACTAGGGGCACTGCAGGCTACAGAGTGTTCCACACACAAGCTCAATGAGTATTTAACATGTTACCTGGGATTTCAGGGACGAAAACAAAGTAACACTGAAAATCCTGGGATAACTTAACTGTCATTTCATGCAGGATTAACTTCAACCAGACTACTGCTCCTATTGTACTTCTCCTTTTCTTTTTCTGCTGCTATTACACTGCATTCATTCTGCTGATAATTAAACCATCACTACCGGCTGGATCATAAGACTTACCATCCCTGTCCACAAGGGAAGAAGGAGGGGCGATGGCTGCTCCACCTGGAAGAGAGAGACACAAAATCCATCATGTTAGAGAAGTGAAGTTTAGTTTTTGTTTTGGTTAAAACATGATGACTAAATTTGATGTATTTAATCAGACATGTGCTTCTATGTTTCCACATCATCATCATTTCATCTTGTTATTCATGATGCTAAAATGTTTATGTTCTATGAGGTACATATCCATAGTCCGTGTTTTATATACAATGGGTGTCACTCAGCACACTTTCAGTTCAGAGAAGGAGGCAGGAGACACCATGGAAGCTAAACAATCTACTGCTGTCCATTAACAGCTTCAGTTCTCCGCCTATGCTCTTGTCACAGCCACCAGACTCCTTTGACAAAAACATTAATATTGACTTGCTGCACACGGGACCTGCTGGTCCACCACTGCCTCAATCAGTTAGTTAGTTTGTTTGTTATTGTGTGACTTTGGTGAGTCTGAAGGAACCTTTTTAAAAGCCACAGTCACACAATAACTCAACGTTAAATTCATGTAGCTTTGGCTTTGCGTAGAGCGATATGACGTCTTCATTTCCTGTTGGAAAATGCTGTTAGATGCTAATACAAAGCTGTGAAAATATTCTAAATATAGAGATGGGACTTTTTTTAAGGCACCTAGAATACATTTTGCTGCTGCCCCCATCCACAGTAATACATTCCGTGTCAGTACCCCTGCCTGATTCACAAAACTGAAACACTGACTGCCATCGACTGCAGGTAACACACTGACTATGGATAAGTACCTCCTACAAACCCACTCGAAGAATCCTAACTGTCTTCAGGTCCCTGAGTTGTATACTATGCTCCTGCAGTTTACCCTCTCTCAACCTGTGACCAAAGAAAGGCTTGGTGGCCTCACACAGAAAATCTGTGAGGAAGGATAAACCTGCGTTTGAGGGGAAAAAATCTAAAGCGTACTTCCTAAAAGTAGACCAAGCTCATCTGGAGAGACTCTGGTTGATGACCAAATCATCCTGACAAAGTTGGCCATCAGGCTATAGCTCTGAACACATTAAAATATCCAAGGATGAGGAATGTTTCTACAGGTGCTCTATATGGAAGCCAAGTAAAGTAAAATACTCACTTCGTTTCCTCCGCTCTTTCTCATAGTCCTCTTCCTCATCTGACTCGCCCTCTGCTGCAGGGAAACGAGAGAAACCACTTGGAGCTCCACCATCGTGCCGATCTTTCCTTTTTCTGCAACACACAAAGTTCATGACTGAAACAGGAACCATGTGTTCCTACAAATATTCAGTGCAGAGGACTCTTTCTTTAGTTTCTAACAAATTACTATTGCATGACAATAACCTGTATTAGGCTACAAGCAAACAATTATAGAGGCAACAAGATTTCCAAGGACCCTATAAAGCAGTAAGAAAGAAAAACAATAAGTAATTTGACTTTGTACGAAAGTTTAAGTGGAAGAGTAGATCATTTTCCCCTTTTGCCTAAGATTATATTCTCTCATGTTTAATCCCTGCTGCTGTTTTTATCACTTAGTGAGCTGAGTAAATGATCACGTCAGTACTTCTCTCTCTCCTCGATCTCCTTCTGCCGCTCCTGCTCCCTCTGCCGCTGCCGTTCTTCTCTGTGTCGCTTCACCACCTTCTCGTAGTCGTTAGGGAACATTGGATCGTACTCATCTGCCAACGGGATCAGCACATCACCAGAGGAGAAACCGCTGGGCACAGCGTCCTGAAGCACACACCAACACACATACAGAAAAGGAATATAATGTTGTATGTTTTTTTTAAGTGTGTAATCACCTGAAAATAAGAATCTTTTTTTCGTTATCTTAGAATGAGCCGTTCATAGCTAATGTTACACAGGGAGCGGGTCCTCGCTGCCATGTTTCTACAGCAGCCCAGAACTGACAAATCAAACACTGGCTCTAGATAGGGCCATTCTCGTTTTTTGTGTTGGCTTCCATAGTTAACAGCCCCTCTGCGACGAGCAGTGTTGCAAAATCACTTCTTTTTTTTTTAAAGTGAAACTTTTTTTTTCTCAATGTTTTTACCAGTTTAAATCACCACATCTGTTCTTGGTTTTTTTTTTTTTTTTTGAGAAGAAGGGACCTTTGTGATAACTGGACTCCTGGTAAAAACCTCCTGAACATCTGGATCTTAAGTTCTTAAAAACAAAAAAAAAAAACAAAAAAAAAAGTAAGCACATATGAGCAGGTGCTGGGCTAATAGCCAAACATGTCAAACAGCGTTGGAAAAAAAACAATTTTTATGGTGAAACTGCTTTATTAAGTGTTTGTACAAGTTTAAATCACCTGATTTGTTTGTTTTAAAGAGGAAGAGACCTCAGCAGATAATTCGACCTGATAAAAAAAAATTCCTGAACGTCTGATCAGAAAAAGCTGAGCACACATTAAGTTGTCAGACAAAATAGATAGGCAAACATTAACAGGTGCTGGGCTAGCAGCCCACTTGTAACATGTCAAACAGCGTAGGGGAAACACTGATTTGTAGCATGAAACTGAAATTGGTTTATCAAACTACCTAGTCTGTTTTTTATCATGAACAATGAACACTGAAGGAATTCTAACCAGGGGAGGTTTCAGCTTGTTTCAGTCGCCAAATCCACCACTAGATACCACTAAATCTTACACACTGGACCTTTAAAAGTATTCTTCTGAGAATATTTATATGTATTATCAACACATAAGGTGTAGTCTTTGTGCAGTTGCATCACTACCCCATGACTCACTCTGTATCATATTAACATTACTTCCTAACATTTTCACTCTGCATCTCTGGCTAAGATCCAGACAAATCAAATCAAGAGAAAATAAAGCAGCTTGAACATTTTAAACATTTAATAAACTTGAAGACTTCATTAACACCAACAACCAGAATTACTGGATACAAACCTTAAGTCCAGCAGCAGCATGTGGAGGAGTGTCTGTGATCTGTCTGTCATCATTGGAACCTCCTCTCTTTAAATCAATAACTGGGGCCAACACAGTGGTCTGCTTCATCCGCTGGGTCTACACACACAGAAGCAAAATGACTGAATATGTACACACTGGATTTGTTGTTTTTTCTTGTTTCTGAATACTCTTCTTGTTAATGTAGCACACAATAGCACATCATCACGTCCATCTGCTGTAAATCACTTTTTATTCATTGTCATTTGTGTGGTTACATATCATTACATGTACCTTATCATCTCTGCTGTGGGTGCACGTACCCTCTCTATGACAGATGTGTTTATCCATTATTTTACCTGCGTACCGTACTTGTATGTGCCTACCTTGGCCTGAGTCAGAGCCGCCTTCTTCACTTTCAGCTGGGACTGCAGCAGCTTGAAGTTCTTGGACCATCCTTCGGTCTTGGTGTCACTGGCACCCACACCGAGGTCATCATACAGCGACATTGCTGCCTGTCAGTGCCTCTGTTTCCTGCAGACACGGAGACAAGAATCATTTGATGTAACGTTAACATAAACTGGCTTCAGGGGCATCACTTTTCTACAAGAATGTAGCTTAGCAGCAGCCTACATGGAAAGCTGGTTTACATTTATTGTAACTCAGTGGTTTAATCATTAAATGCAATGAAATTTTAGTCACTCAGCGTTAGTTATAGTTAGACCGCTAACTTAAACCCCAGCAGGCCAGGAGAAACTGGCTAAATATTACCGAAGCTAACGTTAGCTACCTAATGCTAACATAGCTACTTTACTGTCTGCTGCTAAGCGGATATTGTGAAAAACATATATACAATTAGCTTTTTTCAACTTACCTGCTTTAGAAACACCTGGACATTAACTAAATGTAAGTGTGTCACATTAATAAAGATTTAGCCGCACATTTGTATAGCTCTCCTCGCTGGCTGTACGTGACGGAAACCCGCAGCACAACAACAAAACTAAGCGCGACAGTCAACGACATTTGGCGGCAGTCTCCTGCTCTTTCGCCACCTAGCGGCTGGATGACTGTCGTCACCACTGTACTACACTTTAATGTACTCTCCTCTCCACCGCACCATGACAACACTCGAGCGTAATGCTTTTTACTGTCTGTGCCGCCGTGTAATATGACATAACATGTACGGATGTGTATTGTTCGTCTGACATAAACAAATGCATGACTGTTGCCCATGTGAGCGTGGTTTTGTTGCGGAACTACAAACATGGCGTCCACAGCGAGCAAGCACAAGTGAGCAAGTTCACCACTTGATCCACGATGATCCGCCCATTTATTTGCATTACTGAGAGTAGTGACGGTGAAAGCGAAAGTCGGGGGCAGAAGTGAGACAGCAGCTGGACGTGTTGCAGTGAACATGAACCTTCCCGGCCGCGGTGAAGCCTACCTGGCGAACATGTTTTAAGTCTCCTCAGAGCTGTCAGATGGATCTGTGTTCCCCATTAATCTCTGTCTGCGCTATCATGATCAGTCTGCTTGGAGCTGCGCTTCTGTCCAATGGCGGTAAGTGACAAATACATTACCCCACTTTACACATGAGATTTAGTTCATAAATCCCTTTAAATAATAATCGCTTTTACTCTAGTAGGTGTATGCTGTGGATATGTGGTCCAAACCAGGGCACTGCAAATAGCAAAAAAAAAAAAAAAAATTATTATTCTACTGTATGTTATTATTTTAACTTTCTCTTTCACAGCCACTACCGTCTGGTGTTATTTGTACAGTCAGTGAATGCAGCTGTGATTAAAAAACAAAACAAACACATTAAAAAATATTATATCAGTACGATTAAAACACACAGGTTGTAAAAAAAATAAATACACCTGCGCGCATGTAAAAACTCACACATTTGAAGAAATTAAGACCAGTTATGCATCTGAGGGACACAATTTCTTTCCTTTTCATTTCCTTCTCATCTACAGTGGATAAGCACATACATCATTTTCAGATTCAGCTCTGCACCATGAACAGAGTTTGAAGTGAGACATACTCTGTCTACATGTGTTACTGATTAATCTAGGCATGTATTATAGCCTATACACTACCAGTGTCGCGGTGAAGCAAATAAACTCTATATCGTGCGTTGAATTGCTTTAGGGAAAATGGCATACTGCCAACAGGACTCATTCACAACTGATGCACCCACACACATGAGTTTTTGTGGGTCTTCTAATTATATATATATATATATATTAATTAAAAAAAGTCAGCAAAACTTAACTTCATAGTTGGCTTACAGAGTATTTATAACATTTCAGTAGCATAGTAATTAACAGTTGAACAGTTCTGCTTTATTCTATGAATAAGAGAGAGCAATAAGATATTATCTTTAGACTAAACTGAACAATTCATGAATATAACGACATGTTCTCATAATAATTGAGTTAAACTTCCCTACACAGCATAGGTTGAGTGAAAAGTTCAACTAAATTATTCTGAGATAATGTAGTGAATTGTCAAATATACATCTACAGACAAAGCGAAGCAGTTGAATCTCAACTAACAGAGTGCTGAAATGTTACAAACACTCTATAAATTATCTGCAGGTGGGCTATCCAAATTAAGTGTTACCTTAAATTTTCGGTGAATTCTTATAATTTTTTCTTGTTGCTATCTCTGTGTGGATCTCTGCATCCATATTGTAATTTTGCCACATGATGTTTTTCTTTTCTTTCAGACCAAAACAATTGTCAGTGTCCAGAAATCCCTCTCATAGATCTAACAGAGCCACCAGGGACCTGCTTCTCAGTAAACAGCCCTTTTCGCTACAAATGTATAGAAGGATACACAAGGGAGGCGGGAACATCAAATCTCATCAGATGCAAGCAAAGTGACAGTGGTTCTCTACAGTGGCTCCCGTCCCCACCCACCCTCAAGTGTATACGTAAGATTGATTTTTTTTTTTTTTTTTTTTTTTTTTTGTCTTTTCACTTTCAAATTGCCATCACTGTCACTCCTGGTTCTAGCATTATGGATTACTGCAGTTCTGCATGTGGTTTGTGTAAGAGGTGTTGCTGTACTCCAGCAGAAGCTGTTGCTCAACTGCTGTGGTTAGGCACAGTCAATGTCAGACACCAGATACCATCTCTCTATTTCAGTCATTTTAAATGCATTTAAACGTGGAAAACTAGAAAGTAAAATGAGTGTTATATCGCAATATTGTTGTCAAAGTGTGAAAGTTTTTGTGTAGTGTTATTATGTCATAAAAACATCATAGTGTGTGAACTTTTTCTGTGTGGCTGGAAATCATAAGCAGGCTCCCCAGTTTACAACTTTGAGAGTCGCTGATATGAGGTTTTTATTTCACATCGCTCTAATGAGTGTAAGGCTGAATTTATACTTCTGCGCTGAATTGAGGCCATACCTACAGCGTAGGCTCTGCAACAATGTAGAGCCTACACTGTAACCTACACCGTAGCCTGACGTGCACCTCCCTGGAAATGTAACTCCAAGTTGCGGCGTCGCAGACCTTATGTCTATTTTTGTAAGCTGACACCATTTCCCTCAGCGGAAACAAAGCTTTTATTTACTTTAATTTTAACAGATAAGAAAAAATAAATTGTGAAGATAATAAAGCCTCCACAAAAATAACATTTTAAGTCTTGTTGTGTGTGATATTTCCCTCAGGCATTTGTACTTCGGGATTTATCCTGGCTTCATATGAGCAAAGGAAATCTCCGCTAGTTGCCAGCCAATTTATACAATGTAAAATGCCATAATAACGTTAGCATGTTATATTTGTTCGGAAAACGTGTTAAGTTTAAGACAGTTGTTTTGTCGGTGAATCTCGTGAGTTGTAATGGAGCCAAATTTTGTAATGTTACCTTTGTTAAATGTTGCTCAACATTGTCCCTGGCTTCATATGAGCAGAGGTAAAGTTAGCTGGCCACCAGGCTAATTTATACAATGTTAAAATGCAATAGGCTTGTGCTAATAACATTAGCATGTTGTATTTGTGGGGAAAATGTGTCCAGCAAAAGAGTGTTTGTCTGTGAATGCTGCGAGTTACAGTGAAGCTGTTTTGTGTACTGGTGTTTGAAATTGTCGCTTTTATGCCATGTTTAATGTGTGTTTTGAAGGTGTAACTGCAGAGTGACACAGACACATCATCGCACATGTATAAATGCTCACAACAGCGTAGGTGACGTGTAGGCTCCGGCATAGGGTCTGCTGCACAAGTATAAATCCCAAGACACACTGCAGAGAGACAGAGCCATTTTGTCATGTGGCAGTGTAAACTGAGAACACTGATTTTTACGTGTTCCACTCCAACTTGTGAAACTGGTGTGTACGCCAAAGAAAACACAAGTGTGCCTGCCTATAGGGTTGTATGACAGTGATACTGTGGGTCAAGGTGATCCGATCTGAACATGTAAATAGATTTGAGGTTCGATATCTGTTTTACTGAATCTGATTTCAGAATCAAATCCAAAATGTAAGCAGCTGTTATAATTAAACCCTCAAGATCAATAACATCAACAAAATTATGTCATAAAGGAGCACTGGGAGAAATGTTGGATCAGCGACACGCTTGTCAGCACTAAGTAAGACTCTGCTGTCACACTTCTGTGGCAAAGGTTGTCATTTCACACAGATGTCTTATACACCTACACATCTGCCTGCCTTTGAGGAAATGCAGTAAAATTCATTCATACGGAGTGTGTAACTTGGTGGAAAGGAGGGAGGGAGTACGTACTGTGTAAGGATTAATACTGACTCATCTGCATGTCACAATTTTCTTGGGTGCAACTCAGATTTTTATTAAATGTAAGAGAACATGTTTTTATTGGTCAGGTATGCTGTTGTTAACAGTAAGCTGTGCAGCCCAACGGAGGCAATACAAAATTTTTACTGGTGTATTTTGTAAGAAGCTGAAGTTATGTGCCCTCACATATCTGGATTTTAGTTATTTTTTCACATCATGCTGATCAGATAAAATCTGTGGTTTGCTTCATGTGGCGAGCAAAGTGTCAGACAGTGCCGTTCCAATTCAGTTTAAACATGAGTGAAATGCATCCGGCATGCCTCAAAATGAAATGGATAAACACAAACAAGAAATGCAATGAGTGCAAAAAGTAAAGGGAAATAGTTTTGGTTTCTCTGCTGAGGTCTAGTTTCCAAATCCAAATTTTTACATTACCTATAGGCCGCCATACGTTCTCTACACTCTTGGAAAGGGAGGGGAGAGCGGAGGGGTATTCAGTTGGTTGCAATCTGCCACCTCTTCCCTAGATACCACTAAATCCTGCATACTGTTCCCTTAAATAAATGCCTTGGTGGTTGGAGTTTCTGGAAGATAGTTGCACGTTCTGCCTAATTAATACATTTTTATTTTGGGAAGTCTAAAGTTTGGGACATTTGAGACAAAAAGCAGTATTTCATCAGCATACAGTTTGAGGCACTTACAGCAGCAGTCTAGAAACTACCAATTAATAATAGAAAGCCTATGTTTTAAACTAGGGCTATTTCATTCACAGGCAAGAGATGCCATCAAGTTGCATTGTGGTAAGAGAGTAGGAAGTATAGTTTTTTTGAGGTTGACCCTTACTAGGTCTTGCAACTTTTTTTTTAAGCAAATTTATCCAGTTTTTGCTTTAAGACAGTGTTTATTTGTATTAACTGTCAAGTTTGGGATGATGAACAAACTGTTCAACTTCGTATTTGTTGTTTCAGGTGATCCAAAGAGGACCACAACACAACGACCAACCATCATAATAACAGGTAAGTGTAAGGTTTAATACAAAACTCTTCAATACTTGTACACAGGAAAGTTTTAATATGAATTGGAGAGACGTTTTTGTTTCACATGTGTGATTTATGATGTTTGATTTTGCAGAGGGTTATACTGATATTCCCCTTGACTCCACCAGTACCACCACAGTCAGTGAGTTCTGTGTTTGCAAATACCACAATTACACTAATATACTAATAATAAATAAATACCAATGATGACACTAAAAAACTCTGTCATTCACAATTTTTGTTAGTTGTGATCGTAGTAGCGGCAGTAGTGAGAGTGTTGGTAATGATTAGAAGCAGCATTAGTAGTGGTAGTCAAGGTAGTGGTACAAATATCACTAGTAGTTGTACTGGTAGCTTAAAAGCTGTGGTAGGCAGGCATCTGACAAAGGTAGCTCTAAGCCCCTCCCACCTAAAGACCATAGGCATATGCACATGCTTCATACAGTAACCTGTTATATTGTAGAGATGTGCACACAGTATTCGCTCAGGCCCTCATGCCCCGCTTTCTTGTTCTCTGTTTATTAGAGCACAAATTAGACAAGAATCAGCGAGCTAGCACTCTGCGGTCTCAATGCCTCGCTTCCCACCACTGTGGACTGCTTCTCTGAGAGGATAGTGGGCAGCACTAAACGGACCTTTGGTCAGCGACTGTAGCAGCTCAAGTTTGGCCAGTCCCCCAGCGCAGGGTCTAACTTGTGTAACAGTAGCAACAGAAAGTTTGCTGATCCGACGGGGACTTGGGATTGTCCAGCCCCCTGGCGCTGGGTTTCCACTAGCTGGATTCAGGTTGCTGCAGCCGCTTACTAGGGGTCCACCTCTGGAGCTGCTGCCTGCTCTCCTCCTGATGAGGTGGTCTTTAGCAGCAGGGAGTGAGGCAGAGGACATACTTTGAGTCAAGGCTCTAGCTAACGTAAGCTAAATAAACGCAAACTTGAAGCCGCAGCTGTAACCTCTGGCTCCAGTTTGCAGAAGGCTAAACGATTAGCTACATTTTCTCTCAATTTCTGAAACATTTGCCGATATTGACACGTTTTATTTCATTTATTGTCAGACTCCCTTTTAGACTCTCTTTTAATAAGTCCATCATACTTTTTTGGGGTTGCTTTGTAGTGTAGACAGTTGTTGCCAATGGTGTATTAGCAACTTTCTCAGCAGGATTCTCAGCCATTGAATTAGGTTTTCACCATCTGAAGAGATGCTCATGCTCATCTGAATTTGTAGAACAGTAAGAATGCCCTCTCTCTGAAATGACCTGTGATTGGCCAACGTCTCCTGTCACAAGCTAGATTTTCTAAATCCTGAAACAGAGCCAGGAGGATGTGCAGATGTCTAGTTTTCGCTCAGTCCACTTGAATTACTATATACTCAGAGTTTATTATGGGATTAGCAAAATAAACTGCCCACCCCAGCTTTAATGTAAAGGTAACAGCAGCATTAATGGTTGTAGAATTACTACTAGTAGAGTACTAAAACATCAAAAACACCAACCCAAGGAAAATCTGTGTTACTTAAAATAAAAGTCCAACATGTAAGCGTATGACGACGTGTCAAGAGAAGAATGATTGTGTGCCGGCGATGTGAACTGTTTTACAGCTGTGACTAATTGTTGTCATCAAATTATGATGAACCTGGGCACGTAGATACCTGTTATTAGGAGTCGTGATGTGTGTTCTTGCCATGCCAGAACCTTTGACTTGTCCCAACAGGAGAAGGTTCAATAAAAGTGATGATGTTCCATCAAGAAATCCTCATCACTTAAATGAAATTGAGCCGTTATTAATGTCATTAAATACACTGATGTTTTGCAAGTCAAGATGTCCACCCTGAAAATGGTCTATTGAAACATAACTGCTCAAACTAATTTAACTCACTGCTAATGAGCGTTTCTTCCCAGAGCCTTTTTAGTGGAATTCTGCAATGATTGTATTATACTGACAGCATTTACTCATGGTACAGTAGTGGTAAGAAATACTATAAAGCTGCCCTTATCTATATTTTCATGTAGTGGAGCAATTAGCTGCTAAAGAGACAGATATTCCTCTCAATGTTTGGTGGAGACCTTAACAGAGCTAAAAAGAGGTTTTATGTTGGAAATGTACAGTATGGGTCACCAGTATCTAGAAACTGCCGAATGCCAACTTGCATATGTTGGCAAATTTGCATCAAAAAGCATAATTCCGATATGGACAATATTTCAGCAACTGCTTGGCTGATTTGGACATTATTGGAATGGATTTGGGGGTAGTGAAGACGTTGAATTCATTTATGACATTTCAAAATGGCTGCTGAAACCAGTAATGGCCATATCTCAACTCCTGGTGGTGAAATTTGAGTCCGTTTAGAAGTTTAAGAGGATCAGCTGTGGACATTACCAAGTTTGGGTGAGACAAGAAGGAAGGCAAGAAGGAAGGAGAGGAAGTCATCATGTCTATCTTTGATGCCAGTCCCACTGCTTCTCCTGCCCTGTTAGATATCATCAGCTGTAGATGCAAAGCTGTGTTAAGGTTATGTACAGCAGCAAAGGGCAGACTTTGGACATGCCCACAGCTGTGGGCATGTCCAAAGTCCAGTCCGGGGCCCATCGTGGCCTGTGGACTGATTTTTAAACAGCCAGTGGCTTGTCTTTCAAAATATATTATATGTGGCCCACTACACAATATTGGTCAATTAAGCAAGATCACTTCGAATTTTTCCCTTCCCCTCAAAACAGCAGGACTATTACAGAGTTGGTAGATATGCACCAAGCAGGAAGTATGACAGCAGAACTAATGCTCTTTCATAAACAGATGGTAAACATGCAAATGAACTGTTACCTAGCTGCAATCATTTCCTGCCAGGTAGCAAACATGACCACAGCAAAGAAGCGTAAAGTTTACAGCAAGAGCTGCCGCTTTCAGGAGCAGTGAAGAGGATACTTTTTCACTGAAAGATAAAACTGTTGTGTCGTTTTTGTATGTTTTCTCAACCCATATGATGCATGGAGCAGCTGCCCCCCCCCCCCACCAGATATTTTCACATGATTTAATCTGGCCTCCATTCAAAATGGTTTGGGCACCACTGAGCTAGTGCTTCTGCAGAGGCTATGATAGGACATGTTGCAACCCGCTCACACACTCATAGCAAGAAGAGCAAGATGACAAGAATGTAGAGTCTGAAGGAGCAGATGAAAACAGAGCATATGATAAGGATGAGGCTGATGCTGAAGATATGTTGTGTAACTGGGACACAGTCTTTTAATTTTAAGTATGCTTGTGTTTGAAACCTGCTCCAGAACTCGTGATTTCTACCAGTAAAACATTCCTTAGATGTATTGAATTTCTCTTTTTAGTTATCTGTCCTAATCAATTCAGTGTCCACTAAAACTTATGAAGTGACTCAGATTTCATCAAAATCAGCCCACTGGGAGTTGAGACATGGCCGCTTTTGGTCTCAACAGCCATTTTGAATTTTGAGAATGTCAGAAATTGAATCAACATCTCCAGTAAGCCCCATGACCACTCAAATATTGTACAAAATCTGCCAAGCAGTTGTTGAAATAATGTCCATATACAGTAATTGATGCAAATTCTGCAAATTTCCCAACATTTGAAAGTTACTATCAGGCACTTGGGAACCCATACTGTGTCTTTCTCAGATAAAACTTTGGGGTGCTCAACATTTCTGGGTCAACGTTGCTAGCAAGTAGACTATCTGAAAGGCTGAAATTCTGTTTTCTCTGATTTGAGGTATAGTAAAGAGCACAATGTCATTTTGCACGAGGTGATTTTGCCAAGTAGGGCACGCTCCTGGATCAACATCCCACATTGTGTTCCTGGACCAACATTGTGATCAGTGAATCACGGCCCTCTGACATAACCAGTGTGCTGGTCCTGTGCTTCTTTCAAAATTCCTAGGTTTCCAAATTGAAGTTAGTACAATTAAAATAAATCCCCAGTATCACTGAACAAAAACCTTCTCAGCTACTGCAGGGTTAGCGAGTTAGCTTGCTAACTAGGCTGGCTACGCTCATGAGTAAACATGCCAATAGACGAGACTATTGGCGCATTAGCTTGCTAACAAGGTAGCTACGTATGCTAACAAGTAAGCTTGCCAGTAGGCTAGAATGTTAGCAAGTTTGCTTGCTAAGTAGGTAGGCTATGCTAACAAGTAAGCTGCTAACAAAGAGTCAGGATTCAGGAGCGTATATATGTTTCCAGGGTTCTATGTTTCTTGGGTTCTATGTTCCCCACTTAACCCTGCAAAAAAGGTTGTATGTTCCTCGCTTACACAAAAAGGGTTCTATGTTTCCCGCTTGGTTGAGTGGGCAACATAGAACCCGGGAAACATAGAACCTTTTTTGTGTAAGCGGGGAACATAGAACCTTTTTTGTAGGGTCAAGTGGGGAACATAGAACCCGGGAAACATAGAACCCTGGAAACATAGGGATGACCCCTGTTCAATTGTACACACTTAAATTTGGAAAACTAGCTTAGCGCTGAAGAAGCACAGGTGATGTCAGAGGGCTGTGATTGATTGATGCAATGTTGGTCCTGGAATGTGATGTGGGATGTTGATCCAGGAGCATCTCCTACTTGGCAAAATCACGTTGTGCATGGTGAAGAATTCAGGACATAGCAAGTTTTATTATCATTTGGGGCTCAAATTGAAGCTTATGACATTTTCATGGGAAGCTGGTAAGTTTTCTAAATACAATTGATGCAGTGACATTCATCATTAAGTGCTGGAAAATCATAATTTTTATGAGAATTTATGAAACACAGTAACTTTTTTGTCTTTTTGGGTATGGTGTGAGTTATATTTTGAAACTGAATGGCAGTAAGCCCTTATTGTGCTACTTCTCCATTTGTTTCAGGACATTTTCAGCCAGCTCATTCTGCTGCCTCCAAGTGGCCAAAAAATCTGTTAATAGTGCTTTAAGAAGCCCAAATATCCAAAACTTGTGTTGGTGGAAGTAGTAGTAAAGGTATCAGTTATACTAATATCAATAGTAGCAGTAAAGTAGACTCGTTAGCTTTTGTGATGTGGATATGCAGTAGCAGCAGAAATGTTGTAGATGTAGCACTGGTGCTATTAGAGGAAGTATTAACCGCAGTTGTAACAGTAATACCAAACTGTGAAAAACTAACACATAACCTTGCATGTTTTTTCTTTTTTTAATATTAAGTGCATGACATATTATATTAGAGCAAATAGCATGACCAATGTGTGTGATGCACTTGTGGAAAATTGTTTACTTACAGCACTTATAAACCACAGTCAATTGTGCATGAGTAAAGACATCCGCACTGGAACTCCCCAAATCACAGTATGCTTTGTTTTGTTCAACAGTAGTTTTACGAATAGTAGTGAGGGTAGAAGAAGCAACAGTGTAGTAACAGAGGAGGTATTTGTAGTAGAAGTAGTATTAGCAGTTGGACATGCCGTCTCTTAGCGTTATCAGTAGCAGTAAATGTCATTTCTCATCAGCAGCAGGGTCCACCAGCCAACGGACGACCCAGAGTGTAAGCCCCTCAGCTTCAGCGACTACAGAGACAGACAGCACAGAACCAACCTCACCTGGTCTGTGGACCCCGTCAGATCACTCACTAGGTGAATAACTTATGGTTATGCATGTATACTGATAGCAGTATACTGATAGCAGTATGTTGCTTATAAGTGATACGATATGCATCAGGTCAGATGATTTTATTGGCTACTTCCAAAGAATCACACCAGGGACTGGATCTGTTAAATGTTTATGAAATGGTCTTAAATGGTATACTTCCCCTACAAAATGACCATTTGAATATCAATTACTTACTGTAGGTTACCGTAAACTGGTGAAAAAAACTCCATGGTGAAGAGAAAGTCCAAAAAAGGCAAACATTCTTGAACTTAAGTCATTGGGGACTATACCTCAAAACAACTCTCACAAAATGTATGCAGTATAATCCAAGTCTCATTTATCCAGTCAAATGCTTTGTACTTCATACACATGTGTTTTTCCCTAAACCGTACAATATGAAACACTTCTGCCCACGAGTAGTCTGCATTTAAAGTACGCATGAGCACCCCCGTGCATGGGCTCCGCTTGAGCAGAATTCAAATGCACCTATGTGCCCAGGCAAACTACTCAGCCATGTATAAGATTTGCATGTGCATGCACGTGTTTGGGACGTACTGAGCATTCGACTGGATAAATGAGACTTGGATGACACTGCAGGAGTTGTGTGAGAGTTTGTAAACGCACATTTTGATGTAGTTTTGCTGTTGTTAAATGCAGCCATTGTTTACTTCAATTCATCAAGAATGGTTGCATTTTTTGGATTCTCCGCTCACCATGGATGCATGCGAAAAAAACATGGTTAGTCATTGTGTGAATGGAATATTCCTTTAAGCTTCATACACACCTTGTCATGATTAAGATTACCATTAGTCGTATCCGATATTATGTATTAAATGTATGGACACTTATTTAAGATTTTTCCCCTATAACCCTAATATCTACAGTATATATGCTATTTGGGATATTCTAATTAATAGTCTCAAATGAGTTTAAGATGGATATAGTAATATTTTTTAAGTAATAACCATCAGTGAAGGCTCTATAAAATGGTTGTATTTCAGTCAATTATATACCTTGTGATGTATATAATTATTTCTAAGACAGACACATTTAATAAAAGTTTGGCAGGTTGAGAAACCGAGAAATAGTTCAATTTGTAATTTTGTCATTTAATATCTTTTTAAAACTCACCAGAGGGCGGCACGGTGGTGTGGTGGTTAGCACTGTCGCCTCACAGCAAGAGGGTTGCCGGTTCGATCCCGGGTGTGGAGCCCTTCTGTGCAGAGTTTGCATGTTCTCCCCGTGTCAGCGTGGGTTCTCTCTGGGCACTCCGGCTTCCTCCCACAGTCCAAAAACATGCAGTTTGGGGACTAGGTTAATTGATAACTCTAAATTGTCCATAGGTGTGAATGTTAGTGTGAATGGTTGTCTGTCTCTATGTGTCAGCCCTGCGATAGTCTGGCGACCTGTCCAGGGTGTACCCTGCCTCTCGCCCGATGTCAGCTGGGATAGGCTCCAGCCCCCCGCGACCCTCAAGAGGATGAAGCGGTTAGAAGATGAATGAATGAATGAATGAAACTCACCAGACTTCTTGTTTAACTGTAGCTAATATCTAATAATTATTGCACTTTCATAATCAATATAGAGTTGGATTCAGCAGAATCATGCTGAATCCATCATGTTTTGAACATTTTTGTGTTGTACAGGACAGAGAATGGGACCAACGACGCGACCAACATTTTACTCAGCTTTAGTCATGATCAAATCTTCCCCATATTTATTCAACTGATTCCACTGTCACTCTCCTTGAGAGTGTTTAGCTTTGTGTGTGGTTGTTTCAGTGTGGTCCATCTTTTCTTCTTCAAGCTCACATAAATCTGTCAAATGATCAAAACAGCACATATACAGAACCAGTTGTTTTAAACCATGGGTTTTAAAAGGATAAAAAGCAGCACATAGAACCCGGATGCTTTCGGGCATCTTATATGATCAGTCATTCTTTATGAGCAGCTCGCACTGCCTTAATGTGCCAATGCAAAACTGTTCATGAAAAACTGACCTATAGAGAGATCTTACTCATTTGTTCTTTCTCAGCAGGGAAGGTACATGGTAGGACAGAGACCCAAACAACGCAGCAGACATCATCAGCCTCAACCACCACTGAGCCTTTGAACAGTGAAAGCAATCTTCAGATAGCCCGCAGTAAGCCTCCACACTGATATCAATCAAAGTCAAACTGATTATGTAGCATTTGTTGCCTTTCATGTTGACCATTTCCCTCTTATTGGCAGAGCTTGGCAGCACAACAACAGCGTTGATCAGCTGTGCGTCATTGGTAATCGTCTGTGCTTTGATCGGAATCGGCTTCTTTTGTTACAGGAGGTAAGTTAGAGAAAAGCAAGGGTTTGACTGAAAAAGTGATTTGTATATGTGGAATTAATTCACAGCACACTCTCTTTCACTCCATAAGATAACTAAATTTGAATGTTTATCCATCAGAGATCACCATTGCGAAATTCCAATGATCCCACATGATGCCATCACTGTTTCCTTTATACCTTAGGAGGTTAAAAAACGACATCCCACCGCAGACAGCAGAAGAACGGATACCCATGAATTGCGCTCCACCAGAGCAGGTGTCGTAGAGTTTGGTGACCTGCTGCTGACACACAGAGCAGCGACAGAGCCGTACCAGAGCTCGTGAGATCATCCCCAAGCACTGAAGAAAGTGACAATCTGTTTGATGTTCTATGGGCATTACCAGAAAGAATAATAGCTGGCTTGATATGGCATTTGTTGTTTGCATATTCCCACAAGGATGAACTCATAACCCTTTACTAAGCTAATCTCAACCAAATGCGTGAAATGCACATAAGGAACTTTGATTTTGAAGGGCCATCGGTAGCGTAGTGGAAGGGGCGGCACCCCATGTACAGAGACGATGCCTCACTGCAGCGGTTGCAGGTTCGACTCTGGCTTGCGACCATTTCATTCTGTCCTGTACATTAAAGGCAAATTTTCATTTTGAAGTCCCTGTGATCGTCTGGTGCTACAACAGGCAGTGCTTTTTTTCTGCCCTTGTAGGATATGTTTTTTTATGTTTTTATTGTCATCAAATCCTATGAAAATACCAAAAACCAACAATGAAATAATCCTTCCATTAACCGGCGATTTCCAACAGTTTGTATACAGTAGTCTATTCTTCTTTGCAAGAGAAATTGGGAAATAAAATGTGGAACACACCACCTGTTATAGTTCAAACAGGATTATGTGATCATACCTCTGCAAACTCTCTGACAGCCATCTCAAAATATTGTTGTCTTTTTTTCCTTTTCAACCGAGCATGCTAGCAGTTAGCTTGCTGTAGCTCCATGTTAAGTGAATATATGTGATGTTTCCCTGCTAATCCTCCACTCGTTTGTGTTAACGATGCATTTTACACATTTTTTTAACTTCTGATTTATTAAAAACTGTTCTGAGTGAAACATGATGCTCAATTTAGCAGCAGACTTCAGTAATAATAATATAAAGTAGTAGTAAAAGAAATTACTTTTGGCATTCATTTTTTATATGATATATGGTAAATGGTAAACCTGCATTTGTATAGCGCCTTTCTAGTCATCCGACCACTCAAAGCGCTTTTTACACTATGAGTCACATTCACACATTCTCACACACACACACACACACACACACACACACACACATCGATTGGTGGATGACCCACTCTACCTCTGAGCCATAGCCACCCATATAAAGGAAATTCGGTAAATCAGTAGCACATTCTCAGCCCTAATGACTAAATACATATTTCAAGGTATGTTGTAGTGTTGTAATGTCGGTTGAGAATGAAGTCAGACGGGGAAAGACAGGAATGTCATGTACTGACGTTGAGTGACGGACCTGTCAGTCTGTTAAAAAATAAATCAGTATTTGCTAAACTGAAGGCAAATTTCTTTCTAAAAGAACCAACGTTGGCGGTAAGCCACCAAGAGTAGCCACTGTGACCAACCACAGGCAGTCTCTGGGACTAACTAGCTTATTGCTATTTCCGCTATTTCACACAGGACGTTGTGCACATAATCATTTCTACAGTTGTGCCCTCAGGAGTAAGGTGGATAGTCCAAATAGTGTAGTATAGTGCAGAACAAAATACTGGCTTAAGAAGAACTGTCTCACCGTTGGGCTCTTTGTTGATATTGAGTTACAGATATTGGAACAGATGACCTACTCCACACGACCCCAAAATTGTGTTGTATTCTGCCAGTGATACAGGTCTTTCAAAATTATTGCAAGAGTTTCATTTCATCATTGGTGGTCACACATCGAGTGGGTGTATTGGTGTGGGAGCACTCTGCCTGAAAATTTTAGCATCAGATATTTAATTTCCTGCATTCTGATAAAATGTTCTCATGCCTTTTCTGTACCAATTTACAGTGTTAATGTCTTCAATTATGTCAACATGTAAGTCTGCAGCTTTCATGTTTTTATTGCAGGGGTGGGGGAGTGGTTGGGGGTCCAAATGCACATTTTAAATATTAAAATTTAAAACTATGGATGTACTTTGTATGTTATTTTAAATTGCCTTTATTTACTGACTATTCCATAAACATGTATTTGTTTGCTTTGTTGTTTCTCATTCGCTTGTTGCCCTTGTAATGCGAAATATGTTAATGAATTAAAAAGTTAAAAAAAGGAAAACAGCAGTGCCCAGCCGGTTCAGGGACAAGTTTTTCAAGATTCATATTTCCTGTATGAAGTAATGAGGTTTGGGCGGCCTGCCACAGACAGCGGGGTGGGGATGGTGGGGGCGGGGGACAGGAATGAGTTGATTCCCGGAAATGAGTCGGCATTTTATCTCTTCCCTCAACTTGAAGTCAATGGGGTTCTAGTTAGATGCCTGAAATGAGGTCTGTGCCATACACAGGCTCAAGAGACTTTCATGCTTTGTTCTACAACATAAAATACATCAGTAAAAACCCCACTCATGAATTTTGAAGCATTTATGTGGCTTAAAAAAGGTGGTTGCAAACAAGTGGCTACATGAGACGACAAAACGGCATCATGCTGAGCACAGCTTTACAGCCTTCATGTGGTAGTGATGTTAAGTCATATGACCATGGTGTCCTAACATTAGCTTTTTACTTCTATAGATTGCATTTAGGGTATCATAAATTTGTTGACAACAGCAATAGCCCAAAACCCAACGGAAAAATCTCATAGCCTTCTTTGTAAGATTATTTTTGGGGCTTTTTGCCTTTATTGGATAGGACAGATCAAGCTTAAAGGGGGAAGAGAGAGGATGGCATACAGCAAAGGGCCTCAGGCTGGAAACGACCCTGCAGGTGCTAAGGCACGGGCATTGTCTTAGCACATGGGATGCCTGCTTCACCCACTAAGCCACCAGAACATAACTGAAACTTCTACAGTGTGCCAAGAACTATAGTGGTCAATGCACACATCATGCAGCCCTATCACGAGCCAGTTTGATTTGTCCATTCTTGACTACCGTAGAACAATAAAGATGACTCAGTGGAAGAGGACCATGGATGGCCTGTCCCATTCATTCCCATAAAAGTTGCTCAGTGGCACAAGAAGCCAATGATCGACTTCTACGAGCCAAGCTGACTACTTCCAGTTTAGCATTTTGCTAACTTAAATGGGGATAAAATGATTCAATCATGCAGCTCCTCTGGACTTTCCAAATGCTATCGGACTGATTGTTTTACATTGAAACGGTCATTTTGTGAGGGTTGTGACACTAAAAAAAAACATATCCACTGATGTACAGACATCTCACAATGTAAGTCTATGGGAATAAAAAGTTTTATTTGGATTAATTCCACCATTTGGCCACTATGAAAGCTGGTCTCAAAGCCTGGCACAATACCTGAAGAGGACCCACTCCGTATGTATAAACGGGTCATTCTAAGGTAACTAAAACACAGCTCTTGTTTTCAGGTGATTATAAACCAATGACCATTTCTATACCATTTCTGCCGATAGATGCCCCTAAACTAGGGATGTCAGTTTCAGTGAATTTTGCTTTCGATAGCTGAACACACATTAACCATTAGCAAACTGGTAATTTTTTAATAAAGGAAAAAATAAATAAATAAAATGACATGAACTACACCAGGTCTTTCCTTTTAGTGTGAGGATTTATTAACTCAGTGATTTTTAGCACCCAATTTCAAAACCCTTACCACTTAGAGATGGTAAAATTTTAATGTTTTGTGTCATAAATGTCTCCTTTTTTTTTTAAACCTATCAACAGTTAACCTTTGACATCCCTACTCTAAATCCTAGACACTGGACCTTCATAAAGTGTTTACACAGGAAGTGAAAAGACTGATATTTTCTATGAGGTGGCAACAGATTCAAGTCCACCATTTGTCGGCAGTTAGTCTGAGTGGGCGGAAGTTTGCTGCAGAGATCAGCCTCTCATTGGTTGGAACGAGCCAGAAGTCCCGCCCTACCACCTCCGGTTGTGTAGCAGTTTTCAACAGTTTTCAACACGTCCTTTACTAACTTTTGCGGTGTTTGATCTTGCGGGGATGTAGCCATTTTTCTGCCATGGTTCGTATCCTGTAGGTGATATTTTTGTGGGCGTGTTACACCAAAACCTGTTTCCCCCGGGCAATATTTTTGCAAGCACACCGTTGCTGTGGCACCGCCCAGAACGATTGTGATTGGTTGAAAGAAGTACAAGCAGCCGGGGCGTTTTTTTTCTCCAATCTCACAGTGAGAGGCCCTGTCCAAATACCTGCACTTGCGCCCTGAGGTCTTCCCTGAAGTGCACTTGCCAAAAGTGCAGTTAGGGGCGTAAGTGCGCAAGGGATCGACGCTGTTTAAAAAGGAGAACTGGGACAGTTGTGTACACATCACTCCCTTTTGGGTCCAGCTGGTCCGTCTCCTAGGAGACGAAACATGGCGTTAGAGGAAATAACGTTGTTCGCAGCACTGCTGCTGCAAATGATAAATAGATACAATCAGCGAATGATGAGGAGGATTAGGAGCCGCAGGAGAAGGCGGCATCTACATCAGATCCAAGTACTGATGCTGATGCCCAACCAACAGGTAAATTAAATTAAATTTTACTCTTGAATTTACCTGTTAATAATGTGCATATTAGCTGTAACATCTTTTTTTACTCTACCGTTAACGTAGCCTAGATTACTGTTATTACTATTAAAAAGTTTTTTGCTTGGATAAATTGTGATATAAAATAAACTATAAAGACATAGGGTAATAAAATAATAATAATTAAAGACACAATCAAAACTGTAAAGTGATGTGGACTGTTATACAAACCTCCAGTCAACTGTAAACTGTATATTATTTCATTATTAACGCCCTGTCATGTATTATTAAGTCCACACAGCGTGTTGTTTGACGTTATGTTCCTCTAACGGTTGTTGTCAGTCGGAGTTAACGGCTCGCGGACACGTCAGTTACCGTTTGAAGATGGTGAGTTGTACCGACCAGGTGCAGTGTTACGGCGTCACGACACTCCGGAGGATTCTGGGTAAAATCCTTCAGGGAAGTGAGGTCTGATGCGCACTTTCAGAAGGGGTGTATTAAGGGCGCAGGTTTGCACCCCTTGATAACAACAGAACACAATTTGGACACCCTACGAACTTGCGCCCCTTAGCGGGAGTGCGCAACTGAGGGGCACATGGGCACAAGTGCGGGTATTTGGACAGGGCCAGAGTCGGCCCAGCCAGATCTTTCTTTTCTTGAGAAAGGTCTGGTGAGCGAGACTAGTCGGCAGTAGCCTACAGCTAAAAATAAATGCAGCAAAGAACAACCAAAATGAATCTTTAAAAAAAGTAATAATAATATTGTTGCAACCACTTCTTTTATTAATTTTTCGCCTCCTGATTTGGAAAGGTCAGCAGGCTATAGCTAAGTAGCTACCCATAGAGTTAAAGCCTAGCATGACTAGCTGTAAACTAAGCTAGGCTAATCAGCAAACAAAGCTAACTGTGGCTCTGTCATGTTTCTTCAGTTAGTAGCTGAGTGTTAGGCTTCATAATATGGTCTCTCTTTTTTTTTTTTCTTAAACAAAGCTTGGGTGACATTGTTTAACCAGAAATGTAACTGTTTGTCAAGCTAGCTGTTGTTGTTGTTGTTGTTTAGCTGCGGCGCCTGTTAGCCTTTTGTGTGTCCATACCTGTCTCTTTGAAGGGACAGTCCACGGGAGCGTACCTATGTTCCCCGGGTCCTATGTTCCCTGCTTTGTATGGGACCGGGGAACATAGAACCCTTTTTAATAATAAGGGTTCTATGTTCCCCGCTTTTCCCCAAAAGGACCCGGGGAACATAGGCCCTTTTTTTTAAAAAAGGGTCCTAACCCCTAACCCTAACCCCTTTTTCTCAAAAGGGTCCTATGTTCCCCGGTCCCATACAAACATATTTCCTTTTGGGGAAAGCGGGGAACATAGAACCCGGGGAATATAGGGATGACCCCCAGTCCACTCACATCATAAAAGACATATTTCATCTCGTAAGAACCGGGAATAGCCATACATATAGTTTATTGTATCTCCTGAGGTTTGGAGATATCCAGCTCTGACACTTTTACTGCCACTACAGTGCAATGGGGATTAATGGATATTTGTTTTTGCTGCGAGGCCATTTTGAAAACTCAACAGCAAGGTGTCTTTCTGTGAAACATAATGACATGCTGGTGTAAAAATACTGCAATAAACAATGAATAACTTATAAACTGTCCCCAGGATGTTAAAAAAAACATACCTCTGCAACTTCTCAGGAAAATTATCAAGAAGATGATGTCTAATAGCTGTTCAACTTATGGCGCAAATAAAAAGAAGAACCTTCTCCGCCTGTGGTTGGTCTGATGTCAGTCTCCAAACCAGGCTGTTAGTGGTTTGTTCCTACACCGTTCAAGTAATGGCTTTTACTTGCATGACAAATTTCACTGTAGGCGGAAGTTAACACCCGCACAAACCTCATCAGCCACCCCACTTCCCCAATTAAAATCTAAATGACTCACTCAGTTTGTTCTGGATACTGTCTTCCACTGAAACTGCCTCTTTATGAAGTCATGGTGTAAGTGTGTACTCCAGTAGCAATATTTGGCTAGTAACAACTATCTGGGTGTAGTATAGATATCCTGTATGATGCCTGGAAAGCTTTAATATGACACGGTAAAATATTACTCAGTATATATACAGTCAGGTCCATAATTATTTGGACAATGATACAGTTGTCGTCATTTTGGCTCTGTGCACCACCACAATGGGTTTTAAATGAAACAATGAATACCTGCTTAAAGTGCAGACTCTCAGCTTTCATTTAAGGCTTTTTTCAAAAATGTAGAATGAACCGTGTAGGAATTACAACCATTTCTTCACACAGTCCCCCAACTTTAAGGGCTCATAAGTATTTGGACAAACTAACATAATCATCAATTAAACAGTCAGGTTTAATACATGGTTGCAAATCCTTTACAGTCAATGACTGCCTGAAGTGTTGGACACATAGGCATCATCAGATGCTGGGTTTCTTCCCTGGTGATGCTCTGCCAGCCCTTTACTGCAGCCGTCTGCACTTCCTGCTTGTGTTTTGGGTGTTTTGCCCTCAGTTTTGGTTTCAGCAAGAGAAACGCATGCTCAGTTGGATTCAGGTCAGATGATATGACTTGGCCATTGCAGAACATTCCTCTTCTTTGCCTTAAAAATGTCTTTGGTTGCTTTTGCAGTATGCTTCAGGTCATTGTCCATCTGCACTGTGAAGCATCGTCCAATGAGTTTTGAAGCATTTGGTTGAATCTGAGCAGATAATGTAGCCCCAAACACTTCAGCTTTCATCCTGCTGCTCTTGTCAGCAGTCACATCATCAATAAATACAAGAGAACCAGTTCCACTGGCAGCCATACATGGCCATGACATAACAGTACCTCCACCATGCTTCACTGATGAGGTGGTGTGCTTTGGATCATGAGCAGTTCCTTCCCTTCTTCCTTCTCTTGTCTTGCCATCTGGTAGTTGATCTTTGTTTTATCTGTCCATAGTATGCTGTTCCACAACTGTACAGGCTTTTTAGATGGTTTTTGACAAACTCTAATCTGGCCTTCCATTTTTAAGGCTAACCAATGGTTTGCATCTTGTGATAAACCCTCTGTATTTATTCTAGTGAAGTCTTGTCTTGCTTACAAGAGCAGCAGGATGAAAGCTGAAGTGTTTGGGGCACCATTATCTGCTCAGATTCAACTAAATGCTTCAAAACTCATTGGACAATGACCTGAAGCATACTGCAAAAGCAACCAAAGACATTTTTAAGGCAAAGAAGTGGAATGTTCTGCAATGGCCAAGTCATATCATCTGACCTGAATCCAACTGAGCATGTGTTTCTCTTGCTGAAACCAAAACTGAGGGCAAAACACCCAAAACACAAGCAGGAAGTGCAGACGGCTGCAGTAAAGGGCTGGCAGAGCATCACCAGGGAAGAAACCCAGCATCTGATGATGCCTATGTGTCCAACACTTCAGGCAGTCATTGACTGTAAAGGATTTGCAACCAAGTATTAAAACTGACTGTTTAATTGATGATTATGTTAGTTTGTCCAAATACTTATGAGCCCTTAAAGTTGGGGGACTGTGTGAAGAAATGGTTGTCATTCCTACACGGTTCATACTACATTTTTGAAAAAAGCCTTAAATGAAAGCTGAGAGTCTGCACTTTAAGCAGATATTCATTGTTTCATTTAAAGCCCATTGTGGTGGTGTACAGAGCCAAAATGACGACAACTGTATCATTGTCCAAATAATTATGGGCCTGACTGTATAGATATATATATATACATATATATATACATATATATATATATATATATATATATATATATATATATATATATATATATATATATATATACACATACAGTGGTGGAAAAAAGTTTTCGGACACCCCATGCATTTGTGAAATATTGCATTAAGAATCACTCTTAGGTCTTCAGGTGCAATTTCTTTTAGTACAGTCACAGCCAAAATACTAAATAAATCCTAAAAAAAGCCATTAAAAACTTAAAATTGATTGGTTCCATTAAAAATACATAAAAAATTTTGAGTATTGGGTCATTTTGGTACCAGTGATGAAGCAGGCAAAACCGCCGAATGACATCACAGGAGCTTCAGCAGCAGTGGTCAAACCAAACGGGTGTCCAGTGTTCCACCTGCACTGTATGTGGCCGACTTTTAGATCATGGCTTAAGGTCCTACAAGGCTATCAAGAAGCCCCTGATCAATGAGAGACAGAGGTTAGCCCGGCGTCGTTGGGCCCAGGCACACAAGAACTGGACAGCCAGGAATTGGAAGATTTTGTGGTCAGATGAGTCCAGTTTCCAGCTTTATCTTCCTCCTGCTAATGTGAGGGTACGCAGAAGACCAGGCGAAGCATTATCTCCAGCATGTACAGTACCTACTGTCAAGCATGGTGGAGGCAGTATCATGGTTTGGGGATGCATGAGTGCTGCTGGTGTTGGTCATCTCACTGTCTGTGATGGCACATTGAACTCTACCAAGTATTGTACCATTCTCGAAACCCACACGCTCCCTTCTGCATGTGCACTGTTCCGTCGAAGTAAAAACTGGATGTTTCAACAAGATAATGCCCCTTGCCACACATCCAAGGCCAGTAGAACTTGGCTGCAGGAGCACAGTATCCAGGTCTTAGAGTGGCCAGCTCAATCCCCGGACATGAGCCCCATTGAAAATCTGTGGTGGATTATCAAAAGGTCTGTTTCAAAGTATAAACCAAAGAATTTAGAAGAATTAAAAGCAGTAATTCAGGAAGAATGGGACAAGATTACCCCTCAGCAGTGTGAAAGGCTCGTGGGGAACATGCCAGCCAGGATTAGAGCTCTACTACGTGCCAATGGCAGGACTACTAAATATTAATTTGATGATGTGATGGTTTATTTATTTTTTGTTCAGTTTTGACCACATTCTCTGTTATTTGTTGACTCTGATACCGACAATGTTGAGAACTGACATATTGAAACTGTCAAGAATTTAGTTTTGTTAGTTTTTCTTGTAAACAATAAACAAAAAAATATAATTTGTATTTGTTTGTATCTGTCTAATGCAGCCACACCTTTTGAAACACAAAAAAGATTTTTCCACAAATATTTCATGATAATATTTGAGACTGTGTAAAATTTTAAGGGTGTCCGAAAACTTTTTTCCACCATTGTATATGTATATATATATATATATATATATATATATATATATATATATATATATATATAAATCAAATTTATGGACAATTGAATGTTTAATAGTATAAAATGAAAAAAATCATCTTTTTCCATTGGTGCTGTTCTGTGCTCTCCATTTTCATGCTAATAAAAGTTTTATGATGATGAGTGTGCAAAGACCATCATCCACACAATTTCTTCTGAAACCTCAGTTGTGACAGACTGTGTGTCAGCAGTTTATTTAGGCAGCGTTTCCTCATCCTCGGTTAAAATCCACTGATAGAACTTTGTTTCTAAGCTCTCGTCATTTTTCTTGTCGCTCTCCACTGTCAGTTTGTGTGATAAATCTTAAAGGGGAGACACCCCAGGTGAATGGGGTAGAACTTTTAACTATGAAACTTCCCCAGTGTACTACAGGTTTATTGAAATTTTGTTTAAATATGCAAACGAGGCATTATTTAATTAAATATGCACCCATTGGCATAAATTGCTACAACAGAAATTTGGTATTTACAAAGCTTCCGCGTGACGAGAGAAAATTCTTAGAATTGTGATGTTTTCTTATAATTTCCCCTTAAAATTAAGACTAGATCCCGTTAAAGATAAAAGTTATTCACAGAGCATCTTAGACCTCAAAAGAGCTCCTAAGGTGAAAAACTGTTAGGAGCAGGGATGACTTTAAAGAGGCTTAAGAGTTTCTTAATCAGAGGAGAAAATGATGGAAAGAGGTCAGAGAAATATTCGTGAGTGAGTGAGTAAATGAAATGCTGCAGATTAGATCAGATCAAGGGGGAATACTATGTGTGGATCATCTCATTAGGGATACACACACATTTCCCACCTACAGTTTATCGCCAGAAATGAAATGATCACAACACTGAGATATTTGGAAAACTGGAAAGATGCAACACTACAGCAGCAATGACTTGGATCTGTCTCAACCTTCCATCAGCAGTGATCACATTAACAATGAGATCACTTTCAGGGTCAGCAGTTAATTTCATTTCCACTGAGTGTCCACACCTTGCAAGCTCACAAAAGGGCATGTCTGTGACAACCAATCACAACAGTAAAACAATGCATCACACCTAGCAACAGGGTCAACCACACCTGCTCACTAAGTTAAAAGTATCTGTCCCTTCCTTCTGTCCCCTAGTTGCTCTGTCGATGTATTAGAGTGAAAGCAATTCTAAAGAGGAATTTTTTCTCTTTTTATCACTCAAAATACTGCCAACAGTTATTACAAGAATCCATTTTCACTTTCTCTTGGGAATAAAATGTTATTTTAAGCAGGCTATGAATGGTATGTGAACAAACCCCTCGGTAAAAACCCAGAAGGGACATTATAGTGCTTGAGAAAAATGCCTTTAAAAGATATGTTTTGTAAAATGTCATACAATTTTAGACCAAAAAATGAGACACTACTGGTGGATTAAGTAAAAAAATAACTAATGGACATCACAATGAAACTTTTTTCGTATTAAAAGTATTTTTTTTTTTTTAAATTTTGTCTTTAAATGTGCAAATGAAGCATTATCTGATTCAGTATGGGCTTTTTCATTTCCAGAACAGATATCTGAAGTAACCACCTACATGTAAATGTGTAATTTGGCCGTTTTCTTCCCACTTCTCTGAAAGAGGATGTGGAAGCAAAAAAGCCCAGAATCTCAAACATGACCAGTGCATGACATCACATGGTGTCTCCTCTTAAAAAAAAAAAAAAAAAAAAGACATTCGTTCTGTGAATGTCGGACTTGACATAATCAGTGACTATATATAGCTGCTGATAGATTAAGCTTTCAAGTCTAAACTAGAGTATGTAGACACATTGTGCAAGAGTAACATCATTTTTTTCCCCCTCCAGTGTTGGGCATTTCCTCTGGAAGTTTTATGACTTCTCTAGTTCCAGATGTGAACTTGAGTAATACAATAACACTTGCAAGTCATCATTTCCTGTTAGATGATCCTGTCACTCTTTTGTAGAATGAAACTCCCAGCTGGTTGTGTTCAACAGTGCAGATTGACTCCTCATCAAAATAAAATCATAACAATGTGACAGAGAATTTGTATAAGAGACGATATTTTTTTAGGGTCAAACACTTCGCTCAGGATAAACAAATCTCCCTGTTAGCTTTGGGTCACTAAAAGAAAAAGAGGACTTTGTATTCTAATACTTACTCAATATTTAATATTTCATTCTCTCTCCCATCTTGTGTGCTGAAAAGCTTTTGTGGTGTTGTGCCATTAGTTGAAATGCTGTTTGACTGAGTTCTAAAGGAAATGACAATGATTGGTAACAGCTGTTTGTCAGGAAGAACTTAAAAAGGAATTCAGTAAATCCCAGTGCAGCCGTTGCTGTGTTCCTCTGCCTTACACACAGTGTGGAGTATGATCTCTAAAACCAAAACTACTGCCAACTTGTACTATCCTTCAAATATCAATAGATTATTTACTAATGCAATTACAATGAAATAAAAGTTAGGTTTTATCTTGTCAGCTACTTTTGAAGTCATAATTAACACATTTTAAACTTCAACCGACTTCAAGATCTGATTAAAAAATAAAGACACTGACAAAAGTTTTACAAGTCTGCCAGCAGTTTTCTTTTTATACGTTTGTACTCAAACACAATCACACCGTGCTCTCCAGTAAAACCTCCTACTGATGGCCACTGGGAGCTGTTAGTCGCCTTTCTTAAGGACATCTGGACTGGATATCACAACAAATTCCCTTCATTACAGCACAGAAAAATGTGTCTGTTACAAAGAAAGTTGAAAGCATTTTCAAAAATAAAAACAGTCTGTTGTAGTGTTGCTTTAAAAAAGCCCTAGGAGCATCATGTGATGGACCTGCTGCAGTCTTCGAGGCACTGGAGCCATCGAGAGTACCTCATCAGTCATGAGGAAAGCAGTTGGACCGATGCGGGTCCATACGCATCGTTCGCACAACGGGCCACCCACAGATACACCGTCAGACTGGACAAAGACAAAGAGGGAGAGTTAAAAATCATCGCAAGTCATGTCTCTGGGGGTGTTACAGCCCTTCTGCTTTAATGTTTCTGACTGTCAAAATGCTACCTGGTTAATTCAATTCAATTTTATTTATAAAGCCCAATATCACAAATCACAATTTGCCTTACAGGGCTTTACAGCATACGACATCCCTCTGTCCTTTGGACCCTCACAGTGGATAAGGAAAAACTCCCCATAACTAATGAAGGCTAACATTAAATGTCCATCACGGAAATTGTGCTGTACTTCATATAATATTTGGAGGCATCAGAATATCAGAATATTGATGTGTTCTTACACATTTCATCGTTTGTTTGCACATGATGAAGGCTGAGCCGGGTGTAGTGCAGTTGGGACAGTCTTTGACACAGCATGGGAGCGCGATTCTGTCTTTCAACAAGGTGCTGGGCATCTCCGACTTCAGAAAGTATTCCTGGAGACGACAGGAAGTTATCACATTTGAATACAATTTAGAGAGGTAAGGTTTCTCACAACTTTTCCAAAGTTAAAACATGACCAATCCTTCAAGATCTCCTCCACTAAAAAACTGTTTATGTCTTTGTCCCCTAAAATGTCAGACCTTTGCTTTGTCTCAAATCGAGTACTTCTGTACTTACACTTAAAATTTTGAGTGCATAAGTGCGTTCACACTGACAAGTATGGAAAAATGCAGTGCACTATGATTACCCGGCCAAGAAGTTGAGCGTGGAACTATGGACACTTCTCGCCCTCAATGGTCGCCATCTTGGCTATGTAGCGGAAGGGGACGGACCACTTTTCAAACTGGAAACAGCAGCCGAGGACGGTGCGACCGTGAACGTCGCTGCATTGTACAAATACATGTGTTTTTTCACTAAGCACCACTATACTGTTGTCGGGTATAAGCCAGCGGTATGTTTACTGGGTTAATTTAGCAGTCTGTAATGATTTGGTGCCACGAACGATAACGCGAATGCTAATGCTAGTTTGCTAACTAGCTAATTTGCGGTCATCATTTCCGGTGAGTGCACAGCGGTTTGAGACAACACTACCCTGTCAAAATTCACGCACTACGCCAATGAGTACATAGTGCACATAGTATACTACATGGAAGTGTACTAACGGGAGTATGTGATTTGAGACACAGCACAGCACTAACCTCACTTTGGTCTGTGCAAAGTTTGCCAACAGAGACGTGTTTCTACGGCGCTCCTAAAGTCTCGTGATTATCTTGCGCACACCAGTTAATGATCTTGTGGGAAAAAGTTATTAACTTGTGTTAATAATCCCACTTCCATAGTGAGATTAGGTATGTCACTACTACGGAAGCTAATCACTGTCAAATCTGAAACTGCCGGCAAAGGAACTGAAATCCTCCAATGTAGAGCAACTAACTACACTTAATGTAAAAATGTCAGACAGACAGACTACATCCTTCTTCTAACGTGAACTACCGTGATGCAGTCTGCTCTCCAGTAGCCAGACCAATCTCCTCCCTTTGTTGTAGCGCTGGACAAAGTGAAGCCTAGTAGAAGCAGCAATGGTGTGTGGGTCAGAGGTTTAGATACAGAAGGGAGAAAAAGCAGATGTGCTTTCAGCCCCCCCACAGCAGAGTATTTAAAACACAGAGTCATGCTGCCAGTAGCTACAAATATTTCTACTGTGTTATCATCTCTGTTTAGACTCAAGCCTGAAGGATCCAATTCTATGTATTCTATATTCCAAATAATTCTTGGTCTTTGGGAAGAATAGGGTTCAGTCTGAGGCCGAGCAGCTGTGTTGGTGGCATGACGGCTTCACAAATGAGGCAGCTCTGGCTCAGGAGGTAGAAGAGGTCGTCCACTAATTGGTCCCTGGCTCCTCTGTTCTGCATGTTCTGAGCCTCTGTAAAGAGAGTGGAGCCAGCTGGTCCCACTGTGCTTTCAGAACACCCTCACTGAGACGGATGCACTCCAGAGTAGGGGTGTAACTTGAGAGATTTTTGTTTTGGTATGTATTATGAAATATACAGCTTAAATTGTGTGAAAAATAATGCCCCAGCACTGAACAAGGCAGCCCACGTGATGCAACGGTCAACATGCTGTCTGCCCCTCCCACCCCCAGACCAAAATATTCTGCTCCAGTGAGACACTCAAATAATTTTAAGGAGCTTTTTTGGTTTTATATGCAGCTAATAAGACACTCAGGTATACCTTCGTCTTGAATGCAAGTCTTTAACGGCTGATAATGCAACATTTCCTTCCCACTAAACTATGTGGTTCCAGCATGTTTAATTTATCCACAGGCTCAGGCGCCAACAACAGCAATACATTCATGTCAACTGTATGAAAACAATTCGAACAAGAAAAGAGAAGTCCAACTGTGAAGTGTACACAAATTCAGCTTTAGTTTAGTCCTTCCTTTCTTTGTTTTTCTTTCTTCTTTTTATAGTGTGGCTTGATAGACTCCATCTGCTCACTATTTGTTACAAGCTGAGATCAGCTGGCAACAAGTCCACACTTTATAAAAGCACTTAGTCTAATCTGGCCTCCATGAAACCTGTTGGTGGAGAAACATTAAAGCAAGTTGTTGTTGACTTACTGCTTCTGCTGTGGCTTTGCTGTGGTTTGGATCACTGAGAACTAGGGTTGCACAATTCCAGGGAAGTTTCAAAGTTGGAAACTTTCCGTGGGAATTAACGGGAATATAGCAAAAATTTACAAAATTGAAGGTTGATTGCCTTAACAGGGAACTTAAATATAGTTGGGGGAAATATATTGTAGCATAATCTTGGCTAAAACAACCAGATTTAATGCACGGCAGCACTTGAATATCTATGCTATTCCTCAATCACATAGACACAGCACATTGCTTACTGCAGGGCTATTGAGGCCACACACCCTACATGCACTGTGCATTCCTCCATCACATGCACTGATGATTTCTACAACCCTGGAGTATTGAGGCCACACTTTAGGCACAGAAGTATTGAAGGCACACATTTGAGCTTGCAGACTACATAAAGTCAAGTAAGTTTTGATAATATTATGGGGTAAATATATTTGATCTATGGTATTAATGTTTAACTCGCAAATATTAAATGAAAATGTATTCATACAGTAGCTAGCTAGCTGGTAAGTTAGGTGCCAAACGTAAGTTAGCTAGCACCATTTCACTGACCATTTAAAGAGGCTAGCTCAATATGGTAGCCTGGTTCCAGACCATAGACCCCGCCCACTCAACTGAGTAGGCTTGCATCTCTGGTCTGACATACTTCAATGAATTTGCGATTTATCTCGTCCAAACGATGGACAGACCAATGAATGCCGGGAGTGGGGGCGGGCCTAGCGATTAGCCAATCAGCGCCACGCTGATGTCAAGCTGTACGCCGGTGGGTAACTGGTGAGGATAGCAACAATGGCGACCGCTACAGATCCTACAGACCACATTAATGATGCTATCGAGGTATTTCGCCACTACTCGCGTTAATGGAGGACCAAATTAAGGAAGCTGCTAAACTGGATTTAACGGTGATGCAGCTGGGCGTGCACGACAACGGAGATATTTTAAACGGGCAATGCTCGCTTGTTTTCGGCACCCCTGAGGCATGGATACTAATGACGTCAGATTCTGGGTGAGTCGTTGATCTCTACTGATTGGTTAGGGAAAAAATCAAATTCCCTCCCCCTTGTAAATCGCCTTCAATGAAAGCCATGTCAGACTGAAGGTTCTGGGAGCTTCAGTCTGACACTCAGGCTATCAATATGGTGCTAGCTACATCAAATGTGATGCTGTTTCTTCTGCCTCCTGCAAGACGGTTTTCTGTAACCATACAAGAATTTATACATCAATTGTAAAATATTTTGAAGAGTATTCCAGCTGTTTAGCTAACTATATATCTGTACATGCCATTGAATTAGTGTTTTTAAAAGCTTTTTTGTTATCTTATTTTCCAGAAAAATGCCACGTTTGCCGTCCGATGTGTGGAGGCAGTTTCCAAAATTCCCCAGCTTAACTTCCCATGGAAAATTTCTGGAAATTTACCGTACATTTTCCGCCCCTTTGCAACCCTACTTAGAACAAAACCTTTAAAGTACTTCCCTAAACAAGAGCACTCCATTAAGCTCTTCTGTCCTGGTTTATTAACAGTGACATCGATAGGTTTTCATTCTTGTGACTCCTTGGACGCTACAGTTGGTCAGTTGAGTGGGTCACAGGGAATAAGAGTGGGTCCTAGGGATGTGCGATTATGGCCAAAATGGCAATTTTTTTTTTTTCGGATCAATATAAAGATCACGATTATTTGTTACCATTATTCATTAATCTTAGGCATAAAATATTTCACATGTAAATAAACAGAACACTTCCTCCACTTCTATATTGTGCTACAATCCTGCTAATTAACAAATCTTTGCATCAAAATAAGATTTCTTCACCTGAGTTCAGTGGATCTCCGTGAAGCGCATATCAGTAAAGTTGTAGCTAAAATATAACCCAACTAAAAATAATTACGCAACCACAAGGAAACATTGGCCAAATGTGATTGCTTGGATTATTTCAGTCTGTCTTTGGGAGCTGGATGGATACACTGATGTGGTGCACAGTGTCAGTGTTATGGATGTCTGAGTTGACACTGGACAAGAATGGAGATCAACTGAGGTAACACAAGGTAGGCTTAGTGACGTTAATCCAAATAACGGATCCCAAAAAGTGGAGGCTGGCTGTTAGTTTAGGAAGCACTTAATTTAATATGCAGCAGTTTGCTATGAGTGGAGCACACATTTTAAATATCGCAGTAGATCACGTTCATTTAATTGTGGAAAGCTAAAATCTTGATCAAGATTAATATATTACACCTGAGGTAATATCCTACATATCCATGAAATCAGGTACCTACTATTAACTTAAAAATATCATCTAGAACAGAAGGTGCTGTAAAAACATACTGCTCCATAATTCCTGACAATGGCTGAAATATTTAAGTTCAGATCATATCAGACTACACCCATACTGAAATCAAGTATTTTTCAAGTATCAGTGTTTACAGTTAAACTGTAAAATATGGACATTTTTTACTGCCTAATATCATTTATGCAGTGTTGGTCAGGCTGTAGTTATTGCAGTAGGCTTATTTCAGCAACCTGACCTCACTGCCTCACTGACGTCATTCAACCCACGCTTCATATATATATATATATATGTATCACAAATGACACTAATGGCCTTTAACACCCTTGTAAAAGTGTGAGATATGGGACTTTCAGAACCACAACGTCATCCTGCTTCTCTTTATCACTGCCATAATATCCTGATAGCTACATGAGAAGATGGCCTAAAAAACTATCAGAGTAATGGAGGTGGTAAGAGGTCATCTTTATAAAAGTTAACGTATCAAGAGGAAGGACTGGGTGATAAGATGAGAGGAAATGGAAATAAAAGCATGAAAAAATAATGTGATATGATGCTGAAATTTTGCCTTAGCTGTAAATATGTGCAGATGTTTGTGCATCATTGCATTACAAGAATAAAAGACTTAACAGTGGCTGTTTGAATTTGAACATGTAGTGGTCAAGTGCAAACATAGATGAACCTGCAGAGGCATTCAGGACAAGAAGTGTGTGAGTCTGTCTTACCCCAGCCACTGTGAGAATGCGGCGGACGGTCTTAGTGATGATCAGTGACGTTCTGGCACGAGTCACCGCCACATACAGCAGGTTCCACTCATCGTCAGAGACATCACCTGAGCAGGGAAGAGACATATTTAAAGTGTGCAAATATTATCCACTTTTTTTAATTGCCTTCAAATCTGCAATAAGCGAATATCGGTTGGTATACCGGCCTGGCTATTTATCAGTCTAGCTAAGCCCTCCCTCAAAATACAAGTGTTAATAAGATGCTGGAAACAGATACAGTTCCTCCTGTATAGGGTTGCTGAGAGAGTAGCTTTTTGGCAGACAAAAAAAAAAAAATAAGTCTTTGACCAAAGAAGCATACCAAATCTGAATTCTGGATTGAAGTGCAGATTGTGCTTTGAGGCTGGAACCTTAGCAAAGTCATCGGTGATCATCACAGCATCAAACTCCAGACCTTTGGCCTTGTGTACTGTTCCCACTATGAAGTCTGGAACAAAACAGGAAACATCAGTAACAAGAGAGTCAAGTGCTTTATACAGTTTTTAACCACTATATAAGAGCAGAAACAGAGAGCAAAAGCATTATTCTTAAAGAAAGTACAGATAATTTTTTGTCACTTGCTCTGCTGTTTGTGAGTTCATTCTATTACCCGCTCTGTGGAGGTCCTGCTCAAACGAACTTTCCAGGCGCTTCACCAGTTCAGGGATGCGCTTTCCGTATTTTTCAACGATGCTGAGTTTGCCCTCCAGCTCTGCGTCCCCGGTCTGTGTGAGGTACTTTTTAAAGGCCCAGTAGGGACTTTCGTGTTTTTTTCTGGCGAAGAAGCGAATCAATGGATCTTTGATGACTGAAGGCAGAGCAAAATCAACATTAATGTCAAAGGATTAGATTTTATCTTATCTTTTTAAAAGGATGAGTTTCACCCTTACTCCTTGTTTTCAAGTGCCACGTTGCCCCACAGAGTTACAAGGGGTAGTAGTTGAAATTGTCACCTACGAAATGGGTCAATGGTTCAACCCTTCAAGACCCTGATTTTCATCAGTATCATCACTGATGGCGTTTGCATAACCAGACGCCATTATAGCAATAATGGTATCATCCCAATGACATTTGCCATTTAGCTGATAGAGATTGAAAAGCATGGACAGTCCTGATTCATTCATAACTTATGTTTCACGCTTTCAATACATCAAACAAGTCATCAAATAATAACACTGCATCATTACAAGGCCACTAATGCTGGTCTGTAAGCTAACGTTAGCAATCAGTGCTCCTAAACTGCCAGTCTGTACTGATATTAGAGGAGCAGTAACAAGTGAAGTAACTTTACTGCTTGACTTAAATTAAATTTCGGATGTCATGTGTCATCTTACTATATAATGACGAAAACTCTGTCTGTGTGTCTGTTCGACGTTTTTCTCCTCACTGACTTGGTCAATCCATGTGAAATTTGGCACAGTGGTAGAGGGTCATGGGAGGATGCGAATGAAGCGATATTACATCAATTGGCCAAAGGGGTGCACTATAGCAACCGATTGAAATTGCAAACTGTGAATAGGTATATCTCATGCCCTGTATGTCGTAGAGACATGAAACTTTGCACAGAGATGCCTCTCCCCATGAGGAACAAATTAGCTTTTTTCCGCCGTTTTGAATTTTTTGAAAAACACTTCAAATCGATCTCTTCCTAGGAAGTTTGACCGATCTGCATGAAACTCTGTGAACATAATCTAGGGACCAATATCTAAAGTTCCCTCTTGGCAAAAGTTGGAAAACTTACTAAAACTGAGCTTCTATAAGGCAATGAATATTGCGGAGGGCGTGGCTCATCACATAAAGGTGTATAACATCTCAAGGGTTTCACCGATCACCACGCAACTTTGTAGGCATATGACCACACATAATCTGAGGGGACCCCTCCATTTTTGACCCGATCAAACAAAATGGGGGCGCTAGAGAGCTAATTTCTTATCTAGGCCTAACTGCCATATCGATTTTTACTAAACTTGGTAGATATGTAGAACAGGACGCCTCAAGGTGACTAGAGAAATTTAACTCTAATTGGCAACTGGGTGGCGCTATAACAACAGAAAAATGCTTAAAAATGGCTAAAATGCGACCGCTCGCTGTGGCTCCCCCTGTGGCCGAATGTTGGTTGTTTTTTTTTTCCTAATTTTTGGTATGGTAAGCTGTACATAATCACAGAAACTGTCAGTGTGTCATTCTGTCAGTCAGTCATTCTGTCTGTCCCACGTTTTTTTCTACTCACTGACGTGGTCAATCTATGTGAAACTGCACATAGGCATTGAGGATTGGCATAGGTAGAAGGTGACAAAGCTACCAATGGGTATGGACTAGTATGTCTAAATGTAGGACTGCAAATAAATCAGCAGTAACAATAACATTAGCTTGCTAGTTACCCATTGAGACATCAGCATAGTAGCAGTTTTGTTTGTCATACCCATTGTAGAAAAGGACCACAATACATTGAGATGACATTACACTATGAGATGATTTCACATAACACTCCATTTGGATTGTAACTCTGAAAAACATCTGCTCAGAGGACCATGCAGCACCAACATTTCACCCTACCCCTCTATCCCAACAACAATCCAGACACCCTACCCGTAGAGACATGAATGCACAAAACGGAGAGTAAGTGCTAAGTGGTATGGGGTGAGTGAAGGGGTGAATCAAGATTGAGCCAAAGGGTAAATATATGTATGAATCTCACATCTTGGATTTCCTCCTCCTTCCATCAGTTGCCAGATGTCCAGGATCCTAGACAGACCGTAACCATAAACACCCTGAAGGAAAAGGTAGAGTTGTAAAATTCAGACTTCTCATGTGTACCTCGTCATCTTTCTTCCTGACTGAAAACGATTCCACTGATGTGATTATTGTTGTATTTCAAGTTGTGGGGTGATAACAACAATAACTGTGGTAAATTATTTGGTTCGTTATTTGAATTGCTATTGTTATACACTACTCTTTACTAGAAAAAAAATAATATTATTACTGCCTGCCAGTTACAATGCCTGTAACCTTGTGTGTCTTCATGATAGAAAATACAGTTGTGGTGAAAATGCAGTAATGTAATTTTGTGAACTTACTGGACTGTTCTAGCTGCTCTGTCATTATGTGCAGTTTACTGATGATTATTTATCAATAATCTCATTGTGTTAATATTTTGTTAAAGGCACCAACTGTAAACCCAAAAATACCGTTGCAATATCTCTAATGGTACTACTACTGGTAAAAAAATATCTTGATATTTGATTTTCTCCATATCGCCCAGTGCTAATACACTCACTCCTATGAAGTGGATCCGGCAGCTCGCGTTGCAATCTGTGAGCCGGACGGCTTCGCTGAACACGCCAAGATTGCATCTTGACAAGATGGCCATCTTCCCTCGGCCAAGACTGACACCCGTCATCATAGCTGCTCTAATCCTCTCTGCTGTCTCGTCACACACACCACCTGTGGATGGACATGTAGCACACACAGACATACTAACCAAACAGTGAAATCCAATATGTTCATCTTACAAATTCCATGTAGGGTTGGGTTGGTATGGAGGGGAAAAAAAAAAAAAAAAAAAAAAAAAAACTGTCCAGTTTTTGTGAAAAGCTGCATCAAGTCGGTAATACTTGACTTAGACTTTGTGAGTCCCGGGTAGCGGGAAAGGGACGGGCAATCCTCACTAGGCCTGTCACAATAACAAATTTTGCTGAACGATAAATTGTCCCAGAAATTATTGCGATAAACGATAATATTGCCGTTTTGATACCATTTTTCAACTAATATAATAATAATGGTATAATAATGCAAGTACACCCTTTTAAAGATAAATAAACTTTTATTTCTTAAGAATATTTAAAATTGGAATTGTATTATGAAAAAAGACATTGTAAATATCCAAAATAAATAATCAAAACAACCAAAAACAATAAATAAAATGGACCCTTGTCTTTCACGTTGTTGTACAGTTGTGGAATTGCCATTTGTGACACGTATGTTTTCCCTGGCAATTTGTACTGCTGGTCAAATGTTTGTAACATTTGTCGAAATGCCGGCTTTTCGACAGTGTTAAAGGGCTGCATCTCTTTGGCAATGTAGCGAACTACACCGTCTGTGAGTGCGCACCATTTGGCACTGTCACGTTTATATTTTGTTTGCTTCATAAACGCCCCAGTGATGGTGGACTGTCGGGAAGACGTTGACGGCCCCTCTGCCTCTTTGGTAGACGTTTTTTTTCCCAGCTGGGAAAACTGCAACAGGTGGTTGTGTTTGAGGTGAAGGTGCATGTTTGTCGTGTTGCCGCTTTTAGCATAAACTGTTTTGAAACAAATGCGACATACCGGCTCATTTACGTTCTGTGGTTCACCGCGGTCATTTGGCTTAAATCCAAAGTGTTCCCACATGTCAGCTGTTGCTTTCGGCTTAGAAACCAATTCCATTGTTATTTATTCCTCCAAATCTCTCCCTCTACTCCTCACGTGCCTCTCATGCTGCAGTCTGTGGTGCGCCTGGTGCCCTGCCTCCCCACACAGAGACAGAGTGAGTGACAGGAGAGTTCACTCCTCATTACGCTAAGGAACCGAGAGGAGTCAGTCGAGACGGATGCAGCGAAGTTAACTCATTATCCAGTGTCTTTGGTAAAAGAAAAATTATCGAGCCCGGCAAACTTATCGAGGTCATTTTTAATTATCGTGCAATTAATTGATTTATTGATTATCGCGACAGGCCTAATCCTCGCTGATGTATTACATCCTTTGCATGGTGAGTATGAATTATTACCATCAGGACGGAGGTAAAGAGTGCTGCCTCTTAGGACTTCCCATGCCCAGAGGTCCTTTATACCTTTTAGCATTACTCTGATAAATAGAATGGGTGAACCTGGGTGATGCTATGTGGCCGCTTTGGTTGTATCGTCTGTTGTATCATTTGATGGATGTTTAAATTTTCTTTATTGTAATGTCCAATGTTATGAATTGTCTGAGAGTTCTGTCTGCAGTGTCAAGTGTTTGTGTTGTGGTGTCTTCATTGTAATGTTTTATGTAGGCTATCTTTTTCTGTTTTCTCTGACGGCCACAGACACAAGAAAAATTTCCGAAAGGACAATAAACAATATCTATCAATCTATCGATCTAATACCAGATTTTTGCCACTTGGGTAGGCAACTGACTCATTTAAAATAAAAAACGACCTTAGGACAACAGAGTGACAGTTACACGTTGTTTCTTTTATTCCTTACAAATAAATTTTGCAGCTTACTCAATCAGTGCAAACAAGGGTTGCCTCCTTTGTCTGGCTCAAAGCCAAAGTGTTGCCATAGTGGCGCATTCTTTGATTTATTCGAGACTAAACTGTCCGCAATTATCGACTCCCCAGGCTACAGTAGAGGCGCATGCGCACTCGCACCTCCTAGCTCAGTTCCCACCCCACCCCCCCCTCTCTTGCTCGCTGTGCGCTTGGCGAAGAGGCAGACACAGGTGCTCACAGACTCAGGCGTACTATAAGCGAAGGAGTGTCCACAGGCATTCGGGCTTCCAACCCTACTTCCATGGCATCAAAAGCATTTACATTTTTGACAAACATTGTATTTCTAAAGTCGACAAAATTATTAAAAGTTTGCAGTGTTTACCTTTTTGTTTTCCTCCCACCAGAATCTTCTCCACTCCCTTGCACACTTTAAGGATGGTGGCGCCCACGTAGGCGATCTCAGCACCGAACCGAAAGCTCTGAACAAAGACAGCAGCAGCATGGAGGTTACTTTTCTCTGATTAACACTAAACTGCCGAGAGTTAAACACAAGAGTATGATGAGGAGTCACCTCCAAATGAATAGAGCCAGATGTGGAGGTGAAGGAACACACAGATTTAAATGCACACAATATGTCTGAATAGGAGTGGATAGAGAAGTGCTCTACAGATGTAATATGCTGGAGTGTCATTAACATGTTGCCACTTCTTGTTTCTCATTGTCTTTTGCCAGTTTGTCATGAATATGTTTTGAGCTCTGGCACCACAGTTACAACCATTTTTGAGTCACGTAAACAGGAAGTGTTGGTATAGCTGTGGGCTAGAGCTGCTTTTGGTGGATCTGCAGTAGTTAAAGTCAAGCTGCATCACCCATGAGCAGTTCTTGTTTACACTGAACTGAATTTATTTTTAAAGTGAAGAAAAAAATCAAAATTTGGTGATTACGTGGCAAGACATTAAAAGGACATTGTGTAACATTTTCAGGTGTTTATTGGCAAAAATTGATGTCTGCATTCATAAATATGTCATCACTGGTGTACTATTACCTCCACAAATAATCTGACTTATTCTCGTAAAAGGAGAATTTCGGATTTGTTTGTACATTGTGCGGTAAGTCGTCTGGGGGGTTCCATTACGTTTCGCCATCTTGAGAATACACCCGCCAGCAAGGGACATACAGCACCGCCTTCGGCGTTTTCGTTGAGAGCCAGGCCAGCACTGCGTGACTGAGGAGCTGAAGGAGAGGAGCAAGAGGCGCTTCGCTACTACCCTGGCAAATCTGAAACAAAGTCCCACTCTTTGAGCATAATGCAGGATCATGCATATGCAGCATCATGGGAGACGGAATCCTTGTCGCCAAGAAAGCGCAAAAGGGAATAGAAAAGGCAATGTGACCGGTGAATTAAAAAAACGAAGGCCCACATCGGGGTAGCCTTTCCCAGGTAGAGAGAGCTGCTGAGGGAGAATGGTAATGCAATCACAGGCCAGCGCCGCTGTTGGCTGTTAGCCGCTCTTAGCGGCCAGTTGCTAACAGCCTCATCCCTCTCCTCGCATCACTGCGCCACTGTTAGCCGCTGTTAGCGCTGGCCTGTGATTGTATTACCTTTCTCCTTCAGCAGCTCTCTCCACCTGGGAAAGGCAACCCCAATGCTGACCCTTGTTTTTTTAATTCGCCGGTCAAGCTGCCTTTTTGATTCCCTTTTGCACTTTCTTGGCGACAAGGATTCCGTCTCCCGTGATGCTGCATAATACATGATCCTGCATTATGCTCAAAGAGTGGGACTTTGTTATGCGGCAGTAGTGCCGCTGGCCACTAACAGCTGTTAGCGGCGCAGTAATGCGAGGAGAGGGATGAGGTGTGTGAGGTTGAGCCACTTGTCAGTTGTCAAAGGACAAGACGTGATTGGTTTGTTTCAATTTACATCCGCCCCAACAGTCCTACGTTTTGATAGCCCTAATTTAGACTGGCCAATATGATGGTGAGGAGGGGGTTTGTCAACTCGCGTTGCCTGTGCCTGTGTAGGAGCCTGAATGAATACTCCATGAAGTATCGGATGACATGGTTTCATCAGTGTTATCATAGCTTTTTGGTACACAGCGGCTACCGTTGTTGCAATACATGTTTGAAACAGTGAGGCGCTAGAGTGCGCCATCTGTTTGAATACAATATATGATTTCAACGTTAGATGGGAGAAATTCCTACACACTGTGGCTTTAAGTTAACTGAGGCACTTTTTGAAACTGGTTTTAACTTGACTTTTGGACTTTTATCCTGAATCAACATTGTTGATGCTACTATTACTGGACAGAGTAAGCTAAGCAGATTCCAGGTGTGTGCATGTTCTCATTTGGCCAACTTATGACACAATTTTTTATCTTAAACTATGGAGGGGAAAACAATGAGTTGGCATGTCCCTTTTCTGATTTTTTTGTGTGCTCTGTACAGACAGTATTATGGAGTTTTGTTTTTTTTTTTGATAGCCCTAATTTAGACTGGCCAATATGACTTAAAACTAATATCGCAACACGTTTAGGCTACATCTCAGTTAGGGTTGCAGCAGTATGACATTTTCATGGTATGATAAACATCTCAGAAAATAGTGTGGTATCACAATATACAATATTAAACAAACTATTATGATTATCAGTTACAATGATCCTTAATGGAATAAAAACAGAAGGGTTTTTCTTGGTTGAACAAACACCTTATAACTTTAACTGAAACCATTTTTCTCTCGCTAAATTGAAGATCAGATTCTCCTGCCTGTTTCATTTTTTTTTCCAATACCATAGATAGTTATCATACAGTGTACTGTCATTGCCTGTCATTATCATTGTCATACCACTGTATACTTTGAAATGGGTATGCCGCTGCAATACACATACATGATATAGATCTTGATATTTTGAAATACTGTACTACTGAAGTACAAAACTATTAAATGATCTACAGTTACAGTGAAGTTCAATGAAGTAGCTACTGCCGTATAATAAAGTTTAATAAAGTAGTTAGATAAAATATTGTTAAAATACAGTTAAATAAAATACTGTTATAATACAGTTGAATAAAGTATTCTTATAATTTAATAAATAAAAGCGGGACTACTGGTGCTTTTATTTTGAAGCACCTGGCTTGTCTCTAGCCCAAAGCGTTGGGATTTTTGCTGTGAACTTGACGCTTCCAGTCAACATATAGATGTTAGCAGTTAGCAAATAGCGATATAGCAGAAAGTTAAACCATTACCACTGTGCCTCACTGAGATGGAAACTAACAGCCCTCCAGTTCATATATTAACAGTAGTCGCACTAGTGTTCCATGGTTGCAAAATGTGACTAAATAGTCACAACCTGGAGCCCTGCGGATATAAAAACACGATCCTCGCCTCAAACACTATCTCAGGAGAAAGTGATCTGGATGAGCGGAGGAGTGTGTGCGATGTATAATGGTTGTAAGTCTTTCTTTTTGTGCGTCTGTCTGTGAGAGTGAGGGAACCGAAATGCCGAAGCGAGTCTTATGCCAATGGCTTTAAAAAAAAAAAAAAAAAAAAAAAAAGTGAAATGTGGCTTGCCCCTGTGGAGCTGTGATGTAATATGCAACACTTGGAGTGCAATATGACAAAGAGTGAGGCATGCCCAGAGCCAAAATCTCCAAAAACTGCCAAACTGAAACTTTGGATTTGAATAAAGTCGTGGTATAAATCTGATTTCTTTAGGTAAGAGATTTATCATCTGTCTCTGTGGGAATGTTACCTCTATATGTGTGTGTAATCGTGCATACCTGTGTCAGGTAGTAGATGTGTGTGTGACCAACAAGGTTCAGGGCATTGACAGCTCCTCTGAAGGTGTAGATCTGCTGATGAGGATCTCCAACCAGGATTTTCCCACAGTCCTGGGACAGTAGTATATCCATGATGGCTAAGAGGGAGGAAGGGAGGGAAGAAGGAAGACGCCATCACCATCATAAAATCAAGGAAAAATTATCACCGTTATGCTTTCCACTATCCTGCAGGGCTGTGACAGTTATCACATCATTACCTGGAGTGCAGTCCTGGGCCTCGTCGATCAAAAGGACGTCGTATTGGTGAGACAAGCAAGGCTTCGGCTCTTGGAGCTGCCATAACTTCAGGTAACCTGGAAATGAGGAGTTCAGTTTATCACCTGTGCAGCATTCCCTCCAACATTAGAACTGAATTACTTAAATTCATTTGCAGTTGGCGTACCATCATGGACCATGTTGAAGCCTTCTTCTTTTGTCACATTCAGATCCTTCATTTTGTTCCAGATCATTTGTGCGTCGAGGACAAACACCTAGAATCGCACAATAACAAACAAGTTTGAATGAGACTTTGCAGTGCTCGTGCTTATTTTTTATTCACAAATCAGGTACGCCGTTTTCATACTGTACCGCTCTTTCACTGTCGTCTATAATCTCCCTGAGGCCGTCCTTGCTCTTGCGGGACCAGGGGACATGAGTGATGTTGATAGTCGTGTCTGTTGAAGCCATGAAGGTGTTGAGAGTTGTGGTCACTATTTTGGCCTTTGCAAAGCCACCGTGACCTTCAGGCAGAACAGAGCTGATGGCGAATGGTTTCAGGTTGGAGATTAGCTTCTTACGTTGATGGTATCTGCGGCAAGAAGGACCACATAAGCACGACAGGTGATGTGGTTTGAGAATAAAAACAACTGATGCACACTGCAGTTCAAAGGTTTTGAATCTCCTACCATTGAGTTACATTATGATTCATTCATTCATTTGGTGTCTGAATTATACTGATTTTATCTGTTAAAACAGCCATTATTCAAGGAAAGAAGAAAAACATCAATAAAATGAGCGGCAGAGTACCTCATTAAAAAAGGGTTAAGGTTGTTTTACTGCTGCACTTGTGAGTCACCATGGACACATCCACAGATGTATCAGATAACACTTAAGTTCAGTTGTTAAGCAGAAGTGCAGTTTGTTATTTTGGTGGTCACACACGTCAGCATGGAAAGTTTTGTGGGCTGCAGATATTAGTTATTCAGATTAGGTTGACATGAAGTCTTTTACTTTAAATGCTTATCATTGATGTAATTCCTCAAATGATGGCATTTAGAAACATTACTGATTAACATGTAAGTTTGAGAGTCACCCTCCTCCATCTCTGGGATACTTCAAGTTCTCTTGGTTATTTCAGAATTTGTCTCAACAACTGGCACAAAATGTTTATCCAATTTCTTTTGATTTGTCAGACATGCCCCTAAAAATGAAGTGAGCAGTCAAACTTGTGTGTACATGAACAGAAAGCCAAGTGTCAAAATACAGAAAGTCTATGTCACCCTCTTTATACCCACAATATGTATTTATAAACACAAAACTCAACATCTATGACAGCCACTAGGAGCATCTGACAGGAAACTTAGGTTCTCACCTAATACCAACTTCTCTGAAAGCCATCGAGTGGATAGTCTTGCAGGACACATTGCGGGGGAAGCGTCGCTGCGCCTCAAGGGCCACTGACTTGTTGAAGGCCACATACAGGAAACGGAGGTGCGGCCACTGCTCGGCGTACTTCACCAACGTGGTCGTCTTCCCTGTACCTGTGGCAAACAGCGTGATCATTAAGCAAAGACACTATGGCCTCTGATCTGCGTGGCTGGTCCACATCATACTTTACACAGCAACACTGTTAAAAACTGATCTCTAACATTTCTCTCTGTTAGCATCAGAGTACAACATTTATAAACACACACTACTGCAACGTTTAACTGAATTTAGGAGTTTGAAAGACAGAATGTAACCAAATTTCTGATATGAGGAAATGAAACAACACATTTCACATTGTATTACAAAACCTATTCTTCAATAACTTCAGTAACTACAATTACTTAACACTCTGGGTCTCTGAACAAGAAAATAATTATCTAGTGAAAGGGTTCCCCCTGGTGATGTTTCACACACTTTACATTTAGACTAGTCCTCCCGTTACACACAGACATTGCATGTGGATGAGGGCTATGGAGTCATAACAGTGTCATAAATAAGATCAATACTACATTCACAATGCACACGGGCAAGTTAAGGTCACAACTACTTCCTGTTGTCCGTGCTAAATAAACTCCCACCAAAGCGAAACTCATGTGAGCAGTCACTGCTCAGCTTTGCCCTTTGCCCAACAGCTTGGCCCTTTAAGGAAAAGCAAGAATAGGGCAAAGAATAAGGCGAATTAAAAAAACACCAGAAAAAGTCAATTTAATGTATTGTTAAATATACACAAAAATAAATTAACAATTAAATATGAAAATAAATCAAAATGCTTTTAATAATTATTTGACATTATTATGGCACTCCTATGACTAAATACAGGCCTGCAGTGGAAGGCTAAAAGTGTAATTCAATTATTTCTATGTTCAAATGTAAATGCTGTGGGTCTGAGTCAGGGTAAATATTAAGAGTGTGTGTGTAAATTTTACACTGATATTCATCCTTGACTTTAACTCAGTGTTATTTTTTTATTTTATTATTTTATTTTAGTGTGTTCTTGACGGAGTAAAATTATTTTACAGACCATGGATGGCTATGGTGCCATGAGCAGCTGTCACTGTACCTGCAAAAGCCACGATCTTGACCACATGGTCTTCCTGGATGTTGTGGCTGAGGATATGCTGCTGTTCACGTGTGAGCTGAATCTGAGGCCGCCTAGCAGAAACACAAAAGTACGACTGGTAAAAAGCTAAAACTCCCCAGATATCCATGACTTCAGTTCAGTTTCTGTTAATGAAGGGTCACATGATCAGGGAAACGCATGCATTCAGGTCCTCACCCACTCTGACTGGAGTCGACAGGAAAGGCGCCACTCTCCATGAGGTTAAGTACGTAGTAGATGTTGTAATGCAACCTGGAGAGACACAAAAAATGAATTGTAGAGAGGCTGACAAGAAAAATGTGGGAATTGAAAGAGATAGATTATATTGATAGATTTTTTGTAAGTGAGGTTGTATGAGGTACTTCTCCATAGTCCATGTGTTACCTACAGGAGAAGCTGGCAGGAGTACCACCACTTAACCTAAGCAACATATTGCAGTGGAAGGAGCAGCAGCAAACCTTATTTTAGCCAAGTAAAATATCAGTTGAAGTGTACGTTATATTTAGAATATTTTCACCGCTTTAGGTTGCCAAAAACATTGACATTTGAAAGTGTAAGTTTAGATTTAAAGTTGCACGATAACACAAACAAACATCTGACTGAGGCAGCAGTCCTGTGTTCTGTGAGGCAAAATTATTTTTGTCAAAGGAGTCTTGTGGCTTTGAAGTGAGCACAGATGGAAACAATGGCTTCAATTTCCCTGTGGGAAAAGCTGTCTGATGGTAAAGTGATAAAAAATATTCAAACTATAGTGTACACTTGAATGAAACTCTTTCTTTTGGGTGGGTCTTTTTCTTAGTGTCTAAATTATGTTCTGCTGCTGCCTCCGTCCACAGCAGTACATTGCTTTGCTCCTGTGGCTGTACTCTTGACTGCTTCTCCAAACTGTGGGTGAGCCGACCCCACTCTGCTGTAGGTCATACACTGTCTGTTGATGCGCGCCTCAAACAACCCCACTTCAAAACATTCCAACTATCAGTTTAAAACTTGCAGCCCTTACCTGTTACTAATCTTAATGTTACTCCTCTTTAAAGCGAGCAACATCATGGCCATGTGGCTGAGGTACTCTGTGATGCCGGTGTGTGACATGCAGCCGGTGAGCAGAGACACCAAGGACTGCACGTCACCAACATTCTCACTTAGGATCAGTATGACAGCCATGGCTGCGTACGGGTTGGGACCCTGGAAGTTGGACACAAATGACATCAAGACCTTCAATTCTGATCTAAGTTCCATAGTGGTCGTGTACACACAGCACTGGTGTATTTGTGTGTGTGTGAGTGATACCTCATTGCCAAGGTTATGGTACTTCTGAATGTCAGGAATACATAATCTGATTGAGGCCTCAGCCTGAGGAAAAAGGCGATGCTTCTTAACACACTCCAAAACGTCATCCGGCCTCACCCGCTCTCCGACCTTATGCTGAGCCATTAAACTGAACAAAACACAGACAGAGGAGATAATTAACACAGTGCACATTCTAAAATCTATGCTTACCAGCATTCACATACTTTTATTCATGGTCATTTTATGTATTTATGTTGTCATTTCAATGAAACTGATCTGCAGTGACACAACGACACCAAGATCAGAAAATAACTTTAAATATCAAAGAATATACTAACGACAGTTGTCAGGACATCACACTGGATCCAAATACTAAGCAGCTTTCTGCTGCTATAATTGGTTGGCTTAGTCTGAGCTTTTGCTTTGGAGGTTTAATGTCTGTTATTTATCTGAAAGTGACAAGTTCCATATTTGTCTCCTCTGTCAACCTTCTACCACTTTGTCTTCTTTAAATTACAACTAGGGATGCTCAATATATCAATGGCAGATACACTGACTGATGCATTGGCCGATAATTAAGAAAACTAAATAACTGTTCTTATTATTGGAATTTCAGATGAATTCCATCCAATACTTGAGAGCCTGATGTAGACTAGGGTCTTAAAACTTGGTTCTGAATGGATATTTTTGTCTCTCTGTCTCCAGCTTCACGCACACACAGTAGAACAGAGGTCATGGCGGAGAGAACAAACTTGGAATTATATTTTACTCATATACATTTTAATGATTGTTATCCATAAGTGCCATAAATCTGTCAGTACGGGAGATAGTATGAGGGCTGCTGAGTAAACCATCCCACAGCTGCAACATGAGCACTTTCTCAAACAAGCAGAACATAAACTTGCAGTGTGACGTCTTCAACCGCTCGCTCTGAAGTCAACTCCCCGTCTCTTTTTTATTATGAACGAGCTTAAAATGTAGACTCATTACATGGAGAGTTGAGCCAAATTAGCCATGCGTTAAAATTAGTTAAACAAAGTTGTTTGGAAAAACGTCATTTGAACTCTGTTGAGGCTAAAAACAGAGTTCAAATGACGTTTTTCCAAACAACTTTTATGTCGGGGCTTCAGGACACTTGGATCACTACGGACGAGCAGTCTGGAGATATTTTGTGGTTTCAATTATGTGTTTTTGGACGTTTGAATCTGAGGCACCTTAAGCCTCCATTAGGTGGAGTTTTTTTGCTACCCCCTCTCCCCTGGGATCTCCGCAAGTGATGTGAGGACTCTCAAACTTCACCTGAGCCTCCCTTGGCATATGGGTGAGTAGATAATGGCTGAATTTTCATTTTTCGGTGCACTATCCCTTTAAAGGCCCTGAAATGCCATACCGATGCATCTCTAATACAAAACATTACAGAGACTCACTTTTTATGTATGTACTGTTACAGAAATATTCCCTCATTAAAGGTATACATTGCAGAAAATGTAAGACTCATATGAAAGAAATCTTTCTAAATCACCACTCAGGACTCACTAGAACTGTTTGGCAGGGTATGCATCTACAGAAACTCTGCCCTCTGCCTCTATTTTCTCATTTCTTGTCATTTTGCTGTGTTCAGGACACTCCTGGGCACAGCACACATGTGAAGTTGGGACTTAAAAGGGAGTAACCAGGTGCCAGACCACAAGCAGCACACATCCAAGAGGAAGCTCAAGATGGCATCTGGGTTTGGGTTTGACTTTCACTTTCACGGGTGACAACAAACAGTTAGTGACAATACCTGCATAGTATACAGTACCTATAAGAAAATGCAGACTTACGCAACAAGGTATCGTATGCTGTGCTGTGATGATGCTGGATCCATTATGCTGCTGTTCTCCAGGATGGAGAGGATCTCCAGCATTGTTACCTTCTCCCTCATCATATAGCGGAAGTACTGTTTTTTGTAGGGGACAAACTGCAAAATGGAACACACAACATCCACAACAACTATGTTAATTTGGTGAACTTCAATTTACCACTAAGTTTGAGTAGGACTATACGGTTAATCTCTCAAACATACTGCTACCTGACTTCAACATTAGCCCCCTCACCCAGCTGCTGATATATACTTAATGTAAATCTGTGGTTTGTTTAACCTTGGTGTCCTCGACGATGTTCCTCCAGTGATGGCAGACACGGCTAACACTGCGGTAGAGGTCCTGGGCAGGGACAAGGCACAGTATTTGTCTCAGCACCTCCTCTGGAAGGTCATCCATGCAGCCCTGCGGCACCAGCAGGGCCTTGCTGCTGCCCAGGAGTCCATAGTAGGAATCAGGGAGGGCCTCCACCTCCTCTTCCTCATTGAGAATATCACATTGGTCAAATTCATCATCGTCCCCAAACATCTCTGCTGTCAGTCCTTCCAAATGATCCACCACTTCCTCCTTCTTTGTTTCAGGCTGTGACAGCATCTCAGCAGCTAAAAGGCTCATATCGTCAACCTCGTCCTCCTCTGCTTCGGGTTCTGCCGCCAATACAGCAGCTAGCAGGCTGACATCGTCATCCTCCTCGTCTAATTTCACATCCTTTGGCCCTTCACTAGGAAAAAGTTCTTCATTGAGTCTATTTGTGCAAGTGGAAGAGCAGGTCTGGGAGGATTTGTGCGGACTGGAGCTGATGACTCCTGTCACAGAGAAGAAGTTGTTGATGCCTCTCTGTTGGCCGGCAGGACTTCCTGGGACAGATGCTGATAGTTTACAGAGGGAGAGTGGATGAACGAAGATTCCATTTCTTACGTGAATTTTAGGACATGCTACAAAATATGGATGTATAGCACAGGTTTAGAGCAGATTACCACACTTCCGTCGCTTGGTGGGTGTCCTGGGGTAAAGCCCCCGGTTGGGGTCGCGATTGCCCTGCACATGGTTGACAATGAGGGGCTGGGTGAGGGCATTAGCGCCCTCTGCATGTTGTCCCAGATCATCACACTCCTCTGCAGTCAAATGCCTCCTTTTGGCCTTTCCTGGAAAACAACAATCATCAAACCACAGTATTAGGATTGTCTTTATGCAGTGCTAGACAATTTTTACTTTTCCTTTCTGTAATGGTCTGTACTAAGGATAGACCGATACATCGGCCGGCCGATATATCTGGCCAATATTTGAGTTTTTTACTTGTATCGGCATTGGCCGATACGCGCATGGGTTCGTGGATTTATTTTTCCCTGGCACTTTTTTTCATTTGAAAGTATGTGGTTAAGTCGAACAAAGCTGTTGAATCCTACTGTGTACAGTAGTTGTTGTTTTATTTATGCTTCAGCTTAAAAATGTGTTTATTTTATAAAGACATTACTGGAAGATTTAAGAGCACTGAACTCTTTTTTTTTATTTGAATGTATAATAATAATAATATTCTACCTGTTCTACCTCAACTTTCCATCTTGTTTTAGTATTTTTTACTGTTCAATAAATGTTTCTTATTTTAAACTTGAGACCTGTAATATTTGTTATCATTGTGTCATTTTTTTGATGTAAATTGAGGGAGCAAAAGCAGTATCGGTCCCTAAATGTCGGCTCAAGAAAATCGGCAGTCCATAATCGGTCATTGGCTAAGGGTGATGGAAAAAATTTGGTATCGGCATCGGCCCTAAAAAATCCATATCGGTCTATCCCTAGTCTGTACACTTTTAGTCTTAAATATGCTTGAGTTTGGGGCGTTGGTGGATTAGTGGGTAGAGCAGGCGCCCCATGTACAAGGCTGTTGCCGCAGCGGCCCAGGTTCGAATCCAGCCTGTGGCCATTTGCTGCACGTCACCCCCCCCGCTCCCCTTCACACTTACCTGTCCTATCCATTAAAGGCAAAATGCCCAAAAAAGTATCTTTAAAATGTACTTGAGCTAGACAAACATGCAAGTTTTGTACTGTGCATTATCATTTTGACTTTTAACAGCCAGTCATATCCTTAATTGGTTCTTCCTTCTTTACTTCACTGATTTATTTTTCCTTAAGCACCACACCAAACTTGTCCTTTTATGTCAATGACAGTTTTCAAAATTACCATTAATAAGTACAGTTTAGTGTTACCATCCGTTAACCTTATTGAGTTCACATGCCAATGTTCTATTCAAACTTCACTAAATACTATTTTATGCAGAGTATACATGTATGAAGTTATTTTAACAGTTATGTCTCCCGCTGCTGACACACGCAGCACGTTCAGTTCCTCAACTTTTAACTCACCTTTAACAGCCTTAACTCACCTTTAACAGCCATCTCCATCGTTGTGTCCAGCTCATTCGTATCTCAGTCACAAATCTAACGTTAGGTCACTTGGCGCTACAGAGAGAGAATATGTCTGAGTCTGCTGTGGGCAAAGTCCATCTTAAGTTAAGCAGAAATACCATCGTCGTAGTTTGCACAAAAATTCAGATATGAACCGTCGTCGCTAACCTTTAGTGTTAATAACTGCTAGCTTATTTGTACTTATGCTAACATTAACTACGTCTCACTTGAGTTTGTAAGCACGAACTTTTTCGAAACTTAAATGTAGCAGCTCTATATTAACTTACTGACGCTGACATTTTTGTCGTAGTTTTCGCGTGAATAAAGGCGTCGGAGTTAGCTTGTAATAATTTGAGGAAAGGTTTTCAACTGTTTGTGTTGGTCAAGAAGCCACATGATTGGCCGGCGCTTCTTCTTCGTGTAATGTTATTGGTGGTTGACATACCAGCTTAAAGAGGCATTATCGCCACCTACTGGACTGAAGTAAGAAGTGAGCAGTTTTTAACAAAGTTTGCAAATCAAGTATTAAATGTTTAATTTCTATACAAATCTGCGATGAAGCTGAGGTGTGTAAAATGTGTTAATATTTTAATGACGATAACAAAGTGAAAGGTGCAGTAATGAAAACATACAACCAGGGTTTATTATTTTGGGTGAGTCCTCCATTGAAGAAAGTCCATTGCATATCACATCATATTTTCCTGAGACTCATGGGAAATAAAATTTGAACTTTTTAAAAATACTTTTAGTAATTGTGGTATGAGAAACATATCACAAAGATATTTTTCCTTAAAACAGTTGTTTATTAATGATTTATAACAATTCTTCTTAGTGGATACTGGGTCAGTCTTTCACATTAAACATACATGTAATCACAGTAACTTACAGTACACTTACATTTTATTATTTAATTACATTAACTTTTATGAAATGTGATATAAAAAGTATTGTGCATGCTTTTAAGTGGTTTCACATTGTGTGTGCGCTTTTGTGTGTGCATGTGCAAGAAAAATAGTATTTTCTAAATAGCTAAAACTTATGAAGCCCTAGTTTACATGTCACTTCTAAGCCTAAATGGTCGCTAGGTAGGGTGTAAATAATGTCATCTTCTGCCATTTAAACGTGCATGTGCAATTCCCCTCTTTTTGAAAAGACAGACGTGTTTATTGGTCACACCCCCTTGTGTGTTACATCACTAGAAAGTCCAGGATGCCCTTTGTAAAGTACATCAAGACTAAATAATAAACATGAACTCATGCACATGCACTTTAAGAAACGTCTGTCCGTGTCCCCCTTTGCTCAGTTGTTGCTGACATGTCAGTGTGATACAGAAACACAGATTCAGGTAAGAGCAAAGGTTGTATCCCATTTATTCATTGGTCAGTTATTTTTAGTTGCCAAGGTAAATACAGCATCAATATCCAGTTAATTTCACCACAATGGGATTGGAGACACAGCATGAGTTATTATCCTATTAATCACACTTATCCTATTAATCTATTGTACATTACAGTTGAGTTACACAGGAAAGATCCATCATTTGATTGTTAACACTGTTGTTAATATACCAATCAAAACTATAAGTAACCATCATCACAATGCATGTTTTTTTAGATTTTTTTTTTTTAATCGACTTCCTCTAAAGTCAGCGAGTTTCTTAAGTCCCCAGGATGCCTTTAGACAAACTCCAGACACAGGATGTGAGTCTGCATGAAATCATCCATGAGAAAAGAAGAACACACCAAACTAAATGTAGCAAGAACTGCACTGCACCTCTGCAACAGCCAGTTTTCAACAGAAAAGGTGTTTCGAGGTTGATTTGTTTGGTCAAAACAGTACGTTAGGAATGTCTCACCATCACTCGATAAAAATCTCAACAAACCGCATCTCGTCAAACTAAATGTTAATCTCATAAAAACCTGGAAAATCTGTCATGTAAGGCATTCAAGACTAAAGGCGGAAACATATTCTGTGTTAAGTGCAAACAATAAAGACTTGGCCCCACCAGAGTATGTTCCGGGCCTTAGGGTGTGTGATAGTACCTCTGTACTGAGAAAAAGTGGTCCAGTACACAGTAATGTTAACAGGGCTCCTCCATAGGTTCGCTTTCAAGACTTCTATTTCATATTTTGAAATTGTGTTTAGTGTGATTTACACACAGTGTTGCCTAACTCCCACACTGCTCTGTGGATGATCATAGGAGCAAATATTAAAACATGAGGTTACATAAGGTCTAAAACCACAATGCAACAACATCTTTTCATACAGTTCCTTATTACAGTTTGGAAGCCCTATATTTCCTTCTTCCCAGTCCTGTGTAGGAGCCCTATGTAACAGAAACAACTCTCTCTTCCTCTCATCCTCATCCTGGATGTTCTCCGTCACTGCTTCAGGATGGGGAGCTCCCTCGGCTTAAAGAAGGCCTGAACCATCCCCATGGCAAAGATGTACACTTTAGAGTCCACCACGATTTTTTCTTTCTTCAGCAGAACTGATGGATAAAGCAAACGTGAGTTAGTGAGTGTGTCCGAATGCCTGTATCGCTCTCAACAACAACAACATCACTCACCATCTATTTTCGTCTGGAATTCATCGAGAGGTAAAAGAATGACTTCAACAAATTCTGCACAGAGAGAATGAAGGCATGTGTGATGGTTTGCTTTATGAGAGAAAATGATTATTTTGGATATAATGTGGAAAATAACTCACCTCCATCACCTGTGGAAGAACAAAAGAGAACAAAATTAGTCAACATTTTTTTTATGTTACAGCCATTGTCAGTATAATCAAACAAGCAGAAATAGCAGTTCGTATGAAAAGATGAGGTTCAAACATCACTTAAGAGTATACAAAATTACATAATAGGGATCCATCTGTGAATGAACTGCCCAGTTACAGCCACTCTCCAGTGAGAGGTATGTCCACAACAATCAGAAACAACAATCTATTTGACCAAACGTCTCCCCTTCTGTTCCTGAGATATGACGTTGAGCCAGAAAAGTGTTTTTACCGAATATCATGATGTCACTGTGAAGTTGACCTTTCAGGGCTTGACGCTAACTTTTTTCCCAAGGAGTACATGTGCTCCTAAGGTGAAAAAGTAAGGAGCGCACAAAGAACTTTAGGGGCACAATGTAAATTGACCAAATAAAATATATATAATATTAATAGCCGTGATGCAAATAGACATTTACAAGCAAAATTATTTAATGAATTTGTATACAAAATGTACAGAAAGGTAAAATCATCAAGTTTTGTAAAAGTATTGCAATTTAATTTTGTCTTTAATGTTATTATCTTATATATATGTTATCTTTGCAATATGATTATCTTATATGTTATTACTATCCTAAAACATTCTCCAGGTCCTCTGAAACTCTGCAGGTCTTATTTCCTCCCTGCCCAGCAGCGGTACCGTGGCGAACGGTCCCTAACTGCGGGGAGACTGGAGCAGGCTTCCCCGGAGGTCCGCTGCTTAACCCGGTCCCTCCTCTCCACACTTTGACTTATTTCCACCCAGCCGACAGCCTGGCCGTGGAGAACGGTCCCTAACTGCGGGGAGAACAGAGCAGGCTTCCCCGGAGGTCCGCCGCTTCCTCCACACTTTGACTTATTTCCACGCTGCCGACAGTGGGACTTATATTCATTGTGCCGACAGTGGCTTAGAAAACCGCCCATAACCGTGTCAAGCGGGGAAGAGGGAAGAGGGAAGGTGGCTGGAGTTTCTCCAACATTTGCGGTTAGATTATCATATTTTTTTATTAACAAAAATATAGGCTGCTTCAGGTGATTTTTTTATGCGCACATGTGCCCCTAAATATTTTTTACAGTTCGCACACACCTATTTTTAGTCGCAAATGCGAGTGAAACGCTCGCACTGTCGAGCACTGCCTTTTAAATATATATTGTCATTGCTTCATCTTTTTATCCTATTAGACAGTGACCTCAACCGTTGACCAACAAATTCTTATCAGTTCACTGCTGAGTCCAAGTGGACATTTGTGCCAAATTTAAGGAAATTCCCTCAAGGCCTTCTTGACACATTGCATTCACAAGAATGAGATTGACATAAGGTCACAGTGACCTTGCCTTTTGACAACTAACATGTAGTCAGCTCATCCTTGAGTCCAAGTGGACGTTTGTGCCAAATTTGAAAAAAAAAAAAAAAAAAAATCCTTAAGGTATTCTTGAGATACTGTTTTCACAAGAGTGAGACAGACAAGGTCGCAGTGACATTGACCCTTGACCACCAAAATCTAATCAGTTCATTGTTGAGTCCAAGTGAACATTTGTGCCAAATTTGAAAAATTCCCTCAAGGTGCTCTTGAGATGTCGCCTTTATGAGAATGGGACAGACGGATAGATGGACTACCCAAACATTATGCCTCTGGCCACAGTTATTGCCAACACGGATGCATAAAAATAATTTAAGAGCTATATGATCCTGTTAGCTCAAACAGTGTGAATTATTCAGAGGACATAGAAAAAAATGTCACAGCAAAGATGTCCAGAATAAACACTTATGTAATGTAAATATAACCAGTCCAAAAAAAAACAACTATAAATAGCAATTTGATACGGAGCTCTCAGGAATATAAGAAAAATATAAAATAAAAGAAAAACTGCATCTACAAAAAAGTTTTCGCATGAAAAGGATGTGAAAGGAAACTAATAGAAAACTATATGACCCTGTCAACTAACTTAAACTGTTTTGAGCCCAGAAAAATATATCGTACACATGCGGTCAAAAATAAATTACAAGATTAGATACCAAGAATAAATATATATGTAATATAAATAACCTCAATAAGGGATCATAATATAGAAGGGACCCCAAAAGATTCTAAGAAGCAACCCAACAGCAGTCCTACAAGAGATGGATCACGCTGACAGTGACTTTTAGCTGAAACACTTTCGCTTCTGTTTTGCCAACATCAAATAAGAAAATATATCTGTGGGTGTTCTGTTTGTTTTGACATATTCTCTCTTATGTGCCAATGGAGGGAAAATCTGTTTGCAAAGTTTTTGCGTTGGGTACATTGAGTGAAAATGATTGGTTGAAGCAATGGGTGAGAAATTGAATTAGCCAACACGTAAAAGGAATTGCAGCATGTATACAAGAGGTAAAAGAGTAGGAATCAATGAATGGATCCTGTCTGTCTCCTCACCGAGCTGTTGCGTTGGGTGGATGTTCTCCCCCTCATCTCCGTTGATGTTGACCATGACAATCTGGGTGGTGCAGTTGGACAGGCCGGGGTCCAGACAGGTCACTGCCATAAAAACAGTTACATTAATACTAGTACTGTATGTTTCTTCTTTCCCAATTTGCACTTCTGACCCCTGAACCTCTCCAACACAGACACAGGAGATAAGATACAGCGAAAAGAGGGGCAGCTTATGCAATCATACTAGGTTATGTGTGTTTGAGGGTACCTGGAGTGACTCCTACTACTTCTCCTTTGTAGCCGGTTTCTTCTTTTAGCTCCCTCAGGGCAGCAGCCTCTGCACTTTCCCCCTCGTCAATCAACCCTGAGAATAGCAGAAACAAAAACAGATATACTATAGTATCAATAGTTTACAAAAGTCCCAGTAGCCCCATTGTGTGGGGAAAAATGAAAGCCATCAAATTTTTCAGGGCCTGAAGAAAAAAAAATTCATGACATTAAAAGTTGGGTGTCAAATTGTCAAATCGCTTCTGACCTGCAGGAAACTCCAGAGTGTAGCATCCTATAGGGGGACGGAACTGCTTCACCATCACCACGCAGTCTTTATGGAGCGTCCGCTTCAGCAGGGCGATAATTCCAACACCTAAAGAAAAGCGTGTTACAGCCGGCACAAATACATTTCTGACCTAACTGTCAATGCAAGTCCGACTGGACTGAGCAGCTCACCATCTGCATCTGTGTTGGTTTGTCTCGTTGTCCTTTTCACAGTCTCCCAGGTTCTGGTGGATGAAAACATGGAGTGAAACTGCATCCAGAAAGCGTGTAACATTACATTGCTTTTATTTTAATAACTTACAATAAGTAAGCCAACTGTGTGATCGTAAGGGCGTGTCAGTCACAGACAGAACAGTACCTGGTTTGTCCAGCACGATCCACGTATGTCGTCTTCTCCAGCTTCACCCATTTTCCTGTTGCCATGAGCTACAACATAGACAGACAACACACTGAGCTAAGATCACTTAAATGGCACCAAATGGTTTTGTTATGCTGTGATGAAACTGTCACTATAAAGAGAGTCATTAGGTGTTTGGACAAGTCTCTACAACACAATGGAATCTGATACAAAAAAGCTTGTAGCTGTCATTTTCAGTGTTACTTAACATTTGTCAGAGATTTGTTGATTCTATAAAGAAGTCCAACACTAACTAGACCCTCAACAAAACTGAACATTATAAGGGACCGTTCATTATTTATGAGGGAGGAAAGGGCTGTGCAAAAAGGGGGAAGCATGTCAAATAATCTTTTAAGCATTGGGAAGGGACTCGTGTTTTTTTATTTTGGCATAGGGGAGGGGTTTACAAATTTAAATAGTTGTATTTTGTATTTAACACTGATTTTAAAGAAAACATGCCTAACACCAGGTTCACACTGAACGCAGAAGTGCCCAGATTTGTTGATTGTTAGCAGTTGCCTGGCCATTCACACCAGTAGCGCATTTTTCCATGCGGGTCAGCAAGTGATTCTGCACTCTGCTCTGTTTATATCACATGCAGAGCTCTGTCTCTGTCAGCTTGTGTGTGTCTGTGTGTGCCTGTGTGTGTGTGTGTGTCTCTGCTCCTCTCTCTCACTATTTGTTTAGACACAGCTCTGACAAATATGTGGAAGCATGAGATGCATATTATATTATTTAATATAGTCAGATCATTTATGTCATATTTAATATACACTTCATATACAATACATTTTCAGTGTGTTTTCCTGCCAGAGATTTGCTCAAGACTCACGGAAAATATAGATCAGACTCTATAACCATCGCTGCTGATCATCTCCAGTGTACACAGCCCAATTGGTTAACATGGGTACCAAAAGCAAGGGGGCAGAACTCCACGGAAAATCAGCACACTCTGCAGCGCTTCTTTGTCCAGTGTGAACCTGGTGTTAGTCATGTTTTCTTTAGAAATCACCAAAACGACACCATTTATCATAGCCAGAAACTGTAAAAAACACAATAATAATAAAATAAAGTCACAACCCAGCCACCCTACTACTCTGACAAGTACAGAACAGTCCCTAAATTCCACAACAACAGGATTCATTGCTCTGTATTGTACTAAATTGGATTAGATTTCTCAGACGTAGCTACTAAAACTGCCAATGGATAATACAGCTTTAAGTCAGTGCTCATGTGGAGCATTTTAAGGCAGCTTTCATTGAGTTTGTCCAGACACATCCCCTATAACTCACTGAAACACAAAATAAAATCAGACGTACCTCCTCCTTCACTATGTGTGGAGTAGTATTCACTTTGGGTTCCTCACAGTTGCTCATTTTCAGTATCTGGACAACTGAAATTAGAGGAAAGTCGAGTCCAAACACTTATTTTAAGACACAGTTCGCTATGAGCTCAACAAGAGAACAAAACACAGAGTTATAAACACCATGACAGGACTGACGAGACGTTTCTGATCCTGAGTCGCTCCGTTAGCTGCTACAGCCACAGGGGACGCTAACCTAGGTTCAACTTCCCGCCTTACATTTCACCATTTCTACTCGAGTCTTTGTTTATTTTACTGTAGCTAGCGGCTATACACTTCTTTATGCTACCAGGGTCCAGTACTTGTGCTTTAAAAACTTTAAAATAATCATTTTAAATGAACAAACTAAACTGGACTCACGTGAACTCCAAACTGTAGTAGTTGTGGTAGAGATGGTGATAAAGCGCAGATGAGTCACTCTGTCACCACTTCCGGGTACCGCAAACGTCATCGGAGTGTAGTTTTATCCTTTTGTGACTTGGGACCATTGGGACACTGATGTTTTGCTACTTTACGCAACGTTTCTGGATAATTCTGGAGTTTTAGATAATTTAAACAAATTAATGTGGTTATTTGACAGAAAAATGTTGACTGATATCCGAAAAGATTGGCTCCCATCTTGTTGGTCATGCTTTTTATTTTATTTTATTTTATTTTATTTTATTTTATATATTCACTAAATACTGTGTCAAATACAGTTTACATGGAACACACACAAAGACCACGTACAGCAGCAACACACAGCCAAGACGTGGATGAAAACTGACGTTCCGCTCGTCTTTTTAAAGGTACTGAGTGAGTCCTCATTTTAATAAACGATCTCTGTCTCAAATCAGCGGTTTTTCATAGACCACGCCCACATTGTGCACTTCAAAAAGGCTTCCCCTTCTGTAAACACAAATATATTACATAATTCTGGCCATAAAAATGTGAGTTTTTAATAATTTGCTCTGATTCTAATAAAAAATAATTCACGAAAGAGCCAATAGATAGCTGTATTGTCTCAAAATTTCGAGGTGTTGAATGAGAATTCGGCTTCGACATTTTCCAAAATATCAGAGGACCGGAAGATATTTACTGATGGACACATTTCTATTACAGGATATTGCAGCATGAAGAAGGAGCAAGTTGTCAACTGTCAGTTTTCGGTTTGGTATCCGATATTCAAGAAACACACGATTAAAAGGTAGACAGCCGACGTTTGTAAAGATATTCCCGGACATATTGTAATTTTTGTATCTTAAAAAACCCCAGTACATTTAGCCAACAGCTAACGTTAGCTACCAGACAGATAACAGCTAGCTGCCATCTCTGTCTTATTGCCAATCTTTATATTTATCTTATCTGTCACTACATAATTGTTTAAATCCTTTTCAGAGCAGCTTCCTCGCACCTCAGTCTTCCTCTCACGTCTGTTGTCTGTTATTTATTCTAGTATTTACATGTGCTATTCTTCCTCTTCATTGCAGTCAGATTCTCCCACTGCCTCAGAATGTAATAGAGTATTTACTGGACGATGGCACACTGGTAGTCTCTGGGAGGTAAGATGCCACTGACACACACACACGCACACATACAAATTCTGCTCAAGTTGCCTTTGTTTGAATAAATGTGAAAACATGCCAAGGTTGAGCTCCATCTCAGAGTGCTGCTCCTATATTGATATTTTAATGGCACTTGCTGTGTGTTAGAAACATCACAGTTAAATGTGTTTTTGTAGCACACAAGTGATGTTGCAGATTGACCCTGCAGTTATGTTCACAGTAGCATATTTCAAAGCACATGTTTTCTCCATGTAAGTGTGCATTGTGACCCCCTCCTGAGCACAATCCCTTTTTCCCTCCCTTCCCCTGTTTAAGATATATATTTTAGAAGTAAATAATATTCGCCTCCTACTGGTGTCTTGAAATTATACAATTTCAATTCTTTTTTTCTACTAGTTTTTGATACATTATCATTAGAATATTAATGCATTTGTTCTTTGTAAATGGTATCTCTATGGACATTTATGCCATCTGGATCAACTCCTGGGTGTCTGCAGGTCTTTAAAAAGTCTTAAAACGTCTTGTTACAACAATAAGGCCATAAAAGTCATTACACAGTCTTGAATATGTGAGGTCTTCAATACTACAGTTTATCTAATTTCATTTATCATTTTTTTTAAATTTCTTTTTGTGAAAATGAGTGAAGCTTTTCAATGTAAAAGTCCACATTTCTAATGTTGCAAACATTTAAAAATCTATTATACTATCACTTTGCTTCCTACTTGCACCTACCTTTTGGCAAAATGTAGATTGACTTTACTCACTATAATAACCATACTCCTAGATAACACTAACCTCTGCACAAGATCACATAACCACTACTTGCCTGCAACGCGTACTGTCGATGCTTAAATTAGTAAAACATGATTTATCTGTCCTAAATTTGGTTAAAAGGTGTCTTAAACAGGTCGTAAAACACATTAAATTTAACTATCTGATACCTGCAGACACCCTGAACTCATCCTCAGTTGTACTTGTATCTTAATTGTAATATTTATGTTGAAATTAATTTTGTGTAGTAGAATTACAGTTGCTGTTGCCGTTATTGTTGTTTTTTAGTGCACCTGTTTGATTTTTTTGCTCAGCAGCACATGATTATTTATTACTAGATAATTAGATATTATTACTAGAGACACAAGTTGTTACATTTTTGAGCAGTAAGAACATTGATCTGGACGGTGAGAACATCTCAGCCTGCCTCAGCCTGCCACAGCCTTCCACGTAAGGATAAAAATGCCAAACCAACCATTGTTGTTCAGCTTACCAACAGAAAGTATAAGATTAATTTACTACGACAGGCAAAAAAACTAAAGGGCACAGGGGTGTACATAAATGAACATTTGACGAAGAAGAATGCTGAAATAGCTAGACATAGCCGCATACTCAGAAAACAAAATAAAATTCAAGCAACATGGACAAGAAATGGGAAAACATTTATCAAGTTAAATGGACCACCAGAGCAGGCAAAGGTGATTGCAGTGAGGAATCTGAGAGACTTGGAACAATACAAGTGACAATGGATGCAGCTTGGTTAGCAAATGGCACACTCAATGAGAATTGGAAAATGTTTGTTTGGTTTATTGGAATAAAGAAGCAAGATAAAGAGTTAGTGCCAAGTTTGAAGTATGAAAATAGAATTTGTTGCTTTTCACTTTGAGTTATATCCTGTGCTCTATGATGGTAAGAGAACAGCTGTTTTATACAAGCATATTGTATAATCTTGTGACTTCTGTTTTGCTGTTTTGTTGATATTTACTTTTTTTAGTTAGGATATGACAGATAAAAATATATCTTTTCCCTTAGAACAGGAGTATGAGGATTTCTATGAGAATGAAAACTATTTAGCTGAGCCCTGTTTCAATAGAATATATGAAGAGTCATACTTAAGTTTTTTGAAGTCAGCTGAACATAAATCATTTAGTTTTGAGAATGACATTGATCCAGATGCAAATTTTTATAAAGATTGGAACTCTGGGTCCAAATATTACACGGAAATTCAGTTTAATGAACTCAGTCTGAATGGATTTTCAATTATACACTTTAATAGTCGAAGCCTCTATGCAAATTTTGATCAAATCAAAGAAATTGTGCAATCTTTAAAACATAGTTTTCAAGTCATTGCCATCAGTGAAACCTGGCTGACAAATGAGAAGGGCTCCAATTTCATATTAGAGGGATACAATCATTGTAATGTAAACCGCAAGAATAAAAGGGGTGGTGGAGTGGCTTTCTTGTACAAAAAGATTTTCAGTGTAGAGTGGTTGACAGTACAGTTGTGGATGATATCATGGAGAGTCTGACAATTGAAATTCATTCCACTAATCTGAAAAGTATTATTGTGAGTTGCATATATAGGACACCTGGCTCTTGCATTGATTCCTTTGTTAATTCCATGGTTGACATTTTAGGTAAGGTATGTGATAAGAAACAAGTTTTTATTTGTGGTGATTTCAATATTGATTTAATGAAATGGAATGAACATAAAATGACAACAGAATTTTGTAACACAATGTTCAGTCTAGGTATCTGGCCTCTGATTGACAACCCGAGTCGAATAACCAAAGACAGTGCAACACTTATAGACAATATTTTTACGAATACTCATCACCAAGTAACAAGCGGTTTGCTCATAAGTGATGTCAGTGATCACCTTCCTGTTTTTGTAGTTGTGCATAATTTGCTAAATGTACGATTGATAGAAATAAACATCCCTACAAATTAAGGAGATTGAAAACATTAGAAAGAATTGAAGCCTTAAAGATGGATCTTAGAAATTGTAACTGGGGAGGTTTATGTTGATGATCCAGATTTAGCATATGATGCATTTTTGTCTGCATTTTTAAAATTATATAATAAGCATTGTCCTATAAAAATGTGTAGGGTGAAAGATCAATATGAAGGTAAACCATGGATTACAAAAGGTCTGCAAAAGGCATGTAATAAGAAAAACCAACTGTACAAAAAGTTTTTACAGCAGAGAACTAGTGATAGTGAGGAAAAATATAAGCGCTATAAGAACAAACTAACTACTATTATGAGGACTCAAAAAAAGGAATACTATAGTAAAATATTGGAGGACAGTAAAAATAACATACAAAAAACTTGGAAGGTAATCAATTATATTATACATAATAAAAGTAATAATTCAGAACTTCCAGATTTCTTTATAAATAAAGTTAATAATAAAGTGGATGATTTAAGAAATATTGTTGATGAGTTCAATGACTACTTTGTAAATGTTGGAGCTTCTTTGGCAAAAGAGATTACTGTATCTGATGACAACAAATATATGTTTAATAATTTGATTAATACTAATGCTAGTTCTATGTTTTTAAGTGGGGTACATGAAACTGATATTATTGAAATTGTAAGAAAATTAAAAAATAAGAGATCACTTGACATCCATTCCATTGATACTGTAATTATTAAAGATGTTATTGATTATATTGTCAGACCCTTGACCTATGTTTGTAATCTGTCTTTCCAAAAGGAATCTTTCCTAACAACATGAAGATAGCAAAGGTGATCCCAATTCATAAAAATGGAGATAAACACTATATGGAAAATTACAGACCAATATCACTTTTGCAATTTTCTAAAATTTTAGAGAAACTGTTTGTGAAACAATTAAATTTGTTCATTCATAAAAATAAATTATTAAGTGAAAATCAATATGGATTCAGAGAAAGCAGAACCACTGCTTTTGCAGTAATGCAAATGGTAGAAGAAATAGCAAATGCAAATGAAAATGGTGAGTGTTCTATTGGTCTGTATATTGATCTGCAGAAGGCGTTTGACACCATAGATCACAGACAGTTATTGAAGAAATTAGAGATGTATGGAATACGAGGGTTGTTCATTCTTGGCTGGAAAGTTATTTAGGTAATAGACACCAGTGTGTACAAATTAATGATACTATGTCAGCACTGAGAAAGACTACATGTGGCGTACAAGGATCAGTGATTGGTCCAATACTGTTCATTCTTTATATCAATGACATCTGCAATGTAACAGATTTTTAGATATGTAATATTTGCAGATGATACCAATTTGTTTTGCTCTGGTAAGAATTTAAAGGAACTTTTGTGTTGTGTAGAAATGGAGCTGGAAAATCTCAAGACTTGGTTTGATGTCAATAAATTATCTTTAAATATTAAGAAAACAAAATTTATGGTTTTTGGGAATCCAAATGAAAGTGATTGTAATGTTAAATTAAAAATCTGTAATGTTGACATCGAAAGAGTTTCTGAGACTAAATTCCTTGGGGTTGTCATTGATCAAAAACTAACATGGAAACAACACATTCAATATATTAAAGGGAAAATCTCAAAATCACTTGCAATCCTGTATAAATCCAGAAATGTATTGAATTCCACGGCTTTGCATTTGATCTACTACTCATTGATTGTTCCCTATATATCTTACTGTGTGGAACTGTGGGGATCCACCTTTAAAACCACCATAAATTCAATAATAAAACTGCAAAACGAGTTATACGTATTATCAATAAGGCTGATTATTATGCTCACACAGAAATACTTTTTCTAAATTCCCATGTTATGAAATTTAATGATCTGTTTTATTATAAAATAATGCAAATTATGTTTAGAGCAAAATCAAAAATGCTCCCTGACTCAATACAGAGGTTCTTTTCAATTCAGGACAGTCCTTATAATCTTAGAGGTGCTTGCAAGTTTACTGTACAAAAAGCTAAAAAAGGTATGAAAAGGAGATGTGTCTCCATTATTGGCGTTAAATTCTGGAATGATGCCAACATAAATTTAAAAACATGTCATTCTCTTTTGGTTTTTAAGAAAATGGTTTGTAAAGCTATTTTTGAAGCTTATAAGTGCGATTAATTATCTGTTGTTGTGGTTTCTTTGTTTTTTGGAGGTTGGTAGGCTAAAAAGTTGATAATATAGGATAGGCTCTTATAAGCAGTCTGCTTCTGCCTATGCCTTTTCAGTCAATATTCAACACATGATTCTTGATTTTGTGATTTTGTGTGAAATGTCAATACTGTGTACAATGTTTGGTGTTGTCATGACTGAATAAACTACTACTACTACTATTTCAAAGGCACACATGATGGCAATAAAGCACAGAGCAAATCTGATGAAGCAATATCTGAAACACATAGTTTGCTCCTATTTTTGTTTTTAATGTAAGCTGTCAACAAATTAAGTATCAATCTGAGTATCCTGTATGTTGGAATTTTGATTTCCTTTTTGGTTCATATGGTTTTTCTGGCACTGGATGGCCCCAGGAGAGAGGCATGCCTGTGCACAGGGTATCTTCAATTCTGTGTGCATTATGATTCCAGATCTGTTCTGTGCCCGATGCAGTCGCTAAATTGACCAGTACTCATCTGTTGTTTTTCCTCCCTTCAGTGACCATAACACACAGCAGACACATACTAACAACAGCGACTCAGACGCAGAGGAAGACATTCAGGTACAGCAGCAGAGACTAAGGTTGTTTGTCCAGTAGAAGCTCCCTACAGTATTCATCCTGTCTTGTGTTACAGATTTGCACAAAAAGGATCAGAATTCTGCTATAATTTAAGAAATCACATTGTCACTTCTTTTTATTATGTACACTAGATATTTGTGCAGTTATTTGTGACTGGTTTTTAATTTGCTGAAAGGCCAAATTCTGAAGTGGCACATAGATCATCCTTGGGGCACTGAAACCTCTTCTGAGGAGTTTTTAGGTTATCAGCATTATGCTTGCCTGCCACAGCTACTTGAAAGTAGGAAACTCTGAGATATAATACACTTTGTAAAAATGAGGAGTTGACTTATACTGAAACATTAGTGAGTAAATGCATTTTTTGTAGTCTGTTTTTAGAGACTTTTATCAGGGAGCGATGTCAACATATTATTTTCATTAATTAGCTGTCTTGTGACATCACCTTTTTTTTGTGCTGCCACAACTTTATAGCACTAATGCAACAGTGAAAGAATGAAGTCAACAATTAGAACTGTATTTTCATGTTGATGTTTACTCTCCAATCCTGTTTCATGCTCTCTACTTCCCTCTAGTGGTCAGATGATGAGACAACCAGCACTGTCACTGTAAGTACACTCAGTGTTTCTCATTACCTCATATTCTTAAAGTGACAGTTCACTCCAAAATCAAAAATACATGTTTCTACTCTTACCTGTAGTGCTATTCATCAATCTAGATTGTTTTGGTGTGAGTTGCCAAGTAATGGAAATGTCTGCCTTTACTCTCAAATAAAATGGAACTGGATGGTGCTTGGCTTGTGGTGCTCAAAAGAGACATTGCTGTTGAGTTTTTCAGATGTATTTTTTTGGTACTTTGAGCACCACAAGCTGAGTGCTATCTAGTTCCATTATATTGGAGAGAAAGCTGACATCTCTATAGCTGATATCTCCAATACAAAACAATCTAGACTGATAAATAGCACTACAGGTTAGAGGGAAAATATGTTTTTAAAGGGGGTGAACTGTCCCTTTAATTTATTTCCTACCTGATAAAAACATTTTTTATGTCTGAAACCCCCATTTATATGAGCATGAAGTATTCCACCTCACTTTTATGGTGCATTACTGCTCTTTGCAGTAATGCATCACCTCATACATATCATTAAACAATGCAATAATTATGATCACTGTGTAATTATGTGGCTTTGTGTGTGCTAGGCTCCAGAGTTCCCAGAATTCAACTCTAAAGTGCTGGAGGCGATAAACGCCCTGGGTGGACGTGTCTTTCCCAAACTTAACTGGAGCGCCCCACGGGTACAATACTGCACTCAGCTGCTTTTAAGGTTCGGTGTGGAGGATTTAGGGGGATATATTGGCAGAAATGGAATATAATATAATAAGTATGACTTTTTGTGAGTCTATAATCACCCAAGATTAAGAATCGTTATGTTTTCCAGAGACACGCCCCTTTTGTGAGACCACTAATTCCCCATAAACCTTTCACACTGCTCCTTTGACAAAAAAGAAAACACTATGTTTGTCTGTTTCATTTCAAGTTAGCAGAGAGTTGATTTCATTACCTAAGTGTCGACATGAGTTATTTTTATTATTATTTTGCATAACCCAATTATGTGCTGGCGAAAAGCCAAGTGCATTGAAGAATAGAGTTGCTGCTTGTACCACTGCCAGCCTGAAGGATTGAGGCATAACTTAACATGTGTGTCTGTGCATGTGTGTGTATGCGTATGTGTATGTGTGTGTGTGTGTGTCCCTTTCAGGATGCTAACTGGATTGCTCTGAACAGTTCCCTGCAGTGTCACAGCCTCAGTGATATATTCCTGCTCTTCAAAAGTTCAGACTTCATCACCCACGACCTCACGCAGCCGTAAGCCTCGCCATCCAACAACATCAACCCATACACACACACGTGCGCACAAACACAGATTTTGCATTTAGATGACAACTGATATCAAAAAATAACCAGGCTGGGTGTACGTGAGCTTATTTCAGTCTGCAGTAAAACACAAGTGGCAGCTGGAGAAATTGCTGTGATGTAGATTTATGCCTCTGCGCTCTGCATGACAAACATTTAATGCGGCGAGTGATTTACTGCGGCGCACAGCCTCGGGAAAACTGTTTGTGTGAGTAGAGAAGGCAGTGTGATATATGCATGTTTGTTGGACTCTTTTACAAAACTTTTCTCTCAAACTTGCTGAGCATAACGCAGCAGCCAAACTATGACTGATTCGATTAGAGTGAAACCAAACAGAACGTTGTTTCTGTTTAACAGTTGTAAATGTTATTAATTTCTTTGTGCAGATTTCTTGTATGCAGTGACCAGGACTCCCCAGATCCAGTCATAAACTATGAGGTATTTTTAACTAAATATTAATATTATTATCATGTGTTTACTGACTTGTAAGTCCCATCATGCACTGACAAAGGCTCGACCACCTCCTCTATGTTGCATTTGGTCGAATGCTCTCTGTGTACAAACTCTCACACCCCTGTCGATGTTATCTGTGTTGTCTTCTGTCCCCAGCTGGTTCTGAGGAAGTGGAGCGAGCTGATTCCCGGTGGAGAGTTTCGCTGCTTCGTCAAGGAAAACAAACTGATCGGTAAAAATTCTCCACTCACCAGTCTTTATTTTGAAATAATCATCAGCGTATTATTTTCAAGATAGTAGAGGGAAATGTTGTACTCTTTAGTCCACTATATTTATTTGATAACTTTAGTGACTTTGCAGATTCACATTAATAATAGAGGTTTAATCAACTAAAACATTATGATGTGTAATTATTATAGATTACATTGAACTACCCAGCAATCAATTGAAATCAGCTCCACCTTTATCAGCCCTTCCAGTCTTTATTAAAGTGATGCATAATGCATCACTATTTATAATCCAGTAATGTGCACATACATTATTCAGTATAAGTGGTACTTGTGGTACATCAAAGGGGCACAATGCAAAATTCAGAGTGTATGAGTTGTCTGGATTTGGCTCTCAGCACAGATGTGGCTGAGCAGGCGGCTTGCAACTAACCATGCTAACTCCAAAAACAGCACTAAACAATGGTAACAGTGCTGACAGAACTAACAGGGTTAACCGTTGGGGAGGAACCAGAGGGTGGGCGCTTTGTTTACATGATGCCCTAGTCCCCTGCGTGAGTGCAGTGCAAAATGGCGGTGATGAGCTAGCTGGTGGGACGCCCACACAAGAGCCCTTTTTACACAGAGATCGTCCTATAGAGCCGCTATGAAGTCCCTTCATTATGCCGCCTTTACATACTTACACGGAACCAAACGACAGTGGCATCATTTCGCTCCTGTGTGTGATTTTAGACAACATGTCAGCATTGAGGAATCAAAAGAGGCATGACAGGTGAGACATGTGACACAACAGCATATGCCTCTAGTGTGACGTATAAGGCCCAAACATACTCGGGCATACTATTAGCGGAGCGGACTCGGTGAGGCTTTCATAGTCGAGCGCACTTCCGCGTTGTAGTTTCCTGTAAAAATGTCCGTGAAAAATCCCCGCGATGTGAAAAATACATGCCGAGTAGTCACTGGTGCACGAAGCGGAGTCCGCACAGTCGTAAAATCTGAGCTTTGTGCGCACAGGGCTTGCGTCGGCTTTGAGTCCACGCGGACCTCCCCGGAGTCTGTTCCCCGTACGCTCCGCCCGAGTATGTTCAGGCCTATAGCATATGCAACTGCAGCGCTCTATAAATAATAAGAATTGCAGTAACAATCATTTTACTGTCTCTGTTTTATGGCAGCTAATCTCGTCCTCTGCCCAGACGATAAGAAACTCCCAGACCTCATTGTTTTCCCAATTTTTCAGACAATGTTCTTCTTCTTGGAGTTAGCTGCTAACTGCTATCAGCTACTTTTTAAATCTCCTGCAGTTGGTCGCACTCATAGCACGTCATCCTGATCACTATCTCGTCCTGTTGGCTGTCCCGTTTATACAGAATGTTTCTACACTGTTCCCCCCTCCGATCCCACCTTAAAGGGTAGACCACTTCTCCCATTCCGCAATTATACCTTTTATATAGAACAGCAAGGCGGCATAACAATATGAAATTCCCACCTTGAAAATGCAGTGTAAAAGGGGCTAAGGACTCACATGCAGGCAAGGTCAGACTGGCTTACAACAACAAATAACAGTGAAGCTCAGATTACAACACAAAGAGGGGGTGCGGCTTCATTCTCTGCTTAGGACGCCATAACTCCACTATATCTTTTTATAGCAAATAGAGATTTGCTGCTATACTAATGCTCTAAATGGCATAATCAGAACCTTGAAGTATATTTTGATGCTAATACTTTTGTACGTTCATTTCAGGAACTTTTTGAATTCAGTGCTTTTACCTCTAACAGAGTATTTTTACACTGTAGTATTGCTACTTTTGCCTTAAAAAAAGGAACACTTCACTCACAAATTGACCATTTGTACATCAGTTAGTTACGCTGTGTTACCTTGAATTCATGAGGGAAATTTTGTTTTTCTCGCATGCCTCCATGAAAAACAGCAAACATATTGATTCAGTGATTGATTGGGGACCAGTGGTATACTAAATCAATCTGTTCACTGTTTTCTGTGGAGGCATGTGAGGAACAACAAAGTTCTCCGCACAAACTCATGGTAACATCTCCGTTGCACTGAAGAGGTGACCACGTCTTATAACAAGGGAAACATGCAGGATTGTTTTACAGCACAAAACAGCAAGAGGGCACTCCAAGCTGAATATATCTAAAAAGGGAATTAGTTTGGGGAAAAAAACCCTCCAATGTTACAGCGAAATAATGATGTTCGAGCTGTACTTTTACTCAGCAGGCTAATTTAGGAACAATTATAAAATTCAATTTGAGCTCCACCGATGGCGTATGTGTCTGTTCCCAGCCATCTCCCAGAGAGACTACACTCAGTATTACCAGCACGTCTTGAAGCAGGAGGAGGAGATCTGTCACGCCATACAGGGATTCTTCAGCCAGCACATCCAGTACAACTTCCTGGACGAAGACTGTGAGCACCAGCATCCGTTTTTCTTGCTCTAGCCTGTAGACAGCTTCACACCTCCTCCAGCTCTGCTCAGACAGAAACAGATTGCTTCATTTTTTTTTTAAAGTCATTTAATATTTATAGTTGTAAACAGGATACTGGGACAGGAGAAAATGCAGGGAAACATCCAGTGTGTTATTTTTCACTTAGAAATGATTTCAAGTAGTATTAGAAGTTTTTTTGAATTTTAGGTGTGTCTTTGTGAAACTAGCAGACACATGTTTGATAACTATATTTGTTTTTTTGTGTTTAACAGTTGTGTTTGATGTCTACAGAGATAGCCAGGTAAGCACAGTGATGAATTTTGATAAAGGCATTTTAAAAAAAAAAAAAAGACATTTGCAGCCTTAGTTACACTTATCTATTTTGTGTGTGTTTTGCAGGGAAAGGTGTGGCTCATCGACGTGAACCCTTTCGGAGAGGTGACAGATTCGCTGCTGTTCACCTGGGAGGAACTGACGTCTGGCGGCGAACTCACACAGCAGCAGGTCAGCCATCATGACACACTTGTTCTGAAAAATGAAATTTGTAGCGGGACAGCAAGAAAAGTCTTTGTATTTGACCTTTATAGTAGTGATGCTGAATTTCGATAAATGAATCAAAACTGACGTTTTGTTTCATACGTATAGGAGGGACCGGCGTTTCGCTGCACCACCAGCGAGGTGACGGTGCAGCCCAGTCCCTGTCTGAGCTACAGAATCCCGCGGGACTTTGTCGACCTCTCCACCGGAGAAGACGCCTTCAAACTCATCGACTTCCTCAAACTGGTAGGATATTGTTTGTACAGATCATTTTTCATGAGCTTATTTAGCTTGCAGATATTGTCCTGTTGCTTCACAATGCCACAGAAGGCTGGGGGGCTGTCTTATTTTGGCGAGAATCAGAATTAACTCGACAAATGGTGGATGAGCCTGTACCAAGTCTGACTCATGCGGGAGCCTGGAGTTCATGTCCCACCACAGATTGGCAGTTAACATACTGTAGGCCTCTTTCTTAACCATAATCACAATCTTTCCATAACCAAGCGTTGCAGTTGCCTCACCATAACAACTTGAACATATCCGTAAACGTTCTCTAACCTTAAAGTTTCAGTCCTTAAGAGTTTCATCAAATCAAACCCACTTTTTGATTCCACGATTGGGATTAAGTATATCTACACTCACTATTTGCTTCATTATACAGTAGTTTGCTTTGTCAGTGGCAAGGTCCGCCATTCCTATGGTGCTTTTAAATGGTGTACCGATGCATAAGGGATTCACAGGAACCAAAACATGTACATACTGGATGAAATTAGGAGGACTCTGCACCTAATTTGTGCAGTGAGCTACGCAATGACAAATCCCGGGCATTTTGAAGAGGAAACATATTTGTGTAGCTACAGAGATTTATAAAAAGCACAGGTTGCTTGTCTTCTTCTGTCATATTTGTGATGGAGTCGCTCCTTAATCCCATTTCCTGCCCACAGTGATCAGAGAATGTGTCATTTTACGTGGAGGTGTAGTGCATGAAGACATTCTCAGAGTTTCCACCAGTAACTATGTATGTCACAAAATCAGCTATTACTTTACTCTAAAGGTTTCTGAGTTAAACCACACTGTAGTTGCCATGGGCAGACAGGGTTTCCAGATGGAAAAGCATAAAATATTGTACCAGAGGCTTAAAATTATTGTCACTGAGCAAAATCTTTGCACGTAAGTCATAATCTTAAGAAAAAATGGGCGTAAATGTGTCATTTTATAAAACATCTTTTTGACACACCAACAAATCTATCCCATTGTTGCTGTTTTTAAGCACGCTCATATAGCAATGATGAGCTTGCATCATAGCCTACACCAAGCATGGTAGGCTAGGAAGAGGTCACATTAGAAGAGATGCAAAAAACACAGACGAAGGATCCATATTTAGCCAATCTGATCATGTCAAGAAATTGACTGAAATGAGACCAACCACTGATTGTAAATTTTCGTACGTTGTGGCACTTTTGGCATCATCGATGGTACGTCATACAGAAGGCAAAAACATTGTACAATTACGATAATCATCTGATCATCCCATCAGCATCTGGCAATGCTGTGTGCAGATATAATAGAGTAAGACTATTAAAATGGTGACATTGAATGTAATCTAGTGTTTTTCAGAATTGTCCTATGTTGGCATTCTTGTCTTTTTTCCAATGTGAAACTTCCACATACTCAAATGGAGTCAGAAGTTATTTGTTCAAATAAACACAAGAAATTTGTGCTCTAGAGAAAGGATCAGCACTCAGTGAATAACCTCCTAAACCCTATGATAAGCTATTATGGCAAGGCTTAACTATACAGACCAGTGAGCAGTGATAACTAACATCTTCTTTGGGGTCGTCAGGTGGGAACCTCCTTTCACCAATGTTTTGTCTAGTTGGGTTAGACAGTGATAATCTGGCGTCCCAGAGTCACTCCCCTAATGCCAGCTCTCACTGCTCCCCGCACCAACCCAATAACCTCCTTTACCTTACTTACACATGGCTTTCTCAGCCCAAACAGCACTGCCACCTTCAACAAACCCAGGCTCCATACATGCAAGCTCCAGGTAGAGACAGTGCTGATACTACCTTTCCTAGCGCATTCACCATACTCTATTTCACATGCTACATAGCGTAACTCCAATGAAAGCTAAAGTTAAAGGAAATAGAGAAAATAAACTCACAGGCTTTCTCAGCCCAAACAGCACTGCCACCTTCAACAAACCCAGGCTCCGTACATGCAAGCTCCAGGTAGAGACAGTGCTGATACTACCTTTCCTAGCGCATTCACCATACTCTATTTCACATGCTACATAGCATAACTCCAATATAAACTAAAGTTAAAGGAGATTGAGAAGATAAACTCACAGGCTTTCTCATTTTATTTATTATTATTTGCCTCTCCACAGAAGAAAAGTCAACAGGAAGAATCTGAAGAAGAAGAGGAGGAGGAGGAGGAGGAGGAGAACGCTCCACAGTGACACGGTTCCTCTGAAACCTGAAGAACAGCTGCTAGTGTCACCAGCCCCTCCGTATAACGTTTTCTGCATGAAGTGACTCTTCACCCTCTGTCCTGTTTAAGCTTATTCTTCAGCGCAGCCTTCATCCTCTCACGCTCGTCTGTGAACAGTACGCTGTGTACCCTGGGTTTCCTTCATAGCTCTCTTGTGTTAGTCTAATAGAACATGTTAAATTAGCAGATCATGTTGATGGCTCTTTGAGGATTCATTTTCTGTCGGGTTGTTCTTTGCCTCCGACACTGCGGAGCGCCGTCTTGCTGATCGTAATGGCTGAATGAGACAGTGGAGGGAGGCCTCTGCAGTGTCGATTAGCCGTTTATGTCAGTTCGGGGGGCATGATTAGTTATTTTTATGGGGGGAAAGCTTGTGTTGATGAAAGGGGATGTATTCACTAATACTGTAAAGGATGCCTGCTTTTATACTTTGAAATAAGTGTGTAATATAGTTTATGTATCTTCATCGCAGCCCAGACAGTGTCTCTGGACACACACACATTTAATTGTACATGTTTGTGTGTTGCGAGGCTGTGACAGACCTCTCTATTTAACACTAAACCTGTTCATCACCGAGTCACCTTTAATTTTTCTCCCCAGCAATCCCTGCTCCTCCATCTCTCCCTGCCAATTTCCCCTGAACAGTTTTGACACACTCATTGCTCCGAGCCGCTCCGGGCGCTCTTTTCGAGTCCTGTTTCTCCCATCATGCATCGCTGTAGACTGTTGCTCCACAAAACACCATTAAACTTCTTGTCGTGTATTGGTTCGGCTGTCAGTCTGGTGGGTGCTGTAAACTAGCACATTAGAAATTGATTGTGCTTTTACGCAACGGCTCTCATTACGCCGGGAGCTAAATGAGCTGTGCATGCACAATGCAGGGCAGTTCATTTTGGGTTGGGTTTTTTTTTCTCCTCTGCTGAATTGATAGAGCAATTACAGGGAGATGGAAAGAGCTGGTGTGATGAGAGTTACAGCTCCCCGGGTGAAAGGCTGTGGACGGGAAACAGTGTACAAGGCACATATTGCGGGGAATGTTGCACATTAATCATCATTTTAAAAATGAAATCTGGCTGTAAACAAACCAGCCAGACCTGGAGGAGGCATCCTGGTTTGACCTGCGGTGGTGGAGGATGAGCTTCAGTTTCTGTACGCAGGGTTTTTTACCAGTAAATATAAAGCTTAACCAATGACGAACTCCACTCTGCAATGAACTAATGTACACAGAAAAAGAGACTCTTATATAGCATATTCAGTTTTCTTGAAAAGATGTACAAGCAGTTGCCAGTTTTTTAGGTGCTCCAAGCTAAAACTAATGTGGTATTATACACAGCAATGCAATAAATAAGGCAGTAGCTCAGTCCATAGGGACTTGGGTTGGGAACCGGAGGGTCGTCTGTTCGAGTCCCCATCCGGACCAAATATGGAGCGTGGACTGGTGGCTGGAGAGGTGCCAGTTCACCTCCTGGGCACTGCCGAGGTGCCCTTGAGCAAGGCACCGAACCCCCCAACTGCTCGGGGCGCCTGATCAAGGGCAGCCCCCTCACTCTGAGATCTCTCCACTTTGTGCATGTATAGGTCCTGTTTGTGCATGTGTGTGTCTTTCGGACCTGTGTGTAATTGACGAGCAAGAGTGAAAACATTGAATTTCCCTTCAGGGGGATTAATAAAGTAAATAAACTTAAACCTTCCTTTATGAAGGTTATAATGTTCAGTTCTTGCTTCAGCTGTCGTAGAGAAGGTGTTGATTGTGTTAATGTATACTGAGAGGCATTTAAATAACTGGACAAAACATCAAAAAACCTTAGGACAATGCAGACTTGATCTGTTTTTGCAGGGCTGATGTATAAGACTGCATTAGTTTTAGTTAGGTGTACCTAATAAACTGGCAACTGTGTGTATTTTCATGTAACTTAAAGCTGCAATAACAAATATTTATGTATACAATGGATCAAATGACTTCTTTATATAAAAGGTGTGGCTCATAGGGCTAAAGCCACAGAGAATTATCAGCCAGTTCTGCAGTGCCCTTCAGCTCCATGGAGAATCTCTCAGTTCATTGTTTTGGTTTTCTGGCCCCAACCCACGGTTCCTATGAGTGCCATTTTCAGACATATTAACTATTTTCAGTGACAAAGCAATTATTAACTGACTGTATGCTACATAACCAGCATCAAACAGAAGAAAAAGTTAGCAATTTATAGGTGAACATTGTGAAACATTTAGCTGCTACAGAGCAAGATCATTCCCTCAGAAGTCAGGGCTGCGTCTGAACGTCTATACTAACATACAATTTAGCATGCTTAAACAGCATGTACGATGAAACCAATAATATGTGAATTGAGTTCCTGGTGAAATATTACACTATGTAAACACTGGACACTAAGCTGGCATAAATACCCCACAGTGCAATGGTGGACAGAGACCAAGACTGCTTTGTAATGACAATAACGTTTCCATTTAAGTCTACGATTTCATTTAGCTAGGCGTGATGTATTTTTAAAAATTTGTTGGTTGGCGCCATAGTTGCGCATCTCCAATTGCAAGGATGCTCTTGTCCAAAAAGATACATACTGTTTAGGTAAACAAAAGTATGCTGCGATCGTACACATGTTGGATATGTAGCACATAGTACACGGTTTCGGACACAGCACAGAACAGGATGTGGATGTATAAAGAGAACCTGATACAGTGTTCGAGGTGGGGTCACATTCATTCCTACGAAAGTTGTTCATTGGAACGTAAGGCCAAAAAAAATTTGATTTTCCGAGTGTGAATTTACCTGTATCATTTGCATCATTGGGCTCACAGAGCAGGCGCACTAAAGACTTTCACAAGCTTAGACGCTAACTGGCTAGCTGGCTAGTAGCTAACTTACAGTTCAGCCTTTACCTAATTTGATTGGTGGTGAAATAATTTGGCTTTTCTAGACATATGAAATGTTACCGGACCTAATGAATCAAATTCTGATAGTAAAACAAGTTATTTTGCAGAGGTTGTGACATCCAAAAGAATGTATTCAATGATATACAGACGTCTCTTTTGACATGTAAGTCTAAAAGGAAAGCCTTTTTACGGCCAGTAGCATCACATGACAGACCCATAAATTGTAATTCCACTGTTTGGCTGTAAGGAAAACAGGCTTCAAAGCAATGTTATTTAGCAGCTGTTTGTTGATAGTTTCCAGCTTGTTGTGCTGCCCCCAAGTGGCCAAAAAATCAGGTTTAAAGTTAATACTTGCTACATACCTTGAGTATAGATCAAAACATGAACAGATATTCCTCAGAGGTAGAAATTATCTAATCAGTTGCGTAAAACCTGTAGGTGGAGCCAAAGAATCACAGTCCTAGAAGGTAAGGAAGGTTAGCCTAAAGCTTTGAAAAACATACAAAAAAAGGCTAATTGAAGAGTTCTTTCTTTGCCAAACAAGCTTCTCCGTTAGTTTCATTAAATGTAGGTAAATAATACATTCTTCCACACCTCCCACTACGATTTTATTTAGCTAGATAGATTTATGAAGTGCTTGGGGAAACATTGGAAATTATCTTTTTTTAACAGTTTTTTTACTGAATTTCGTCGCACAAAAAGCAGTCTACGGGAGAAAACACAGAATTCTTATTTTTCATTATAATATATAATAAAATGAAACAAAAATAATAATCCCACAAGACCAATCCTTCCCACACACACCACCCAACAAAGACCATAATAAAAGAAATAATAAAAAACAGAATAAATATTTCCCATGTAACTACTGAAACCAGACCAGCAGTTATCAAAGAGATTTGGTTTTCTTTGGCTAGTTGAGGTCAACAAGGGATCTCAAACCCAATAATCCCTTTCAGAATTTCAAATATCAAATCCCAATAATGTTTTAATATATGTTCGTTTCACATCCAGGGCAAGAAAAATGAAATTTATTTATTTATTTATTTATTTATTTATTTATGGAGTCTTTCTGGGATGAAAGAGGTTCTGTGGATAATGTTAAACTGCAAAAGTCAATAGCGACTGTTACATGAGAAGGATGGTGCTTCCTTACATTTCGACTCCCATTCACTGTTTGCAATAGTATACCTTATCAGCCTTTTTCACAGCAGGCATTTTGACGTCATAGTAGAAAAAGCACAGGTGTTACTAACAGCATTAACGCTGGCTCTGTTTTACTCAAGTGTCCCAGTAAGCCATGACATGCTGACAGTGAGCCAGCACGTATAATACCAGAGAGTCAGCAGTCATCTAGCTTATGTTATTTATTATACACATGTGTTTTTGTAACTGTGATATGTCAAAGTGTCTTGTGTAAAAAAGGCCTGTAGTTAGTGACCTGAGCGGTGTGTGGATGAGATAATGTGATGGAATTAGCCCTCAGTCTGTGCCTTTCTGATCTGTCAAATTATCTTATGTCTTTAAAGGGGAACCGAGTCATTAAATGACATAGGTTGACATGTTAGTGCACAGCCAATGAGATGATAACATAACATTTATGGCAGTGTTTAAGCTTCAAACAGGGAGTCGATGCCTTCATCTCTCTCGACCTTCATCCTCCTTTTAACCATCTCTCTGATGGCCTCCCTGCCTCCCCTCCTCCTTCCTTTGCAGCTGGGTAATCATCTTTCATCAAGGGGAGGTCAGATGTGCTGACTTGGAGTAAAGGATGAGGAGGAGGGGGAGGAAGGTGGACGGGGATGTGGGGGAGGAGGGAGAAGAGTTTTCCTTGGTTGCTGCTGAGGAAGAGCTGCAGTAGTTTGCAGCCAGAATACTCATGAGCAGCTGAGGCTGCAACACATTGTCCTCTCCCTCCCTCCCTCCGGTGTTACACACACACACACACACACACACACACACACACTAACAACGCCAGAGGTCCAGACTTGGTGTGTGTGTGTGTGTGTGTGTGTGTGTGTGTGTGTGTGTGTGTGTGTGTGTGTGTGTGTGTGTGTGAGAGTGAGCAGTAACCCGGCCTGAGCTGACCCCAGCGCTTGCAGCTGTCAGAGTCCAGGGGGATCAGTGCTCCTCTGCAAACTGAAACTTTGTAATCCAGGTGTTATGCGGGCTGGTTAAACCCAGGTGAACGTGCAGCAGCAGCCGGGGGGTCAGTGCTGATCCCGGGGCAGCTGCGCTGAGCCATGCCGACGCCTTTGGGGGATCCCAAATGGTGATGGGTGCATGATGGTTGTTGTCTGCAAGTTGGTGCATTGCGAATTTACTGCTGCCACGTCCTGACCGGACACACACACACACACACACACACACACCTCTCTCCCTCTGTCGGACTGGATGCGAGCAGCATCCCATCAGCTCTCCTCATTGCCATAACAACCTGCCCTGCCACAATAAGGCTCGATTTAGGGTCATTATACAGTGTACAGTTATAAAGTCAGGGAGTTAACAAGGGAAACGAGGATTTTTAGCGCATAAAATTGTTAGTGAGAAGTGGAAATCCCGAAAAAGTGCCGACAGCGCAGCTATTAACGACGTTTACACAATTGCAGGTGGCAGCTGGTTTACAGTCAAGTTAGACGGACGTAACCAGCGTAATACAGGAAACTGGGGGATATTGCCTTCAAAATAAAAGCACAACAAATTATTTTTAAAATTATTTATAAAATGATGGAATTGATAAATTAACTAATAAAAGTAGAAGGTTTGTGGTAAAGGTGAGGTATCAATTGAGTGTGATTTGACTATCTTCATAACATAAAGCAATGACAATTATACCATTAGACCAAAGATACTCAACTTGAACTGCCCAAGGGGCCACTTTTCCAAAATGTAAGGAGGCCAGGACCCAGTTTATAAACATAAACTAAAAATGAATGATATTTAATTGATCATTTTAAACAGTATATAGAATAAATACCTGTTTTCAACCTTTCGACATTTGCTGTGAGCATGGGGTGTCACTAGGATTTGAGATTATTCAGGGCTTAGCCACAACCTCCCCCTGGCACTTTTTTTTAAATGAACAAACTCTACTTTTCTGCTTTTTAAAAACACATTGACATTTTATTCACATTCAAAGTCCAAAAAAGAATCCCAGTGTAAATCAATTTATTTTCATTGTGAAATAGAAAATGGATGGTGGCTACCCGGCACTAGATTGCCAGATTTGGACCATGAGCCATAAGTTGAGTATCACTGCATTAGACCATTAGCAATATTAGAAACAATCTTAACACACTTTCCCAACCAGTACAATTTAAAAAAAAAAAACATCCTACAAACAGATGGTTTGTGGCCACTGGCTCTCAAACCTGGAAATATATATATATATATATATATATATATATATATTCTGGTTCTAATACACCTTTAATAGTCTTATAATGCTTTTTTTTCTGTGTGTGTGTTTTTTTTACATGTATATTTTATTCGTATTTACTGCATATCACCTAATAGTTGAGCCTACTTTTGGTTCCTTGCGTTGATTTCACTTTTTCTGCTGTTTATTTCTGTATGTTAATCAAATTGAAAAGCTTGTAGGAGAGTGTACAATGGTGATGACGATATTGATTTCATGTCATTAGTCCTATTGACTGTAATTATAGTGTAATAATAACATACACACTTTAATATCACCCACTGAACATTTTAACTGCTATAAATGTGTTTTATGCATCTACATTAATAAACAGCCATTTATTTTGAAAGTCTTGACAGGAAGTGCCGTTATCTCCTCGTTGCAGTGACAGCTGCCGTCCAGACGGCCGGAGAGGAGGAGGGGAGGAGGGAGAGAGAGAAGAAGAGGAGGAGGGAGGCAGCAGGGATACGGTAACCTGCAGGAGGACTCACATGGTCCTGCAGCAGAGGAGCACAGACCACCGGGACTCTCCAAACCTGTGTCACTCAGCTCGGCTTCATTAATATTTTTATAGACACTCCTCCGTCTTTATTGTCCTTTGTGTCACATCCCTGCTCCCGCAGCCCAGTGTCGGTCGGACTTGCGCCGGTAAAGCAGCGCCATGGCTCGGGAGAACGGAGACACCGGCAGAGGAGCGACGTGGAAAAAACAAGTCGACGATATCAAGAAGATTTTTGATTTCAAAGAAGTCCTCGGCACGTGAGTTGACTAACTGCACTTCACATATCTCCGTATATGATATTCCTGTGACATTCCCATTGGTGTTCAGTGTACATGTGGGGCTCCGTACTGAGTTGTCAGTGACCTTAGTGCACTTAAGCAATGTTACAGTTTTCCACTGATATCACCATAGGGACTCAAAATGTGTCTCAGCACCAAGCTTACACACTTGGACTTGTTTTACTCATGTCTTCCTTTATCGTATCACTGTAGTAGAGGCTTGTCACCGCTGCATGTGTAATCTGTGGTTGCTCAGCAGGAGGGTTTATTGTGTTTATTTTTCGAGATGACATCACTGGCTGTTTGTGTATAATGTAATGTATAATGTTTTAGTAATATTCCTGAACGGATCTGTTGTGCTTAGGGAAATTACAGTCTTCCGGTTTACCAATAGCAAAAGTGACTCCGTGACAACTGTTATCCATTAATTTAGCTATTTCAACCATTTAATCAACTTCTAGCATTTTTAATCATTTATCCTTTAACATTACATTTAGCTAACCATACCCAATTTACTACAACTCATTTCGTTACTTTTAGCCAGCATGTCAACTACTTCAATAATTTGCATATTAGTAATTTTTTAGCTATGTCGTCATTTAAGTTTCAGCTTAGCTATTAGCATACTTTTAGCTAACTATTTGAACGGTTTGTGTGTTATTTTAGCTATTCCAATAATTTATCCATAAACGTTACATTTAGCTAATGTTACATAACATATTGTAACCCAGCATCTGTAACTGTTAGCCAGCATAACTACTTCACTAATTGAACGTTACCTATTAATGATTTTTAGCTAACTTTATGTCACCATTTAAGTTTTAGCTTAGGTATTAGCATACTTTTAGCTAACTATTTGAACAATTTCTGAATTTTATTAGCTATTTCATTTAAAATTTGAGCTATTTCAATAATTTATCCATAAACGTTACATTTAGCTAATGTTACATAATGTATTTTAAGTCAGTATCTGTTACTTTTAGCCAGCATATATACTTCACTAATTGAATGTTACCTATTAATTATATTCAGCTAATGTTATGTCACCATTTAACAATTTGAGCTTATTAGCCTACTTTTATCTAGAATGGTGTATTTTTTCCTAGCTGTTTCAACCATTCATAAAACTTTTAGCTATTTCAATTACTTATCCATTAACGTTGCATTTATCTTAACGTTATCTAACTATGTTAACTAACTTCAACTCATTATCTGTTACTTCTAGCTAGCATGTTAAGTACTTATTATGTCACCATTTATTAATTTCATCTTAGCTATTAGCCTACTTGTAGTTAACTATAAGGGATGGGAATCACCAGAGGCCCCAAGATACGATATTATCATGATATTTATATTTTTGTGATTTTTTTCCCCAACCCCGACTAACTATTGGAGCAATATACTTATTATTTTTAGCCAACTACGAACCATTTATCCAAATTAATTTTTCCAGACTTTGACTGACCAATATCTGTATGGATGTGTATTTTCTAATCAAATGGTATTTTCCTGTAACAAATAATTGTTATCATATTTATATAAATTAACATCAGTTTCCGTATAAACTCCATGCAGTACTATTCATGGCGGATGTTAATATGTTTAAGTTTAAGTTCATAGAGACCCTGATAGCATTTCTTTTGATCTCTAAGGCTTTGACTAATAGTGCTCCTATGATTTAATGTAGTCTGTTATACTCTATGTGGTGTTTACATAGAAACTTGGACTATGGCTTAGGATGGCTGTGGTGCTTAGAAATGAGATTATAGTGATACCGTGGTTCGGCACATTCTGTCATATTCCTGGAGGTGATGTTCTTGTTGATGACAACAAGGCTTTAACAGACCGCAGGAATTTCGGTCTCTCAGCAGTAGTAACAGTGTCACCATTACACTCACAGTCTTTCTCTTTCACCTGAGTCATGAAGGAAATTTTACTCTCCAGCTCCATGTTAGGAAATCTCTTCTTCCTCTTCCTTGTTCCATCTTTCCATCCGCTTCCTTCACCTCATTCAAACAGCAACAGAATACAGGTTGGCGCCCCCGACATCTCTGACAGCTATTCCCTGTGAGCGTCTGTCTGCCCATTCTGTATTTCCTGCTGTGAGGAATGAGCTCCTGCGGCTGTTTGGACGGCAGCCTGAAGGGGGACACACAGGGCGGATGCAGACTGGGATTAACTGCGCAAGGATTAGGAAAAGTTCCCCTGAATAGAAGGAAGTTCAATCATGTTGTGTAATGACTGAATGAGGATGGACAGCTAGCTGGCTGGAGTTTGTTACTCCGAATCACCTTTAATTTGGACCGGATGTGAAAAACACTGAGAGAGAGACACACACACACACACACACACACACACACACACACACACACACTCTTAGGACGCAGACCGGCACAGGACTCAATGATCCGAGTCAGCCATGTTGTAGCCACACATTAACCAGAGCTGTTGACGGATCGTTGAACCTGATGCATCAGCAGAAAGCGGAAAGGAGGAGTGTGTGTGTGTGTGTGTGTGTGTGTGTGTGTGTGTGAGATGGAGAAGTGATTTGTGATTAGCATGGAAAAGCAGGATGAAGGAGAGGAGGAAGAAGAGGAATAATCGGTGGTTGTGACTCAATCGGAAACAGATTAGAGTTTTTATGATGAAGCGAACAGAGTAGAGATGAAAGCAGCAGCTTGGAACCAATCAAAAATTACTTGTTGTCCAAAAATGTGCCATCCGATTGGATGACCAGCCAAAGACACATTGTCAGCAGTAACAGGGAAACTAATAGAAATACTAATTTGAACGTTTGCATTCACCACCAGCAGCGTTGAGTACAGGTGCACCAGCACATGTGGGAATACTAAAGCTGTAGTGTTACTGCAGCGTTGAATGTTTTCTGCGTCAGCGTTTCTGAGCTGCATCTGTACTGACAGGATGTGATGTCACAGGTCTGACACTGGTCCCATCATATTTTGTCTCCTGACACTGAATCACCCTTGCATACACTGGCCAGTCTATGTGTGCATGAGTGCACATAAATGCCTCCTCCATTCTCGGTCTAATGGCCTTCCTCAGTGTATGACATACCATTTTATTGTCCCCTAATACTGGATTAATTTTGCCAGTATCAGCTTGTATTGCCAGGTGTGTGTTTGTGTGTGTGTGTGTGTGTGTGTGTGTGTGTGTGTGTGTGCATGTACATGAGGCACTCCTTGGTGTCTTATTACCCTCCCCTGGTGTGTACGCTGTGTGTGTCCCTGTCACTCACTATTCAATAATTCAATACCAACAGGAGTGTGCTCTTTGTGCTTGTGTGTGTGTCTGCATGTGTGTTTATGAGTCTCACGTAGGCCACAGCTCTCAGTAGGAGGGATCACACTAAGAACAAGTGCAGAATACAGACAAAAACAAAGAAAAAGAAAGAAGAGAAGGCCAAAGAGAACCAGTATGGGTGAGTTCTTTTGTCAGTTAAAGCATTTTTCCACATGCTTATACACAATTGGATTTGCCTCATGTTTTAGACTCTTAAAGGGACAGTTCACCCCAAAATCAAATTTCCATATTTTTCCTTATTCCTGTAATGCTGTTTATCAGCCGAAGAAATGTCTGCCTTCTCTACAATATAATGGAACAAGATGACACTCGGCTTGCGCTGCTCAAAGCGCCAAAAAAATCATACATCTGGAAAAACTCAACAGCAATGTCTCTTTCCAGAAATCATGACCCGGTTTCTCACGATAATCCACAGACCTTGTTGTGAGCAGTTTGTGAGCTTGTTTGTTTGACTCAGCACCTTGTTGCTCTGCTATTGCTCTTTCTGTTTATCCTGAGACTACTGCTTCAGGAGGGTTAGCACCGCACTGGTGACAGTTCACTAGTTCAGTCATCGGCATTGCAGTTTTGTAAGACCATAGATTTCTGGTGCCTGGTAGTTAGGTTTGGACACAGCGTCTTCTGTGGCTGTGAAGGCCAATCTGGGAGTGGCAGACCCGGCCACAGATGTCACAACTGTAGGCCGGATTCTGTGATGTTGAAGACGTGCTGCTTTCTCAACTTTCTTTTTGTTTCTCGTTGTTGAGACAAGGTTGTTTCATGGGTCTGCAGTCCGGTGCGGAGTGCCTGCTGCCATACGCCTCTTTCACACAGAGCGCGATTTCTGTGGCGCCCACCGCGGGGTAGGGTGCAGAGCAAGCGGAGAGCAAGGCGCGCATCCTTATACCGAAGCAGAGGGCGGCCAATTGGCCTTTTGCCAGATGTTAGCTCTGCGTACAGTATGTCTTTTGGCATGCGACCATCGTGCATCTGGCGGACACGGCCCAGCCAGCGGAGATGTCTTTGCCTCAGAAGACAGAACATTGTTACAGGGGTTACTATTAGCATCACAGAGCTAACATTACCTAGCCTATTAGTTAGGCCTATTAGAGTTCAGCTGTTTTGGTGTTGGTGTGAGTTAGTTGGGACTGTTAATTGGCTTGGTGTTAGATGTTAGCTGTTGTGTTAGCTCATGCTCACTGTTCACACTTTGAACTGACTGGGAGGAGGGTAGCTTGGAGGTGGCCCTTTGTGTTGCGTAACATGGAAGAATATGGAAGTCACTTGAAATGCCCATCCCTAGGAACTGCAACTGCCAACCGGATCACCGTGCAGAAGGCAGTTTGTATCTACTCATGGGCAAGGGGCTTGTTGTCCTGACAGCATGAGATGTAAATATTAATGGCGTCCTCCTCAGCTGAGCTTTATTGTTACTAGCTCAGTGGTGCTAGGTGAGCTAGCAGTAGATGCATGCTTCATTCTGTGTGGTGATATGGTTGGCAGGTGTAGTTTAGTAAAAGAAAGTAGTTCCTACATGAAACTGCTCACAACACGCTCTGTGGATTATCTTGAGTAACAGGGCCATGATTCCTGAAGAGAGACAATGCTGTTGAGTTTTTCAAATGTATTTTAGAGGTCTAGGACTCAGTGGACACAGTTAAAGGTCTTTCCAAGTAGCTCTACAGAAAGACAAAGTGCAAAGTGTGTGAGTGAGATAGAGACATAAAGTAAAGTGGTGGCCATGATGGTGGTGCATTGTGGGAACGTCACTGTGCCATCTAGGGCACGCTGCCCTTAATTGATGCTCTACTTCCCTGCTGCTGGCACTGTTCTCTCCACTGTTTCTGGGACTCCCCCCCCCCCCCCCCCCCCGTCTCTCTATATCTCCCTCTATATGACTAAAGCTCTATTATACACCATCCTGTGTGAAACTCCAACAAGCTTTTCTTTCTTTGACTTCTTTTGCACAGTAGAGTGAAGAAATGATGCAGATTTTAAAGTTTCCATTGTTTTATCCCTGTTATAAATAGGCTCTTATAAATAGAACAAAAGATGATTGTTTGCTATGTGACAAACCCAGCTTCATCAGTAGACTGCTAGCCCACGTTTTTAACAGTGTGTGTGTGTGTGTGTGTGAGCATGTGCTTGTTAGATACACTTGCATATGTGTACGTGTGTGTGTGTGTGTGTTTCTAAGTTTGTGCATGCATACACACTCACAAATTCTACCACACTAGAGTGAAATTCGAATACTTGCAGTATGTCGGCAGGCTTGTCCTCTGTTCATCAATCCATCTGTTCAACCCTCTCCTTTTTTTCTGCCAGCCTTTCTTCTGTTGAGTCTCAGGCTGTGATTGGTTGTTGTTGTTCCTTGCTGTTTGTTGTTGCTGCTGCTTATGACTGCGTTGGTGTAATGAGGCAGTTGTTCTTGTCGTTGATGGCATTGTTAATGTCATCAGTCATTATGTTGGATTGCTGATGTGGCTGAAATTATCAGTGTTGTTTGTTATTGTGATGAATCGCTGATGACGTTGTTGGCATTGTTGATTCTGCTGATGCAAGTCAACAATCATACTGTTGCTCATATTAGTCTCTATTGTTGACAATAACAAGATAGGTGATGATAAGGTGTTGATGACGTTAGTGGATTTGATCGACAGTGAATTGTTTTGTTTTTTGGTGCTATTAATGTTTGGATGTTGATCTTGATGATAATTATGTTGCCTTTCTGTTGATTTTATTGTGGCAGCTGTGGATGAATATATTAATAATGCCATTAATGTTCTGGAATTTTGTTGATAATAAGCATAGCATGTTCATGTAGATGTCGTAGATGCTGTTTGTGATGCTGATATTAATGAAAGGGCCTTTTTAACAAAACAGTCCTTACTCAAGATCCACTAACTAGTTTTTCCTTGCAGCTTTCAACCTCATGTCACAGTCTTTATCAGCAGACGGAGTTATTATGGAAATGGCAATGGAATTCCTATCACATGATAACAGGTGGTTGTTTGCCATCGTCAACAATAAGTGCGCCATCTCTGTGACAATTTTGAACATGACATCCACTGGTGAAGAATGTGTGATGCAGTTGAAAGCTCTGAGGGAAAAAACAGTAGAAGTAGATCTCTAGTTAGGATTATTTTTCTCATTACTACTTTCAAAGTCAGGAATGAACTTCCACACTCAACTTGGGCCTTAATGAGATAGTTTGGGCTGGATGATATGATGTGTGTGACAGTAGAAATATGTCCACTGGTAGAGATTTGGCAATATGGTGACTACAGCAGGAGCTTTCAGGGCAGGCGTAGCAAATTAGGAATGGGTTCTCGCGTGATCTCACAAGCTGCATCCAGCTGTGTGACAAGGTTACATAATTCAGGCGGACAATGGGAAGGATAGTGAAATTTTAAATACAGAAACCAGTAACACTTTATCTTATTGTTCTCAGAAATGTTAAAACTTCCATTTTAAAGAATTTTTGTTTCACTGTTTTGAATCTTTTGTTTTTAGCTCAAGTGTTGTCTCCTGTAAGGCAGATGTTTTTGTTTGTATGGAAAATGTGATCAAGTACGGTATGGTTTAGGGATGTCCCGATCCAGCTTTTTCACTTCCGATCCGATACCGATATTACAGCCTTGAGTTTTGGCCGATACCGATACCAATCCGATCCAAGCGCGTATTATACATATTCACTTATTTTGTTGTTAGTCATGTTAGAAAAGCTTTGATCAAGCGATATTACTCTAACAAGAACAACTACATAATCGGGTTAGTTGGAATGATCCACAACAGTTGGTATGAGAAACTGACCTGTTTATTGTTAACAGGGTTAAATAAACAAACTTTAAATTTGAACATTAACATTAAATAAAAAATATAGCTGGTTTTCTTTGGCTGCTTTGGCCCCTTAATAAATAGAAAATAAATCAACACAAGAAATCTTTAAAATGTCTAACAATGAAATTAAAATAGCAGCAAGACTCCACACACTTGTGCTTTGGCCCCCTAATAAATAAAAAACAGATTAACACCACAAGACATTGTTGACATTTAACAAACAATGCAGCCTTTCCTTTTCAATTATTTTTGTAGTGTCAGTGCCAGCCTGGTGCTGCTGTTTCCTGTGTGTCTGCATGCTGGCCTGGTTGATTGATAGTAAGTGCTGGAGCGGATCACTGGAATGGACTGCTTGAATATAGGAGTGCTGGGCTGGCCGGAAAACCTGGATTGGCATTTTTCCATGCCGATGCTGATTCACGTTTTTTGCTAATATCGGCGGCCAATACCATTTCACGACTGAATTTACAGAACTATAGGCCCGTTTCCACTGAAGAAGTTCCTGGTACTATTTGGGGGCAGGAACTACTACAGGAACGTCCTCTCGCTCGGCCAGCTCAACCGCCGTGTCTCCACTGAGAGAGCAGAGTACGAGGAAGGTTTCTGTAAAGTTACCGGGCTCTGTATGTGATGTAATCATTGCGCAACCATTTTGACCGGGGCGACGTAGTGGCGTAGGGACACTGTTAGCCGATAGCAGTGTCTGTAATAACTCACGAAACTCACAAAGTGGCCCGTGAAAAAAATCTTTTTTTCCAGCGGATGAAGCTCACTGGAGTAGTTTCATGTTGTATCCGACAATGGCAGGCTTTTAACAGATGACGTCCTGATGTTAGCTTTGCTGCTGCTGTTAGCTGTCCCTGTCAGCTGATGCTTTCTAGACATCGTGATTTCCCAAAACTGAATAAATACCACACATAGCAACACAAAACTGCTTTGCTAGCTCAATCATGTTGTAACTAAGATACCCGCTGGAAAAGATATGTTTTTCACGGACCGGTTATTGAGTTTGTTTACATGGCGGTGGAAGCTATGAACGAGCTAACCCTCGTCTGCTGAGTTTTAAAAATGCCAGCTATTTTGTTGCTTTCTGTTGACGTCACATCCCTCCTTGAGTATATTGAGTCAGCACCAAGTAATCCCCAAGCCCCAGCCAGGAGTTTTTCGGGGCCGTTCTGAGTACCTACTCCGAGGCAGGGACTTGTTTAGCCCCTGTAAAAGTTCCGGAACTCTGTCCTTCGGGGGTGGTTCCTGTGATGGAGACACGCACCAACAGCCCTGTAAAATTTACCCCAAAGTTCCTGCAGTGGAAATGGGCCTAATTACTGCATTGAGGTATGTTCTGTTGGCATGATATAACAGCACATATACCAGGATGGAGGATTTTGGCCATATTGCTCACCGCCAGGGGTCAGATGATGAGATATGTTATCAATAGAGGTGTAATGATACATTGATCTGGATCTGTATATTCATTTAATGATAAACAATCCAATATCATCGATGCTAAGTGAAAACATTGATACATATCACCATCTTTAAGTTACACCTTTATTTTAAAATTCCCATGGCATGTCTTTGCACCATTTCTGTCCAAGCACCCCTCCTTCCTAAACATTCAAACAGAGCCAGCAGCTTAGTGCCATGCAGATAATGCTTAGCAGCCAAGACAAAGACAATCAGGATATTGATTGGAATTGTCTCATATTGATCACAGGCCCTTGAATTGAATAAAATCGAAATCATATTGCAGCAGACTTGTTGTATTGTTGTCCAAACAGTCGATATAGTATTGTATCATAATGACCCTCTTACACCCCGAGTTGTAAATAAGCATTTCAGCCAGATTTATATCAGGGAAAAACTCAAAGTAAATACACCCACAGTGTTGCCAACTCTTTTCCAATGAAAGTAGCTAGCACTATCTCGCTGAAGTCCCTGATGTCTCCAGTTTATATCATACGCTCATTTGCATATTGGTGATGTCATTACGTATTAATGGTACCATTAAAACTTCCACTAGAAATGTCCTTAACAAGACATTTGAATAGCATGAGAGCTATAGTGCCTATTTTATAGTTCAACACTTTCTCGTGCTTCCAATTCAGAGAATGAGAGCATCAACGCAACCACAGACACTCACAACCACTTAACTCCTGTGGCGAATGGCGTCTTCTCTCTTTCTGCCTGCTCCACACCTATTGCATGCGGCAAGAAGAGAGAGGAGGAGAAACCTCAGGCTAATGGTGGAAGAGTTGTTGACCGCTATAACTATTAGCAGCATGCATAGGAATGAATTACATTATAATTTATTCCTCTCTTTTTTCCTGATGGTCTGTATAAGTTGCTGAATTTGCCACAAGCCACTTTTTAGAAATTAAGTCGCTAAGAGGCTTTGAAATATCGCTAAATCTAGCCAGAAAGTTGGTAACACTGCACACTTTGTTATAGCCATCTCCCTGCATTTCCAGACCTTTAACATGGTGAGTGAAATGTTAATATTACCCTTATGAATTATAGCCAGAACTAGACTGATCTTTTAATGGTATTGCTGTTATTGTTGCTTTGTTGATGACTCTGTTGCTGATGCTTGTTATAAATCATTGTTGACACTGATACTTTAGGCTGTCTTCTAGTTATAGATGAGTGGAGGATTTAAACACAGATTAAAACTGAATATGCTGATCTCAGTTTGGCATCTCAGTGCTACCAAATTTGAGCTACAATCATGTCACACACCCCGCACGCGCACACACACACACACACACACACACACACACACACACACACACACACACACACACACACACCAAGCAGGACATTTAAAAGCAGCAGAGGGGAAAAGTCACTTTTTCCTTTTCGTACATGCAGCAATTAAAACACTTGCTTCTGCCAGCTGTCAGGACTTTCCTCATCACCAAATGCATTTTATGTGAAAGTATTTGTGTGTGTGTGTGTGTGTGTGTGTGTGTGTGTGTGTGTGGAGGGGGAGGGGTACCATCCCATCTCTCTGCACAGATTGACACGTGTATCCAGACCTCTGAGTATTAATGATCATAAACTTTAGTCCATTATCGGATCAGCGCTCTATTTTAAGCCTCTCGGCGACCACATCCAGCTTATAATGGCCCGAGCTGAAAGCCTGTTGTCTCTGTGCTGCTCTGTCTGACAGCTGTGTGCACGCTGGTGTGTCACTGTCCATGTATGTAAACACAGTCACCATCTTCAAGTAGAAGTATGGAGAAAGTGAATGTGAGAACACAAGAACACGGACATTTATTTATTATTTTAGAAAATCCTTATCTTAACAGTGACCTCATGCTGTACCATTAGTTGCACATAAAAGAGAGGCGTCAAAAACACTTCACACTTGTCTGGGGCAACTTGTCCTGATATCCCACTGTGACTCCATTTTTGTACGTTATTAAAGTTATTAAATGACAGTTCTTTTAGGAAATACAGGTGAAGATGGAAATGTTGTGCTGAGAACACATACACCCACAAAAGACATTTCCCATCCTTTCTTTTATATGACCTGCAGACACAAATGAGGTACATGAACTACTCAGGAATACAAACTAAATGCTGGTGCTTTTGTGGCAGCTTGGGAAACGGGACACCCAGTTGTAATACTTCAGTTTGTTTGTCCTGACTGCATTATCTGGTTTCAGGCCTGTTTCACAATCCTAAAGGGTCTCGACAACAACATCTGCTGTTCGAGAGGGGAATCAGGGCCACAGCCTGCTGGGGGACAAATGTTGCTTGTTTTGACGAAGTTAGCAGTTGGTGGGACGAACATATTTTGGTGATCAAGGACGACAGGGTGCCGGGGGTCAGTAGCGTCTCAGGGGACGTGAGCAGTGTTTCTAACTGTCTTCCTGCAGGCTGTTGGCCTCTCGAAACAATATTAGAAAACAACAGAAGATATTATGTGGTGTATGTGTCGCAGTTCTGCTCTCAGCAGAGAGGAGCTACAGACTGTATGAATAGGAGCTTAATTGTGTGGTCCCCAAGATGCCAAATAAATCGATGATAGCCCCATTAAAGTTAGTGTCAAATCTCAAGTATTTCTCACATAAAAGACATAAATTGTCATGCCATTCCAACTGAGCCTTGCCCACTTCACAACTATTGAAAGAGCCCAGACAAAACAACACATAGAGAAATGAGGCACTGAACTGAACTGAATTGATTGAAAAACTTAAATGTGAAATAACCAAAGTAGTTCTAACTTTGGCAGGCAGTTGTGTGTTCATGCAGGAGCCAGTTTCTCGTACCAGGAAGCAGGGCTGTACCCGACTCAATCTGGCTGTTCAATACAAATATTTGACTGTTAGTTCTTGTGAGAGTTTGAATGGGATTCTGTGGGATGTTCAGGATGAAAGTGGCGAGCTAGTCCTCCAAGCCGATAAGGACGAATCAGAAATATGCAGCATTTTTGGCCAACACTAGATATCAGACAAAAGCCAGAGTTTGTTACTGTGAGCTGTAAATTCACCACTTTTAAGCAGAAGGCAGAAGATAACGTTATCTTAGAGCCTGGCCGAGCAAAGCCTCTCTTCTTCTGGGCAGCTGCCTCAATCTTACTCAGTCTCACCTCAGCTCTGGGTCCGCAGTTGCCTGTATCAGAGCAGCGTGGAAGTAAGGAGTGCTCACTCTGCAGTGAAATCTGAAGGCTGAAACGTCACCAGAATTACACTGCACTCTGACTGACAAAAACCCCCCAAAAAACCAAAACCTGCATTGCAACTGATGATTTGAATCTCTGATTTTCACTGGGCAGTCCTATTAAGAAGTTGGCAGGTGAAACAAAAAAACATTTCCAGGGCCTTTACTGCACAACATTTATACATAATTAATCCTGGTTTGAAAACATTACTAGTTTCTTATTAGCTGCTTTTGGGTAATACATTGGCCAGGGAATCTGAAGATAGGTCATGTCCTCTTTATTGTTTCTGGGAACTGAGGAGATTCAGTGACCTGAGTGTTTCCTGGCACTGTGGAGAGGCTTTGAAACAGCTCTTAGACCATCATGTATCATAAAATCAGCAGTAAATATAATTGAAAGAATTCATTTAAAAAGGATGTTTTTAAATACTAACAGTATTTTGGTGGCTAGTCAAATATGTCTTTGGTGGGTTGTGTTTTGCTGGAGGAAACTAGACTCATCATGACCTCAGCATTTCTGAAATCCTGGCTACAGCCCTGTAAACCAATCTTGCAAGGAAACCACCACTGTTTATTGTGGCGAAAGAAAAAATAGACAGTTGGAGATAAGCAGCAAGGCAACCCTGAAAGAAAAAGAATATCTTCCTTGAGCAAGGCACCGTAACGATGACTGCTCAGCCTGTGGTTGGATTTGAAATGTCACTGTGAGGCAGAATGTTGCTGAAACAGAGCAGACCCTGTTTATTGGATAAATGAAGAGTTAGTACGTGTTGTGGTTACTGTCAGGGAAATGCTTTCAGACTGCAGGGTGTGTTGGAATTATGTCACTTGTAGTTTCACCACAAGCTTCCATACATTTATATCATATTAGAATCACCAGGAAGCACTTTTACAGAGCAGCCAAATGCCCTCATAACAGTGATTAGCTTAAGTGTCACACTATATAACACATCTGGGCTATGGATCAATGCTTAATTCATTCTCAGATTTCCCATAATCCATTTCATCACAGCAGAAGCACAGCTTCATATTCCAACTACACAAAATGTTTGAGGCAGTTAATAGAAAAGTTTTTGTGTACTCGATATCCACAGAGAGAAAGGAAAGATGTTTATTTATTTCAAAATGTGTAAGGTCAATATTTTTCATACTTCTTTAAAAGAGCTTCAACAGTAAACTCAGTGGCTGTGATACCAGCTTAACTGCTGACAGATTTTCATCCTCTACCTGAACAGAAAGGCAAGTCAGAAAGCAGCTTAGCATATTTTCCCTCGAGGCTCTGCTGCTTCTTACAGTGGCAGTGCAAAATATTACAAAATACCAGAGCAGAGGAGGAGGAGGAAGAAGACGAAGAAGAAGAGATAACAGAGTGAAAATGAGGAATTGTAATGAAAAGCAATGAGGGTGGGAAATGGAAGCACATATAAGCCTAAGGGGGTGGCCTCAGGGGCCCCTACGGGTGTCCTGTTCCACTGCTAAAGGATAAATATGTTGGAAGTGATTTTTTTCAGTCAGCCTTCCTCTCCTTCCACCATCTGCTACCAGAAACTCTGAAAGCTTTTGCTTTGAAAGAACAGCACTCCCGTCTTATTCTGTGCCGTTAGATTTCACTCCAAACACAACCCCTTGTAAAATGGAGAGCAGAAGCTGATGATTTTGATCATGATGAATTAATGGTGAACTGTCGCAGTGTTAGGCTCACATGAGAAACGGCTGCCCTGTCGAGGGAGAGGATATGGGGCACTGTTCAGAACCCAGAATGAATCATCAACCAGACTGTCTCAGTCTGGATCTGTCTCCGCTCTCTCTTTGTCCTCTGCAGGAACACAGAGATCTAAGCTTCCCTCTTTCTGCTCATCTCCTGTTGAGACTGCAGCCAGCAAGAGAACAGGTTGCACAGCTGCGATTGAATTTCAGAGTGAGACAGTAAAACTTTGCAAAACAGATAAATTCATCCCAGATGTTGTGGTGAATAAAAATGTGAGTTACTGTTGACCTCTGGCGATCACCATAATGCTTTTAGCCACATTAACAGAACACAAGTATATCTCCAGGAGCCATATATAAGTTTGATCTTGTTGACCGTGATGTATATGAGGGTTCCCTGGTAGATAAGATTCAGACTGCTATCAGTGAACAGGCATGTAAGTACATGTTTGAATGTACTGTTTATGCGTCAGTGTGTCTTGTGATTTACAAGTGCACCATATCTAGGTGTTCTGCCAACTTAAACTGCAAATGTACTCAACAAGTGTTCCTACATAACGATATATGCTCCTGACCCAGTACCAGAACAAACAAAAACAGTGCCAGCTAATTCAGAATGACCTGTTTCATTCCACAGTCATACCCAGAAGTCTGTGTGAAGAGTGTTATCAAACCATTCCCCAAATGCTGTTCAAAAGTAGCCAGACATGGTGTGAAAATGTTGCATTCAGTCGGTTTTACAGCTCTGCATCAGCAAAGAACACTACCATTATATGTGTTGTGTCTTGGTTGACACTGACCTTCAACAGTGTATCATATTGTAGGGACCTGAGGCATTTCCGTCACTTAAGCATTCAGAAAATGTGTTACGGAAAAAAATAATTCACTTTGGGGAAGGCATGCCTTCTTGGCAACTCAGCAAGAGAAAAAATCAGTTTTACAGATTACTCTGATACGGTAAAGGCTGATTTACACTAAAGTCAATGCAACTCATGTTCACTTAAAAATCGTGCCGAAAGTCTTCCTCCCTCATGACCAGGAGCAGCCCCCTCTAAAGTCAGTGCAACTCATGTTCACTTAAAGATGGTGCTGACAGTCTTCCTCCCTCATGACCAGGAGAAACTTCTTCTAAAGTCAGTGCAACTCATGTTCACTTAAAGATGGTGCCGAAAGTCTTCCTCCCTCATGACCCGGAGTAGCCTCCTCTAAAGTCAATGCAACTTATGTTCGCTTTAAGATGGAGCCGAAAGTCTTCCTCCCTCATGACCCGGAGTAGCCTCCTCTAAAGTCAGTGCAACTTATGTTTACTTAAAGATTGTGCCAAAAGTCTTCCTCCTTCATGACCAGGAGCAGCCCCCTCTAAAGTCAATGCAACTCATGTTCACTTAAAGATGGTGCTGACAGTCTTCCTCTCTCGTGACCAGGAGAAACTTCTTCTAAAGTCAATGCAACTCATGTTCACTTAAAGATGGTGCCGAAAGTCTTCCTCCCTCATGACCCGGAGTAGCCTCCTCTAAAGTCAATGCAGTTTATCTTCAATTTAAGATGGTGCTGAAAGTCTTCCACCCTCATGACCTGGAGTAGCCTCCTCTAAAGTCAATGCAACTTTGGACGAATATATCGCCAATCGCCCATTGGCTGAGTCCATCACGGTTGGTTTCATTTTTGGCGATTTTTTTGGGCGATTTTTGTCATTTTATTTTGCTAAATTAATGGTCTGTCTCCACAGAATTAAACACGGTACATATAGTCCATAATCACTATGTAGAGCACAATTCAAAGTGTGTGCGTATTGGAACTGGCAGCTTCACACTGATTTCCAACAAGTCTTTCACAAAACGCGTCAGTGATTGCGGAGCTGAAAGTTACGGCTGGGGTCCACCGGCAACGGGAGCGGCGCGACACGTCTGCAGGGCGAGTCCCGTAGCAGCTCGCCCCTCCCGTTAATAAATTACAGCAGCTGCACCGGCAATGGGAGCGGCGCGACAACTCTCTATTTTAGGATGCTCTTCTATTTTTGTCGCGCTACGCTCCCCTACGCGACCCTCCAGCAGATAAAAACTACATGAAATAGTGTGCTAAACGAGCACAATGTGTTTTTAAATGAATAAACCATTATCAGAGGTGATATGTGATGATTTTCATTTTCATGCATTTACCCATGTTTATCCGTGACATTGTGTAAATGTCCGTGGCGGACATTTGAAAGCGAGTAGATGACAAACAGTACAGTAAACTTGTAGATTACTCAAATATATGTAATAACTTAGGTGGAAAATGCTTTAACTATCATGGCTCAGCAAACGGTAAACAAGATGCTTGACGTGATGCTTACGTTTGCAGCCGGTGGAACCTGGCCGTAACGTGAATTCATATGCGCATATGGTTAACAATGTTACCAGCTGTGTTAATCACCCTCTCTGATGGCGTGCTTGTTGCCGGTATGCACAGATATTTCCGTGCCATGTTGGACATGAGTGGGCTCGCAAAGCACGCTGCATTTTTTTGCCGCATTCATGTGGTGTCGGGAGATACGAGTTGCCGAGTTGTTTTTCTGACATGAGGTGGCGTTAATGTGAATTATCCCATTCTTAAAGTCATTTTTCGATTCTTTCCGACATCACATGAATGCAACATCCCCCCTCTTTTTTTTTTCTCCGCCACACACACAATTGCCGAATATATCGGCAACCGCCGGTTGATGGGCTGACGGTGGCCGATTGGAAATTTTTAACATATCGCCCAACCCTAGTGCCGAAAGTCTTTCTCCCTCGTGACCAGGACTAGCCTCCTCTAAAGTCAATACAACTCATGTTCACTTTAAGATGGTGCCGAAAGTCTTCCTCCCTCATGACCAGGAGTAGCCTCCCTTAAAGTCGATACAACTCATGTTCACTTAAAGATGGTGCTGAAAGTCTTCCTCCCTCATGACCAGGTGTATCCTCCTCTAAAGTCAATGCAACTCATGTTCACTCTAAGATGGTGCCGAAAATCTTCCTCCCTCATGACCAGGAGTAGCCTCCTCTAAAGTCAATGCAACTCATGTTCACTCAAAGATGGTGCCGAAAGTCTTCCAACCTCATGACCAGAAGTAGCCTCCTCTAAAGTCAATGCAACTCATGTTCGCTTTAAGATGGTGCCGAAAGTCTTCCTCCCTCATGACCAGGAGTAGCCTCCTCTAAAGTCAATGCAACTCATGTTCACTCTAAGATGGTGTCGAAAGTCTTCCAACCTCATGACCAGAAGTAGCCTCCTCTAAAGTCAATGCAACTCATGTTCGCTTTAAGATGGTGCCGAAAGTCTTCCTCCCTCATGACCAGGAGTAGCCTCCTCTGAAGTCAATGCAACTCATGTTCACTCAAAGATGGTGCCGAAAGTCTTCCAACCTCATGACCAGAAGTAGCCTCCTCTAAAGTCAATGCAACTCATGTTCGCAGAAGAAGAAGCAGACGAATCTGCAAGCTCATGTTTTATTTGCTCATACAGATACGTCAGGTCTCCCTTCTGTTCAGGCAGATTTCCAGCCAGCCTGGCCTGGGTCTTTCCAATCATAACCTTTTAGCTAATATAGGGCGTGTTTCAAATGGTGATTGACAACTTCTGGAGCCTTTGCACTTTACACAGAATACATGATGATGTAGTTTTTTGCAGGCACATCTTGGACAGGACAAGCATAAACCTGGCTTAGGAAGGAATGCAGTTGAGGCATTTTCAAAAACATCCAAGATGGCTGCCGCTGATGTTGCACTTTCTGTTGGAGTACTATTTTCAAATGCGAAAGACAAACACAGCAACACTCTCTCACAACATATTGATGCTTCACCATCACAGCTTATCTCTGCATCCTGGCATCCATTTACATTTTCCGCCCTTTAGCAATACGTCACACGTTACTCTGACTGGTTGTAGATCCATCCACTTGTGTTCAGAAGAGGCATTTTGATCTACCCCCGTTGATAATGCTCCTTGGAAACTGAAAATAAATGGAGAGGTTCCAGACTAACCCACATATGCAGTTTGGTATGGTGATGTCAGGCTAGGTCAGGAGTGTTGTTCAGCACCGTTATGCTCATTCAGTAATTAATCCCTAATGAGGCGGCAGATGAAGGCAGCCTGTGCCAATGTGGATGCTCCTCAGCCTTCAGACTATTCTATTCTGAAACTGGTTATGACACCACTTTTGTTCAGTTCACACATGATGGGTGTTAAAGTGCTATGTTATAATTAGGCTTTAGAGAGCATCACTATTGTGGATTATAATCAGATATGATTAGAAATCAAGATAATGTATGTTGTTTCTTTGCATCCAGTTGGAGCATGGGCTGAAGATATAGAATGGGCTTAATTGTAAAGTGTAAATTTAGAGGTTAAGATTACTATATTTACCTCTGCCAATGAGGTTATTATTTGGTTCGGTTTATTTGTTTGTCGGCTTGATCACAGAAAAAAACGCTGGCCTCGTTCTCATGAAACTTAGTGAAAGAGTGTAGCATGAACGGATTACAGGACAGACACACAAATCATTTTTCACTTTCGTTAACATTGCAAGATAGGGTATTTGGCCTTGAGTGACCTTCTAGTTTAAGATGCAGCAGCCTCTAAGGGACCTTCTGGACATATTTCTTGACAAAAAATGTATTTGTTTACACACGTGTCATAGCAGTATTTTACTGTGGTAAGCCACCTGTTTACCTCTGCCTACAACTTAGATTTGTTTATGTGTGATGCTACAGCAGTATGATGAAATAACAGTAAAGTTACAGTGACCATGAGTCTGACACAGTTAACATTTTGTGCAGTTCATTCCTGTAAGCTCCAAAGTCCAAAAATCTTTGCTACTGTCAGCTTATCAGTAACATTTTATTTAAGTTTAAATACAGCTTAAAACTTTAGCCTTAATGTGTGGTCTAGATATTATTTGTGACCAATGAACAAGACATTTTTATGTCACTAGTTAGTCTTATCACATAGAGTCATTTTTATTTTCTAATAACTCACCTGCGTCTTGTCTTAATAACCTTTCTGGGGCCTTATCCTATAGCCATCTGATTGCTTAGATTAATTATAGTGTAACAGCTTGTACCCAAATAATATTTGGCATAACATTTAGCAGGCATGCAGAAGGTTGCCCTAGTAACGGCTTGCTGTTGCCCATCAGATTGTGAATGATTGTTGCCGTTAATGGAAGCAGTGCCACAGCAGCTCCACTGCTGGCCAGCACACACTCTGTCTTTTGGACAGGTAATTTAGGGCAGAATGAACACACACAAACACACACTCAAAGAAACACAGAAGGACGCAGACACACACATATACATGAGCCAAGTCACAAAAATATAAGACACAGGCACACACAGTTTCTGATAATATCAGAGACACTCTCTCTCTCTCACACACACACACACACACACACGCCAAATCGCAGCATATTTATGTAAATCCAGTTTTGTTTAAAACATAGCAAAACTAACACACACACACACACACACACACACACACACACACACACACACACACACAGTGTTACTGTAAAATGACACACACAAACTTTCTGCTCTGGTAGGCATTACACTTCACAAGACTGACACACACATACACACACACACACTCATCTGCACCTTGGGGGCTTTTTCTGTATTATAGCAGACCTACTTTCACAGAGTCCCACTACTGTACTTAGAGCACTGTGTGTATGTGTGGCTGTTTATCTGGCGCAGCTTGGCCCAGTTACATTCAAGTCGTCCTTGAGCAGAACACAATGCCGCAGACAAACACAAAAGGTAAAGTGCCAAAGTTTTAAAATGTCTCAGAGTCTGCAGGGAGAGGAGGGGGGGGGCTGAGACGTCATTTGTATGCAAAAACTGCTTTACCATTTGGTCACACCCAGCTGTGTGTGTGTGTTGGTATGCGTGTGAGAAAATGTTTTATGCGTCATCAGTCTAGTCAGAGCAGCGCTGTGTAGCTTTCAGTCATTTGTCTGAATGCCACTTGAGCACCACACACACATACATTCACAGTACATGTAGTCACAGCTCTAAAGCAGGTGTGTGTTTCATCATTTAATTTGTATGTTGGTGTGATGGCATCATTGGGATGTAATGGTCAGTCATTCATATTATTTTGTCTGTCTGGGGAATGATACATATCAACAGCTGCAGTAACCTTATTTTGTGCCCGTCACGTAAAGGAAGGAATCAGCTTAACGTTCTATAATTTAGGTAGACGATGAGAGAAACCTGATTGTCCTGGCTAGATTTCTCCTGGAGAGTGCTCATTTATTGGCAGTATATGTGTAAATAGGTAAACTGGGCTTTAACATATAGTGTATAGAACACCCCTGCTTCAATTCCAGCAGGAAAACCAATTGTTGCGTGTCATACCACTCTCATAGCCCCGTGTTCCCAGTCTGTTTCTCAACTGTACAGTACAGTAATAAAACAGGCAAAATTTAGGGGAGTCTATGTGAGATGAGAGGAAAGATTATTAAACAGTTGGAGAAAAAATAAGTCAGCCTGAATATTTAACAGTTGTAACATTCAGACAGATTTGCAAAAGTGTGCTCTCACTGCAATCTGTTCACTGTTCCCTCAGCCCTTTGAAACACACACACACACACACACACACACACACACACAACAGAAAGCAGCTGTTGTATTGCTAGAACAGTTGAAGAAATAGTTTGACATTCATGGAAATACACTTATTTGCATTTTTGATGAGGGTTAGATTAATAACACTCATGTAAGGCTGGACAATGTATCAAAACTGTAATCGATATCATGAGATGTGACAAGATATCATCTTTGACTATCATAATACTGTGTTTTCTTTTCCTGGTTTTAAAGGCTGCATTACAGTAAAGTGATGTAATTTTCTGAATTTATCAGACTGTTCTACAGGGTTCCCATGGATCCTTAAAAAGTCTTTAAAGGCATTCAGTTTATTCATCTATAGAATAAGGCCTTAATTGCTATTAAAATGTCCCACATCAATCTTTCAAAGGACTTAAAAATGAGAAGTAGGATATTATGAATCATTACTTTCTGAATTAATTTCTCAAAAATTTGAATTTCTCAAAAATAATTGGTAATATTTATTTTTGAAATAATTTCATTTAATGTTGCAGATCAGGATAGAGGAACCAACAACACTCCTATGCATTTACCACATATCCAATCAAATGAAAAATGAACACACTTTTTCCAAGGCAAACCAAATTGATAGTGTTATACTAACGTATATAATTGTTTTCCACGTGTTCCACTCTAGAATTTTTTTTAAGTAGATCATCTAACTTTTTAACTCGACCAAAAAAGTAATGTTTTATGTTACATCAAACATTTGGGCAAAATTGTCCTTAACCCTAGGTAACTGACGTTGGTTCATGATTTCACTTCTTTGCTATTTTTTTTTTTTAAATTGTTCCTAAATGTCACTCCTAGTGGCATTGAAAATAGTCTTAAAAAGTGTTCAATCTTTCTTGCCTTCAGCTGTAAGGACCCTAGTTCTAGCTGTTCTAGTATTTGCCTTTACTCACGTGGTCATTATATCCAAGTTTCTGATGACAATTCATCAAAAATCTCATTGTGTAAATATTTTTTTGGAAGCACCAATACTCTATCCTGCAGTATCATCGCAATAGTGATATAGAGGTATTTGGTCAAAAATATTGTGATATTTGAGTTTCTCCGTATTGCCAAGCCCTTCTCTCATGCCTGTATGCTAAAAATTAAGCTACAGCCAGGAGACGACCAGCTTAGCGTAGCATAAAGACCGGTAACGGGGGAAATAGCTAGCCTGGCTCTGTTCCAAGATAACAAATTCCACTTATCGCACTTCTTTAATTCACTTATAAAAATGTTGTATTGTGTTTGTTTACTCCGTGCAAACTTCTAAGAGTAAAAAGTGTGCTGGACTATTTCATGGCTGGGTGCAGTGACTTCCTGGTGTCTCAGACGGTTAGAGTTAGAGGGTATGAAATTTATGATGAAGCCTCTTGGATAAGAGGTGAAACGTCTTCTAAGACAAAACTAAGTCCGGTTGCGTTGGATTCAATTGCCTTGAGATGGTATGAGATTTATAAAATTGATAAAATACTTTGGCACATAACCTCAACATAGAACCACAACTTGTTTTTACACTGCAAAAAGCATCTGATTGAGGTTTCTGAGTGCAAATAAATGCACTCAATGTCTCAGATACTGCTACTGGGTAGGTCTGACAAAACTCTCAACACTGTTAAAGCATTTTAACATTAAACTAAACAACTGGGAATTACTGGCGTCTGATTGACTCATGTAGTCTGAATCATTCGAGGGCTGACATCATTATTAGGTCATATCCTCCAGCCGCACTCCAAAACTATTACATTGACATTTCATTAATGTCGTTGACACTCCTACCCACAGTTAATCAGACTTGCTTGACTGTTGGTGGATGCCTTTCACTATTTGTGACCTCGAGGCCAGCCGCACCCCGACGCAACCTTCCGCCACTGTTTACACACCTCCCTTGTTTTGTATGTGTAACTTGTGATATGGTGACATTAGCAGTGATTAAATGAATTTGTAATCTATTGAACAAAGCCAAGATAAAGCTGACTAAATGACTGTTTGCACCACAGCCTTGTTAGCACCTGTTCTCTTGTGTGTGACTGAGCCTGTGACGGAGGTATATTGGGTTAGTTTTGTATGTGTGTGAAAGAGATGTAGTGGAACAGCTTGATAGTGCTCACATAGTTTCATGAGAAGGAAAAACAAGTGTGAGCATGTATCCGTGTGTGTGCCGATACTTGGGTATAAAAAAAAAACACAGCAACCACATTATGACGTCATCTTTAAATGTTTGCAATAGGCTTGTTTATTCTGAAACAGCCACTTCAATAGAGGTGGTTTTTATCATGAATCTCTAAAGCAAACATGTTGGTCTCCATCATGGGGGAAGATTTGCTTGTTAATTACTAATTTCCATGTCTAACAGCCAGACTGGAAACAAAGAGCTGCATCTGACAGTTTGTTGCAGCGAAGCTGAAGGGCCCTTCAGTAACACTCATTGATATTTTCACTGAACAGCCCGTGAAGGTTTTGTAAGGTGATAGCATATTATAATTCTTTAAACAGATGCTGGTGCTTCAGTGAGATTGAGCTGATGAACAAGTGACCTCAGCCTCACATATGAAAGGATTTGCATCTCATTTGTACACTTTGAACTTTCTGGTTTTGGATTGTTGGTGTTCAGGGTACATTATACTTTTAAAGGATGAGGTGGCTGTCTCACTCTGCCGACAGAGGAATCAGAGGACATGTTGGCCTGCTTTCCTCTGACTCAGACTCCACTCTGTTAAGATAACAGGAGTGGAAAACATAATGAAAGGGCTGCAGCTCAGGCAAACACAGCGATGTTTACCATCAGAGTGTTATACATGTAGATAAAATCCCCACCGACCCAACAGGTATAATAGACTGACAATATACATGTAGGTGTTCTTGCATCTTGTGCAGCTTTTCAAATTACAGCTCAATGTATGAATATGGTTTCATAGGTTGTCTTTGCACTCAGGTGTCCTGGTCTCTCAACACTGAAAACACATCAAGCAGCGGTGAAGTGCAGCCTTCGTGGAGCTTCCATGCAATGGCTATGGAATGTAGTAGTGAGCTGCGGCAGTTTTATTCTGTGACTAAGTGCAGCCAGACTAACGCAGAAAACATATAGACATATATACGTAGATGCAGCATTGGCTTCAACAGGTGTTAGCATCAACTCCTTGATCATAACAGAAGATCATAAACGGACTCATTGGAGTCAGTTGAGAAATGTACGATATAGTGCTTTTTAAAACTGCAGCTCTCTGTATTACTTGCATTTGTTTATAGGCGAGTCTCGCTCTCCGGTGGATGAATTGTGAAACTTACGTTACACACAAGGTAGCTGACACTAGCTCCATGCATGTGACCTCTGCTCTGAGGCCGGATATCATGAAAGAGTCTTCCCTCTCATCTCCTGGCAAATCCATTTTACTGCTCTCGTCAATATTTCCACAGCAGTTATTAGACCTCCAACATGGCCTTCATTATGTCAAGTTGTGTCTTTTTATCTCTAGCCTTTGGAAAAAAGACGATAGATGAAATGCTGTTTCTCTCTGTCTGCCCCATCTTCCATTCCAACTCTTTCACTGCCCCCCTTCCCTAGTCTCTCTCTGTGTCCCTCTGTATGCCTCCCTCTCTCAGCGTGAGTCTTGATGTACTGACTGGGAGTCTGCGTGCTGTGCTGGCACTGTTCATGTTGCTGTCACTGCAGTCAGCCTTGTACCTCTTTGCTACATCTGATGTTATTGTTGCCCATCCATCGTGTGTGTAAATGGTTAGGGCAATCTCCAAGGTCACAGGAGACTAACTGCTGAGTCACCTACTGCTCCGTCATCAGAACAGTCTTCTTGCTGTGGCAGTTTATTAAAGTAATGTTCTGCTGTTTTTGTTATAGATTTGGGCTATTGTCAAGTGTTAGATTTATATAAATAGAGCTGTCATTAACACCCACTATCCATTGATCTGACCCTCTCACCTATACACCATCAGCTCGCATAACAACTGTGGATGTTGGTGTGCTGGAGCAAATCTTTCTGCCGGTCTGAAAAATGTGAAAACATATATACATAATATTGCATGTTATATTTTTTTTCTGAGTGGTTTTGAAAGAGTGAGTCAAGACAGTGAGCATCCTCTGCTGGCTACTTGCACTAGGCACAGTACACTTTTTACTTTCAGGGAGCATAACCAAAGCAACAGTTGTGTTGTAGAAAACCTTGATAGGCAACTGTATTTCTTTCAGTTAATTCCAAAACCTGCATTATTTATTTATTTTTTTTAACCACTTTGGGGCCATTTATGAAAATAATGAATATAGCCACCATGATGTCATCCATGAGATTGTGGACTCTCATTTTGAAGCTCTGAATAGGCACTTTGGCCATTGCCATTTTGGCCAGCCTCAAGTGGCCATTCAAAGAACTGCAGTTTTTGACACTTACGCATTGGCTTCATATTTTTAGCCCTGGAGGGTATCTGTATAAAGATGCTATGGCTAACATGTTGGTTAGCAAAGAGTCACCTATTAAAGCATCCAGAGCAGTTATACTCAACTTAAGGCCTGTGGGCCAAATCTGAGTGCTGGGTGGCCTGCAACTATTTTCTTATTCACAGTGAGAATAAACTGATTCTTACTTGAACTGGCATTCACACCTACATTTTGGGTTTGTCCATCCATCCATACGTCTGTATGTCCCATTCTGAAACCAGTATCCGCTTGGACTCAATAATGGACTGATTAGATTTTGGTGTTCAAAAGGTCAAGGTCACTGTGACCTCATGAAACATGTATTTGGCCATGACTCCTGAATTCATATGCTAATTACAATAACATTTCACACAAACTTCTAAAAGGATAAAATGATGACATGATGACATTTTGTATCCAAAAAGTCAAAGGTACTAAAAGTCATAATTCAGGAACAGAAGGGGAAACATTTGGTCAGATACTAAACTGGTGACACCAAGCTTGGGTGCCCACCTTTAAACTGTGCTGATTGTGTAGTTCTTTGCTGCTGGTTGAAGACATGTCTAAAGCATCATTTTTTTTTAGAATCAGTAGCTTCTTTGCTGTAACATCCATATTCGAGGCATTGTCTATTGTCATAGTTACATATGAGTCTGGACAGAAATGAATATAACTGCCACTTGGCTGGTTTGCAGAGGCATACAACCACAAGGCAGTAATTCTAGTCTGTATTTTGGATATAAAGTAGGTAGACTGCATATACAAGCATCAAAATAGAGCTTGTTTATTTAAACAAGTGCCAGAGAAGGACCCCCTGGACTCTCAACAGAGGTCCGTGCTAAGCCCCAAATGTCCCCAAATCCCAAACCCTGCTTACATCTGACCTGTGTGGGACTGCTGTGGCTGACTGCGTGGGGCTGCTGCGATTTGATTTTCCTCTTGGCAAGTGTGAATGAGGACAGCAAATGTTGAAAGACTGAAAACAGGCAACTCATTTATACTGATAAGTATTAGTGTTTGTTTATTAACTGGCTGTTGGTCTCCCGTCATTTTTTTTAAAAGTGCCCACGTGTAAAGCACCCCTGGATAAACTCAATATTCACTCTCCTTAGCTCCATTTTGGTCTCCACAACTCCTGAGGGGATGATGATCTGGCTCCAATTTAATGTTCTACTAATAATACCAGCTAATTGCTAACTTTGTATGTTTATTGTTTATTTCTAGTTGCATTGGTTCTATCAGATTCTCTCCTCTGCAAACAGCTGGCTGCTGCATGTGGGAATAAATGAGGATAGTATATGAAAACAGTAAAAATGAGGGTTGGAAAAATCAAACAATGAGCTGAAACATATAAAAATGTTCCATAGAGATGAGGGGAACTGCAGGGTTGGGTCATGATTATCTGTGTGGTCGCAATCGCAACTACAAGCAACTCCTTTCACACAGAACATTTGATCCATTGAGTGATGTTGCCCAGCATGTTGGTTGTCATCATTTATCAAGTTTTTCCCTTTTTTCTTCTTCTCTTTTGTGTTACATTTGTCATTTTAATCCTACAAACATCTACTGCCCTCATGAGTCACTCTTTGCATGCTCTCATCACTCATTGTACATTTAAAAATGTGCACTCGCAAATTTTGACTTTCACATTGATCACAGGCAGTCATGTAGACACATGGATTCAAAAGCATTCACAAAGGACCACGGACATGCACACGGAGTCTCTTGCTTTCACACACAACATGGGATTACCCAGAGTCTAGGCACATCCTCACACACAGGCTGAAGCTGTGTTTCCTGAGATCCCAGTAGTGGTCAGGGCTGTTGCCATGGCAAATCCATACCTCAGAGGCTACATGCATGTGTGTCTGTGTGTCTAATGTGAACACACAAAGCAGACAGGAAGCATCATCTTTCTTTCCTGTGTAGTCACTCCCTTTTTCCACTTAATTACACGCACACACATCTCATGCCACTCCTGAATTTGGTGTCTCTTGTCTCGGGGGAGTCCAGCTCATCAGGCTTTGTAGCAACATGTCTAAGAATAATGAACTGAAACAAAATAACGAAACAAAATCAGTCAAATCAGAAACGGTGGGGGAAAGAATAAATACTGATACAGCCAAAGAAGCCATTATAAACATGATTCTAGTAAGACAATATGGCATTAAACATTAACAGTGCTGAGCGTTACCATCACAAAAAATATAGACTGCCTGCTGCCTTGGTCACTTAAATGGATGGATACACCGATCAGCCAAAACATTAAAACCACTGACTGTGCACATTACATTGGTGGGTGAAGTGAACAACATTGATTATCTTGTTAATGCCACCTGACACGCTTCACCCACTTACACACCAGTGCAGACCAAGCATCCCACGTTATGGCAACGGCAGTCCCTAGTAGCTGTGGCCCCCCAGCAGGACAGTGTGCTATGCCACACCACAAAAACTGGAGTGGTCCGAGGAACGTGACAAAGAGCTCAAGGCATCAACTTGGCCTCAAATTCCCCAGATCCCCATCTGATCAAACATCTATGGGACATGCTGGTACCTTGAGCTTGAGCTCTTTGTCCAGTTCCTTGGGTCATCCCTTAGCAGTTTCTGTGGTGTGGCATGGCGCATTGTCTTGCTGGGGGGCCATTGCCATGAGGGGGTTTATTTTGTCTGCAACGGTGCTGGGGTGGGTGGAGCAGGACAAGTAGCATCCACATGAATGCCTGGACCCAAGGTTTCCCAGCAGAACATTGCACTGTAACAAGATGATCAATGTTATTCACTTCACCTACCAATGGTTCTAATGTTTTGGCTGAATCTCTAACACTCAGCAACTCACACCAAAACAATCTAGATTGATAAATTGCACTACTGCTAAGAGATGAAATATGTGTTTTTCATTTTGGGGTGAACTGTCCCTTTAAGGCCATTCCCATAAGCCTCAGTTTTACTTGTGTTTAGTGCCAGTTTGCAGATGCTATTTGCATACCGACACCAGCATTTACACCTTTTACTGTGGAAGAGTGGCATCTGATACCTCACAGTTCAAGTCCAGATAACAGTTTGTTTAGTCTGCAGTTGGAGAATCCAGTGTTTTGTTGAATCCCTATTTTGGGTTCCTCTGAATTGTGGATTTGAATCAACTCAGAACAGACGTGGGGTCTGAGCATGTCTTTGACTTAAATCCAGCACACTGATTCATCTGTTTTAAATGTTTATTATCATGTGATGGTGACCTGAGGTAATCTCTCCCTGCATGCGTTGGTTCATGTTTTTCTGTTAATGTTTAATTTTGTCCTACAGAGCTCTGCATGTGTGTCCCATCTGTTGTGGTATTGCTGGTGGAGTGGAGCCCATTCTTCACACCCATATGGACAATGGCTTGGATTACAGTGTCTTGAGCTTTTAGGCCAAATTCTGTTTGACATGTCTGTTGTGTGGATTTCTGTCTTAATTGCATAGAAGACTGTACAGGCATTTTCTTTCTCTCCCTCTCTCATCATCTCTCATCTTCTGCTGTCGGAGCCACTGTGAGAATACAGACTATAATTGGCACTTAATTGCTGCCGTGGCAACAGTGCTATTTAAGCCTATGCGCTCAGCAACTAAGGCATATAGCACACACACACACAGTCAAAAAAAGAGGAAGGAACACACACAAAGAAGGAGGCTCGTAGCTCTCTCCTTTTCTAATTACACTCCAAGTGTTGTTTTGTTTTTAACATATTGTGAGTGTGCGTAGTGAGGTAATGCTGAAAACTCTGTGTGTGTGTGTGTGTGTGTGTGTGTGTGTGTGTGTGTGTGTGTGTGTGTGTGTGTGTGACAACAGTGTTTTTATTTCACCTGTCATGTTTTTCTGCTCCGTTGCGTTAACACAGCAGCAGTAATAAAATCCATGCCCATCACACCTTGCCTCCCGTTGCCATAGCGATTCAGATCCACAGTAGTCCACCCATGGGTCAGAACCCTACAGCAGGTCCAGATATCATTTTGGAGGGGTTGTGAGATGATGAAAGCTTTGTACTCTGTAAAGTTAAAGTTACATCTGCTGTTGCTGATCTCTTGGCCTCGTTTGAATTTTAATCTGACTAAATAAACATGAAAAACTGACCTCTTAAGTCAAACTGCACGGCTGTTAACGTGCAATATTGTACCTCGTTGTGTAGGTTATATTTGAAATATTAAAAAGGAAAGATTATTTCAAAATATATTGTTGCAACAGTAGATCTAGTTGACACATAACACGCTTTTAATGAATTCCATCGCACAAGATGAATAAGACATGGAAATATTCAGTGTCTTTTGCATCACTTCATTCACATTTATGTTTAGACTGTGTTATAGTCGTGGGCTGTTATGCTTTGTTAACGTTGCTATGGCAACCCTGGCTTCAGTGAATCCCTGTCTTCGGCTTGCCACCAAGTTCACCTGCTCGCTGCTGTGCACAGAGACCTCTTCACACACCGGAGAAACACTCATTGCTCAGTGTGTAATGACAGGCTGCGTTCACAGCCAGCGAGTTCTGAGACCATGTGAACTGTAGTGGCACCAAAAAGCAACACTGGGACTCCAGAAAATGAGTTCCAAGAAAATGTGAACTTATTGAGAAACAGAGCTTAGAGGGAAACTTTGATATTTCTTAACTTGGGCCCTGTTTTCTCGTGCTTTTGCATCAAATTGACTATTGACCATTTTTGACATTGGTCCAGTATTGAGCAAGACTGCTGCACCTGCAGCAACGAAACAGGCTTCTAATAATCCCTATAGGCGATTGTATACCATCAACTTAAAGTGCTTGTTTTTGCCACTGACAGGCTCAGATTGTTATGACAACATTACAGAAGAGACCCTACAGAGAAATTAAACACCTTTCTTTAACTTTAGCTGGTCTGTTTGTTATTGTGACCAAGTCTCGCTCAAGGAGGAGTGTTCTGAAATTGAGCGAGACAGTTAGTGAGAGTTGGAGAGAAGAGCTGACTATTTGGCTGATTTTACTAATGTACAGACTTCAATACGAGACTTCTCCTTGAGCAAGACTTGGTTACACACACAAACAAACAGACCAGATCAGCGAAAGGTAAAGAAAAATGTTTAATTTCTTTGTAAGGTCTTTTTCGTAATGTTTTCAGACACTTACAAAAACAATGTGAGCCTGTCAGTGGCAAAAAAGCACTTTCAGTCAACTTGAACTGACGGTTGCTAATTGCCTTTAGGGATCATATTGCCACCTGTTTCACCACTGCGGCTAACGTGGCCTCGCTCAGCACTGGACCTATTTCAAAAAATGGTTTTCTTCATTAGACAGACACAAAACATGGAAAAATAAGGTCCAGGTTAGAAAATACTGAAGTTTCCTTTAAAACAATAATAGATTAGGAGGTGACGAATGACATGTCACCCCTATTTTGTTAAAACAGGAGTGACATATCATCCGTGTGACAAGTAATTTGGCAATGTGAGTCTAAATTAACTTCATACTATACATTAAATGCAACAAAGTCAACTTTCTGAGGTCACGCATGGAGTCCCAGTGTGCCAAAACCGCATGGCCTACTGGAAGGTGCTTCTGTTGAAATGTATCTGTCAAATGGCTCGTGGCCAACCCTGAGCCAGGTCTTATCCCACCATACCACACCACCTACATGCAAACTGCATTTCATCTCTGGGTCCATCTCTCTCTCAGTGTCACCCTCTCCTTATCTGCTGCACGCAAACCCTCCAATCATTTCACGCTTATTCTCTCCTATTCTCTCGCACGTATTTTCTCACTGCTTTGGGCTTTCCTTGTATCTTTTCCTCATTTACAGCCTATCAACTACCACTGTGTGTGCGCATCTGTGTGTGTGTGTGTGTGTGTGTGTGTGTGTGTGTGTGTGTGAGAGAGAGAGAGAGAGAGAGAGAGAGAGAGAGAGTTTCAAGAACTGGCCTATCTTTCCATTGGCATCAGGACAATGACATGCAATTCACGCACATTACTTTGTATTCAAAGCACATGAAAATCATTTTGCATGTGTGTGAATGTGTGTGTACGGGGTCCGTTCGGCGCTGACAGGAGTTTGGCGCTGTATAATTGTCCTTGTCCATGCTCTGTCATTATCAGGCCTTCTGCTCTGTGGATGTGCGTGTGTGTGTGTTTGTATGTGTGAGAGCACATTCAGAGGCAACCGCTTCTGCTTTGATTAAACCACTAATTATTGATCGGGCAGGAGCAGACCTACAGAGCTGACATTATCCTTCTCTGCATGCATGTGTGTTATTGTGCGTTCATGTGAGCCACATGCGTCCATAGAACTTACCTGTTCTGTCCCAGCTGCCCTTTCTTTTCTTTTTGTCACACTCTTTGTCATTTAGCTCCCTTTTTTATCAGTTTTTTGAAGCTCTACTTAATTTTCATTTTAAGAAACATGTTCATATCACAGTTAAAAGCTCCTCACATTGATAGGAGCAGGGAAGAAAACCTTTGGAAAGATTAGGACATTGTTAAGAAGGCCAATAAAATCATGGACGCAGGAGCAATGTTCTCCAAACACTGAATAACAGCGAGTTAACAAATGGCTACAGATTAGATTGTGCAGGGAGTGTGTTTGTGTTTTAGCCTGATCTTGTGAGAGATGTGTCAGCATTTTGCACTTGGTAAATTAATACAATTACTGTGTGGCCATTAATGCCTTTGAATTTACATCCATTTCAATGTACCTGACATCTTTGTGAGCCGACAGAAAGGCATTAATGGACTTTCTGGTGTTGTCTAGGATACTTGTCTGCATCACTGACTCTTGTTTAACGAGCCTGTTTATGTAGGTTTGTTATTACAGGTGTTAAATCATGCTAAATTAGACAAAAGCTTGAGCCATTTTCACTCTATTATTAGGTTACTTTGTTTATCAAATAGAGATAATAATTTTTGACTTTGAATTAGTCAGGTTTATTACACGGCAAAACACTGCACTGCAAAGCTGCAGTCTTGAAGTAAACAATAGAGCTGTGCTATTTACACTACAAAAATAATGTCCACTTGTATGCCAAATGACCCTGTGTTTTGTTTCTTGCCAGAGCCCTCTGTGTAATCTCATTGAAATAAATGAGGCTGCATTTTTTGTCATGCAGAGCCAATGTCTGGCTGAACTACAGCTAAAATGATTATTCCATCTGGAACCAGCCATAATTTTTAATAATCAATTAATCATAGCAGTCATTTTTCATGCAAAAATCCTCCAGTGTCAGGATTTGCTGCTATTCATATTTATATCATCATGAATGTAATATCTTTGAGTAAGGTTATAACTGTACACCAAGCAGTTTATCAATTAAGCGAGAAAATAATAGAGAGATCAATCGAAAAACAAAATTGATGTTTCTAGGGGTGGTAATCGCCAGAGGAGATACGATATTATCATGATACTTAGGTCACGATATTATTGCATGTATTTGATACAATATATTGCGATTTGTTTCTTTTCTTTTCAACGGCAAATTACTTCCTCGAAGGACAACTTTGTCAACTGTTGGCAGATTTAACGCCCTCTGTAAGGCCAGATTAAACATGTGAGCAAAAAATTCACATGCAGGTATCCCACTGACGGAATTGTAACATCCATGTTAGAAGTATTGTCCGTTTTTTTCGGCAATCCCCCATACTTGTGCTGTGTTTTGCAGGAGGTCTGCAATGTTTGCTCCAATGTGACTTGGGTGTACTGCTCTAGTTTGGAGAACGTGAGACAGCAGTCGCCAGTCCTCTGAGATAATGTGCTGTTATAGTCACATGAATCTACTGACCTTGAAGTCCACGTGTCACAAGTTAATGCCACCCTTCCTGCTGTACTCAAAGATTCCTGTTAAAAAATCCAAAATAAGTCCAGATGTTTGATCTCAACCCTGACGCCGCATTTCAGGTTTCTTTCTTTGGTGCCTTCAACTTTGTTTTGATGAACTTCCTACCAAATGCTGCTGACTGAGACCACTGCTGACCTCACAAGGAAAAACAACATTAGCACCATCTAGTGGACCGAAAAAGCAATTGATTTTATTATTCTAGTACCAAAAATTGTCTTAAAATGTGTAACAAAATATCACGATACTATGCTGCAGCGATTTCCCCTATCCCTAGTTGTCTCTTGCAGTCCTAGTTTGAATATTACCAGAAAAGATAATTTTTTATTCAGTGATCTCCGCTTTATAATTCCTTCCTCCCATTCGATAGCATTAACAGTGTAAGCATGTTTAGGATACTGCCTCAAAACACCGCTGTCCCTAAGCACAGTCTCACAGAGCTGCAAGTGTGGCTACAGGCGCTTTGAAGGTAGTACCTATTTATGGGAGGGAACCTTTTTTCTTGTTGGTGAAGCAAAGTTGGATATACACGGTTGCTGTTAAAGTCTTTGTTTTAATCACATCCCCACTCACCTTGCTGCTGCACTGCATTCTGGTCCGCTTTTCTACTATGACCTCTTAGCCTCTTCTGTAATGGATTTCTCTGTGTATGATTGTTTTGTGCTGACCCTCAGAATGCAGCTCTTGCTCTTGGACACCAACAACTTAAGGTTGACCACTGCTGTATAAGATTGCTGAAACACTTTCCACTACCACACATTTCTACAACGGCTGATAATAGTGCCAGGTCATTTACAAAAAACATACACCAAACTAGAAATACCATCCGGTTGTATACCTCTGCACACCAGTCAAGTTTCGCTTACAGTTTACATCCATGTCTGTGAAAACATGGACATTTTACACAGAAGATCTGTACCATCAGCACAGTTTCAAGGTGGACACCATAGACTAGTGTCACAAATTCAGTATCTCCCCTTTTGTTCCTGAGTTATGATGTTAAGTAATGGCCTGACATTATGCAGTGCAGTTAACCTTGACCTTTTGGATGTAAAATGTCATTATCATTCGTCATTATATCCTATTAGACATTTATGTGAAATGTTGTCATATTTAACACAAGTATGGTGGAGTTATGGCCAAAAACATGCTATGTGTGGTCACACTGACCTTATCAGTTCATTGCTGAGTCCAAGTGGACGTTTTTGCCAAATTTTAAAAGATTTTCTCAAGGTGTTCATGAGATATCACGTTCACTAGAAGGAGACAGACGCAAGGTCAGTGTGACCCATGACAACCAAAATTTAGTAAGTACATTGTTGAGTCCAAGGTGACGTTTGTGCCAAATTTTAAGAAATTCCCTCAAGGCATTGTTGAGATATGGCATTCAAGAGAATGGGACAGACAGACGGATGACCTGAAAAACACCATGGCTCCGGCTATGGTTATCGCTGGCACAGCGGCATAAATAAATATCTGAGCTCTGATTTTAGGAGTTTCACTTTGGTTCCAGGAGAATTTTTGCTTTCTTAAAACACAGAAGAATCTGATGACTGAACAACTTTTGTATAATCAATATCGTTTCAACTTGACATTGAGAAACACTGATGGCTGCTGTCAGTCTCCATGTTAAATGTGTCACTGTCACCTTGTCAGCCTATTCTAGTCTCTCTGTTCCTATCTCTGTCTTAGTCTGTGTTCGTGTGTGTGTGTGTGTGTGTGTGTGTGTATGAGACAGACTGTTCCCCAGTGGGATATGCACTTGATGGAGAAACACACACATGCACACACCGTCGCTGTCAATACGTTCCCTGCGCGGCGCACTGATAGAGGCAGTGGAGCTTGACTGACACAATTACACAGGTTCATACAGGAGGAAATGCAATCATTGTTGCCGCGGGTAACAGCAAGCAGGGACTGCCAGCCAGTCAACCCCCAGCACACACACACACACACACACACACACAAACACATACAGCCCAGTTTGTGAACTCAGCAGCCAGATGTTATACAAGCTCCTTTCCTCCAATCAAATGAACCCACAGCAGTGTCCAACCTAACATGATTTTCCCACTTCACCAGTAGATCAGAGATTTACCGGCCCAGCAAGCACAAAAGAAAAAAATATACTTTTCCCATGATTTCGGTGATTGATTAAGTTCCATTTAGATTTGGTTGTTTTTCTTTAGTTACTAATATATAGTGTGGATGTACAAAACTGCAAAACATACCACAATCACTGCTTTACTCCTAAAAATGTGCTGTTTTTCCCTGCGGTCTCTCTCTGCTGCCACTGAGACGTTATCCCTACCATTTGCAGTTGCCTTGGTGTCAGCTCAGCTGCCCATTTCTCCCGTCTCCAGAAGTACAGACTGACTTCTGGTGGTCCGTGATTTGCACTACATACAATACCTCCTCAATATAGCATCTCCGCATGATCGTCAGGATTTCTGAATACACTGGTATTGTGTCACCCCAGCCGACTGTCCACAGCATGTCCTTTAGTGTGTGTGTGTGTGTGTGCGTGTATGTATGTGTGCGTATGAGTGTGTGGCAGGCAAATTAATTTAGGGTTGACAAAATGTGAAGTGGACCATGCTGTGGTCCTGCTGTTGTGGTAGAGGTGGTGTCTTTGTTGTGTGTGTGTGTGTGTGTGTGTGTGCAGCACACAGGTAGCTTATTTATCAGATCCATTCTGCCTCCATTCACATTTGTAGCTCACACACACTCTCTCTCTTTCTCTCTCTCCTGACCTTTTTCCTCATTTCAGTTCAGTTCAGCTTCACTTTTCTTCCCACCATTCAGACATAATATTCAGCATGAATGAACAGTGTGTGCATGTGTGTAAATGCAAATGATGTAAAAATCTTTTCTTTATTGATGCAGTAATCAGTTTTAGTTGCTCTTGGTTGCATTATCATAATTTCTAACTGCAGATTAGAGCCTATCCACATTTTGTTGACCCTCACATCAGTGTTGATTATCCGTAATCATCAACATTGTATTTGCCCTAACCTGTTGTGATTACGGCTCTGAAAGCAGGACACGTTCCAAACAGTGCAGCGGTTTATGAGGAGCTCTTCTGCGAGGGTGACAGTTTGATGGTAAAAAGCAACACAAAGTGTCTTAATAAGCTGTTGGGCCTCCACAGGCCTTTAGAAAAGCTTCAGTGCTCCTCGAAATAGAAGTCTCTAGAATTCTACTGGAGGGATGAACACCATTAATTTGCTGAGTGCTATTTAATATGTTTTGGAAAACCGCAATCCCTAAAAGCACACTATCTTTGAGGTGGAAATCACACAAAACCAACCACAGAGAATGGTTTGATCATCTGGTTTGTCTGCATATCCCTAGACCAGTTTTTCATTGAAGTGGTTTAAAGGGAGCGTCTGACCTTTAGAGCATGCAGCCATTTCACACGTTGCTTTGCTGGTTTGAGGACTGGGAGTGTTGCTAATAGGCTCATAGTTGTTAAGGTTAGGCTGCTAGGATTCGGGATAGAGGCCTGCATGTCTGATTAAGCCACTTGTGGTACTGTTTGCATACAGTAGTTGTCAATCACTGAATCTAAAAAATATTTTTCCACACAGCTGAACTAATTACTGCCATTTTAGCATGAAAAGTTATTAGATGAAAATGCTGCAGGTGAAACTGAGCTAGTTATATCACTCTAATAACTGCAGTTCACGGTCAGTCAACACTCCATTTGCAAGCTGAGTGGAAGCATAAATGATGGAGTAGGCTTCTTGTTCAGTCCAGCACATATGGAGCAACATTAGCATGCATTTGGAGTCATGTTTCTGGTCACCTGTTTTATTTTTCTTACTGCTTTATGACTAAAAACAGCTGCCTGCTACGGCCAAAAATAACGCCAATGAGAGTGGTGAGACTGAACCAAAATCGAAAAGTTCCGAGCCGCAAAACCAAAACTGTGAGCTGAGAGATGCTTAAATGCTCCTTAGAACTGGGAGAGTGTAGATGCTTCTTCTTTACATCACACATTCATTTGACCCATTATTATCAAGATATTGACTATAGCAGTTATTTTTTTCTGGTTCTGGTTTATAATGTATTATCACTGAATTATTTTACACCTCCAATCAAAATCCTGAATTTACTGACAAAATCACATAGCACAAGGACAACTGCAGCGGCAATCTGCACACCTGTGATGATTAATAACAACTGCAGCTGTGAAAATTTAAGAGTCACCGTGTGTCGTAATTAGCAATACCACTGGTGTGAGATGAAGTTGAAGCTTACCAGTGGTCTCTAATGCAACAGGAATGTTTGTTTACAGTAATTACACCAATATTGCAGTGTAATTATTCTATAGTGATGGAGCAGGGATTCTAAAGGATAGTCACGTCATTGAAGTGGACTCCCTGGTCATATTAATTATCTAACCAGACATAATGTGTGTGTTCTGTACTGTCATAATTGTGGGATTTTTTGGGATTATGTAGGAGTGGAGTTAAGTGCAGATTAAGGCTGAATTCATGTATTGTTGGTTGGGTAGTAGACACCCCCCATACACACACACAACAGCCGTGGGTGTGTGAGAGAAAGATGGAGAGCTTCTGAACATATGTATCCTCGTGTGGCTTTTTTGTCAGTGGATGCTCATTTATGTACGTAGCGGTCTCTTTCTCTGTCTCTCTCTTTTCTCAGAGGGTAATGCATGGAAAACACTGACTGTGTGTGTGTGTGTGTGTCTGCATCTGCTCATGTATGTTAGCAAGGCAACAATACACACAGCACAGCCCACTTGTTTTGTCTGGCTTTGACGTCACCAAAACCCACAACAGCCATTATCGGTGCAAGCAGGTGTCTGTTGTTTGCGTGCTAGGCAACTGAAGGGATCTGATTGGCTACCGGACAGTCCACCTTGATCACCAGGGGCAACCAGCACTACGACCGCTTGTCACTGTAAAAGATGTGTGGAGCGTGAGGTGAGAGACAAAAAGAGGAATGACAGAGGGAGGAAGAGGAGGTGAGAGGAGAGCGAGATTCTCGCTGAGAGGCGTGAGAAAAACACCAAGAGCAAGCAGTTCAGGAAAGGCGGCGACAAAAGTGTTTACCACTGTGATGGCACGCTGGTGTTGCTAAGGCTAGTAGCCCTATTGGCAGATGGGCGGCTTGTCAAATGCGCTTCGCTCTAAGGGCTTGAGGGCATTCTGCACAGCAGCACATATTGATATGATAGGGAGCTCATTCACAACAGCCTCTTTCCGCTTGAATGAGGAGCTGAAGACACACAGTGCAGATATACACACAACACACACACACAAATGTAACAATAAATGAATGAAAAGCTCAGCATGGAGAAGGACGACGGTGTGATGAGGTGCGGTGGTCGACTGTATAAAAGGCAACCTGAAGCGAGTCATTTTCCAAGCAGGCAAGCGTTTAAGAGGGAGAAATGGAAATTAATTCTTGAATTGAGTCCTGACTGATGTAAATATAGGGCTGTGACAGATATTTGAATGAAATGTTTAATCAATAGAACAAGGTTAGTGGAGCAATCTTAAAACACAGTATTCTGGGACTCCACCAGCACTTTCTCTTTTTATTGCTCCCATTGGTAGTGCACTTTCAGATTTTTCCCTATAAGCCTTACTCTTTTGTCCCTTTTCTTTTTTGTTTTAATTCTAATAATAATCTTTAATTGTGAAACACTTTTTAAAAACAAGGATACAAAGGGCTTCACACAAAGCAACCAATTAACAGTAGCTAGCAGCTATTTTAGGCTGCACTGCACAGGCTGTTAGCTAAATGCTAACATCAGCATGCTAATATGCTTACAATGACAATGCTAACTAACATACTGTGTGGTAGGTGTAATGTTAACTGCCGTCACCTTTAAGTGGTTAGCATGCTAACATTTACCAGTTAGCACTTAACACAAAGTACTACTGAGGCTGATGGGAATGTCATCCGTGTTGCAGTTACTTTGTAAGTTTCAGCTAATTGTTTTAGTTTTACAGCCCACAACAGCAGACCGTAAAGGTTGCAGCTAGCTTGTAACTACAGTGGAGCACTTAGCAGAGAGCCAACTAGGGCCCCAAAGGACAGAGATTTGTAGTTGTTTTCAGTGAGAGTGAAGGGTTTTTTTTAGCAGCTTTTTCATTCCTGAGAAATATGTCCACTTCCGTCTAACAGCTTGTCAGTTATTCAACATTAAACCTTAACGTTAGAAGGTAGTTGAGGGGAGAATTTATTCAGATATACCTCGGGCGACTTGAAAGTGAGCTAACATTATAATGTAACCATTTTACAACTGCTGAATTAGATTCAATAGAATCCTCAACAAAACATTTGGTGCAATGAGAGCTTTCTCACGCTTTCAATCTAGAGAGTGAGTCAGCATAACCACAGAAACTCACTACAACTATGCAAGCGGCATCTCATCTCCGTTCCTCACTTACTGACTGCCTGCGCAGTGAAAGAAGGTGTTAAAAGTCGTTAAATGTAGCATGAAAGTTGCCAAGTCGGCAACACTGGTAAACAGTTTATTCCTCTATACGAAGAGATTAAAAAGGTGATACTGACTCAGCCAGCCTTATTTATGTTGTTCCAAAGCTTTATTGCCTGAGTGCACAGTTTCTGTCACCCTTAGTTCTGAGATTGGACTCCAGAACAGGAAAAAAGGCCCTCTAGCTGAGAGTTTCAAGCTACATACAAACTATGTATATATAAATATACTATGTATGGACTAAAAAGTCTGAAGTATAATTATTTGCCAGACTATGCAGTGCCTTAAAAGAGCCTTCTTCTGGTCTTAAAATCAATATCATTGTGCACTCAGCGGGTCTTCGAACGGTATAAAAGTGAATTTGTGTCAGCTGCAGGTTGCCTGAATATTGTACAGGACGAGATGACAGAGGGAGGAGAGATAAACACGGAGAGCGGAGATAAGGATAGAGAGATGTTTACCCTAATGCGACATCAGTGAAGCGGATGGCAGATCGACACAGGAGTCAACACACGGTTCACGCAGATTAACTCGCAATAGGCTCATCTTCATTCATCACCCTGCTTGTCTTCCCGACGCACACACATTAACAAACATGCACACGCTCATAACTGAACAGAAAGACAATGGTGCCGTCGTTATTATTGAGGATCATCAGTTTTCATGGTGCGAGAAACAGAAATTTTAAATTATTTTCAACCATAGCAGCCTTTCGAAATGATGAAAAGATTGCTAATGTTCTAATGTCACAGTTGGCAGATCCAATCACATTATTACTGCAGTGTAATACCCCTCATATTAAGATAATCAGATACCTGTAACTGCTGTTAATGGGATCTCAAAAGCAAAATGACTGAATTCACATTAGTGTTAAATCTGGAGTTACACTGACTGTTTTTCATTTCACTTTTATTTGATTTGGTTAATGCAACTGTAACAATTCCACTGAAAACGTGAGTCTCAGTTCTCCTAGATAAAATGTAAGCAACCGACTACAGGAAACAACCCAAAAAATGTGTTGAAAGGGGCACCCCACTGACATTGCTGTGTTTGGTTATCTAGGGCTCTGATACTTCAAGTTTGACGAGTATGTTTTTTTAAAGTGTCTCTTATGCTTCAGCTTTATTGAATTGCAATACTAAATCACCGGAGCACTGCATTAAACACCTGGAATGAGTCTTTAAAGAAATCAGGAAACTTGTCCTTGTCCTCATATAGCCTCTATGCTACTGCTAGATGATGGGCAAATTCACAAAAGGACTGCGCAGCTTTTGAGGCAGCTAAACCTGCACAAGTTAGACAAAAACAAAACTTTAATTCTCAATGCACCTGCAGAGGGTAAAATGCACCCCTCATTGTGCTGCCAAACAATAATGTCTCAGCGCTCCTGTGCTATTTGCAAGTGTTTAAAGTAGGTATTGATGCACAATTGGCCCCTTTCTATGCAAATGAGCATTTCAGAAACAGTCCAATTCACAATGATCAGCACTAAAAGCCACAGGCAGTTACAGTGAAATGACTGCATTAGCGTCTTGGTGGTAACTGAGGCACATTTATAAGGGGTCTTACATCCACATGCAGTAAAAACAGCACTGACAGAGTGTGATATTAGATTAATATATTTTCTCTCTCTACATCTTACTGGTCACGATCTGATAATTTCAGTTGATGCGCAATTCATGCTGTAATCAGCAGTTGCAATCCGATGTGCTCCTTGTTTGTATCATGCTGGTTCATGTGAGGGTGTAGATTTAAGAATGAGATCATACTAGATCACGTAGGATGCACAGTCAGAATGCAATCTGTCTCCCAGCTTCGTATCATGAAAACTTAATTAGTGTGAAAACCAGTAGGGTACCAGTTGAGGATGGAAGGTATATTGTCCAGTAAATTATCTGCTTGTGACTCACGTGACGGTTTGTGTATGTGTTCACAGAGGGGCGTTTTCCGAGGTGGTCCTGGCCCAGGAGAAGCTGACAGGCCGGATGTTTGCAGTGAAGTGCATCCCGAAGAAAGCTCTAAAGGGGAAGGAGAGCAGCATCGAGAACGAGATCGCCGTGCTGAGGAAGTGAGTGGTGTTGTAAAAACACACATACACACGCGCCTAAGCCTCCTAATTCTTGGTTACCGGGGCAACTGTGCATCTCCTCTCTCTTTTCCACACATCACAACCCCCTCCCAAAAACCCCCGCCCCCAGGTCACGATCCACAGCCCACCTACCACACATATACACACACATCACGACTGAAACTTCTGTCTGTCTGAGCATAAAACAGCTGCACAGTATAACCACAAGAATCCTGTAGTGAACTCTTCTAGGATACTGGGTCTGTGTTGGACTTTAAAGTAAATGTGAATGGTCCAGTCCATGGAGAGGGAAAGTATCGATTTCTAATGGCTGAATTTTTATTAGAACAAATTATTCTTTTTGCCAGAGTCAGAACTGCACTCTCTGAAGATGGTCACATTTACATTCAGCAATGACAAGAACATTGCTGTCAGATGTAAACTGTGTGTAGGTAGTGGCACTAAGGCTCCTTCCACTGCAAAAAAACACGACCTCAAACCTCCTGAAACACCACAACTACAACCAACAGCACAACAATGTGAAGCCTGTGGAAATAGAGTGTGCCAGGGCTGACATCAAAACCCGGAAGTTTAGCATCGTGCTGGTTCCTGGAAGAGAAAGTGAATGTGATTTTTGTATTGCGTTTTGGATTATGTCAGAAAATAAGCTCTGTGGCTAACACAAGTTTATGATACTTACAGGTTTTGTTCAGTGAGATAATCTTCACATATGAACACCTTTCATATCGCATTTGAAGCTTAAACGCAATCGCCAGAAGTAAAAAGCTTACGTTAGGCTTTAACGGACTACATGACGGTTGCATGACTCTTGACGTCACCGCCACTAAGCTTTCAACTGATTTCGGCCGCTTTATTTTAAAAACATTGTATAATGGGGAAATCGGACTGTTTAAGCTAAATAAGAAACTGTAATGGCGGACTGCCAGCACTCTCGCCTATTTGGGGGTGATGACGTTTAATGTCCCCGACAGGGTTTGTAGTCGTATTGAGCAACTTGTTAGCAACTGCCTTTTTTACGACACGTAAAAGCTTCAAAATTCACAAGTAGGGTATTTACTGACATGTTTTATGTCTTGGAACAAAACCTGAAACTCACTTAAGCTTTTGTTAACCACAGACCTTATTTGAGGCATTTTACCAAATCCCATTCAAAAAATGTATTGACTTTTAGACGAGAGAATCGGAAGTGCTAAAAGCGCTAACAGAGTTCCGGGTTTACTGGCACACTCTATGCACCCCACCAAAGGTGCGGAGGATAGCTGTAGCCCTAGACTGGCTAAACTGGATGTTAATCGTGGACAGCTGCAGGCTACAAGCTACAAAGAACTCATGAAGCTAATAGCTGGGTATATGGTGGTTGAAATGTTCCCTATCTCCACAGTTAACTTAAAAAATAGCAGTCACAGTCAACAGATGATTTAGGAGATTACCCTGAAATTCAGAAAGATATTTTTTGGGGCATTTTGCCTTTAATGGACAGTACAGGTAACATGAAAGGGGGAGAGAGAGAGAGAGGGGGGGATGACATGCAGCAAAGGGCCACAGGCTGGATCCGAACCCGGGCCGCTGCAGCAACAGCCTTGTACATGGGGCGCCTGCTCTACCCGCTAAGCCACCGACGCCCCGTCACATGGAATCTTTAAGTCTGAATTTTGAGGAGAAAGGACTCAATAAACAATTTTGTTGGGTGTAAAGGAAAAGTAATTTAATAAGTGGTGTAACTTATTACTGTTGGCAGAGAACAATAAGTAAAGAGTAAAGTAATAATATTACCCTTAAAGAATAATCAGTAATTGTTACGACCCCTAGCTCATGGTGGGAAAAGGGAAGCAACATAAACCAGTTGTAATTGGTAGAAGTAAAATTATTTATTAAACAAGGTTTGACAAACAGAAATTGTGAGGTGAAGCTAAAGGAAAAGGCTGATGGATGCTGCTCAACTTAAAGAAACAAATAGAACCAAAACTAGAGTATTAATAAGGAGACTAAATAAATCAAAAGCAAGAAACAAAATGGCTAACTAACTCTTGACTGGTTCAAAACATAACACAATTAGAGCAGCACCCCTTAACCTAGTGTGTCTAAACAGGAGAGATACCTATCAGTATCGTTAGTGCAATCAGTTATTGAACCTTACTTTACCTAGCCCAGTCCTATCTATCTAGTGCCTCATATACTTCTATCATTCATATACTACAATCATTCAAGTTAATGCCACAAGACACATTTGGCAAGCTGCACTACAGCCGCGCCAATTGATGATCTGGCCGAGGCTTATATAGCCTTGCTCCTCAACTGCAGCCTGGGGATTGGTGGAGCTGATGTGGTACCGTGCCAATCCAAACGATGGAGACGCGGCCAGGAGATGGAAGGTGGGGGGAAGGCACACCTCCTCAGCGTGAGCCAATCAGATGCAGGGGATCACACAGCCTGCTCAGCATGAAACACACAACTATACATCAAGTTAGACTATGAGGCAGGGGTACGGTGGCGGTGGCCGTAACAGTAATAAATTACATTTACACTGTCTCTTCATCATGGATGCACAAAGCTGCTACCTCATCCAAACTACTGTGTTGTTTTCTCATGAATAGGCCCAATTAATGGCAAAGTCTCTCCAAAATGGATGCTTGTGATAATATAGTGAAAATTCTTAGTATTCATTGCTAAATCTGATTGCAAGGCATAATTTCATATGGCTATCCAGAGCAGGCATTATACACAGCAAGCAGAGGCATCTGTACTGTGATGAGGTGGAACGTTGCAAAGTAAAGCAATGTGAGACCTTGACAAAAAAAAACAAAAAAAATTTTTGCCTCATTAACTTTAATTTGAGAAACTATCTAAGCTAATTTATGACTTTAATCTTGAACATTTTATCTAGAAAGTTTTACTCCCCTGGCTCTTTTTTCAAAATGTATTTTAAAAAACAGGATTGCTTAATAAGACCTAATAAGCTATCCATATCACACATATTAGAAAACAATATTAAGAAAGTTATGATTCAGTCCATCAGAACCATCCACCTAGAGTCACATTGCCATTATTGTTATGGCTTGAATGTGTTCTAGCAGTCGGCCAGACAGAAAGAGAGACAAAGAAAAAGACACCAACACTCGTGGTTATTTTCTGTACATGTGTTGCAGGTGAGCAGATTTCAACTGGAACGCATGAGCTGCCATGTTTGGACACATCATCCAGTGTTTAACACAGAACCATGGGAATAACTAGATGGTTTGTCAGTGTAAGCAGCTAGTAACATGCAAGGGAGGTAAAGTGTAAAAACAAAACCAACTGTTGGGCTTCTGTGTGCATTGACAATACAGATGTATTATTCTATTAGATACAATACATTTGTTCATTTGGCTACACTGTGTAGAGTGTAGAGTTAGAGAAAATGAGACTTGCTTCCAGTAATGAAGGAGAGGCGTAGACTTTTATTCAGACAAATGAGTGTCATTACTGTAAACAAATGAGAGTCTAAGTGAGCAGACTGGCAGTCTCTATCAGCTCGTACGCTGTGAGACACCGGGGCGGCTTTGGAGGGAAATCTGACAGATTACTTTATGGCACAATCAGGAAGAGGATGATGTTCTTCCACAGCAAACGGAGCTTTCAGAGAATCTTGTGATGGTAGATGGTGGAAAGAATTCTACAAAAATAAAGAAAAATTGAGAAATTTTGTTTGAATTTAGAGGAACACACACGCTGACAACATTGCCTGTACAACAGAAGGTAGAGGCCAACAGCATCATCCTAATAGTTGACATTTCTTTCTTATTTCCCATGGTACAGAATTCCCAGGGAGTGTCTCAGCCTGAGTGCAAAAATAGCCAGCGTGCAAATCAGTAGTCTTATTAGCTTTCAGAAATTGTACCACAATAGACACTGCAAAGTCTTCTTGTTATACCATAGGAAATAATGAATAGTTTAGAACAGTCTAATCTTGAAGGTATTTAATTAACAATTATATCAAACAAAAAAAGCAGCAAATATTTGCTGAAATTTGAGAATGTTTATCAATTTTACTTCACAAATGGCTTAATAATTACTCACTAACTAAACAGTTAATCAACCATTTCAGCTCACGCCAGAGCTAATGTTATATAATATATTTAAAAAGATAAAAAAAGGAAATAAAAATGCCACCTATTACATCTGTCAGCTTGATCTGTGCAGCAGTAACAGAGGAAAGAGAAATGTATGAATGAGACCAACTAGCGGTAGCATAAAGCCAGTAATGTATGAGGGGGCTTTTCTGAATGCATCCTGGCTCTCCTCTTCCATTACGCTCTCCTCATTATCTCAGGCAGGGTTTAAATACATACACATTATCCTTTTTCTACCTGCATGCCTGTGTGTGTATGTGTGTGTATGAGTCACGTCTCAGCTCTGCGGTTCATCGCCTGCCTGGCGTCACAGAGGTCGCACGCTCCATAATAAGTGTTAGATGCTCACCTGCGCACCTGCTGCTGTGCATTCTTGCATGTTTATGTTTGTGTGTGTGTGTGTGTGTGTGTGTGTGTGAGAGAGAGAGAGAGAAAGAGAGAGAGAGAGAGAGAGAGAGAGAGAGAGAGAAAGCGGGAGAGAGAGAGATAGACCAGGGGGAATTACCTCTGTTCACAATGAAAAAGATGATTAACCCACACACCCACACACAAAATCAATCGTGTTTCTACAAGGTATGAGGTGTTAGGATAACGAATGTACACCTACACACACAGGCGCACACATACACACGCACAAGGATGGAAACACCCTCATCACAGAGCCGTAACCATGGAGAAATCAGGAGAGAGCTGACAGAAATGAGCAAAGGAGTGAGGGGAGGATGAAAATGGGTTTTAGGCAAAATGGCCCCCTGTGATTGGAAGGTTGGCAGCGCAAATCCCTGAAGAATTTGTGCCGAGAGAAAACAAAAATGTTAGTGCAAAAGTTTATTTTTGATTTACTCCCTGTTTTTTTTTAGAGCTTTTAACAGCATCGCTCAGTCTCCTTCAGATGTCAACAGGCCTTCAGACATTCTTACAGGCTTACATTGTTTCATCTGTGATGGTGTTTGCTGTCAACTGGGCAAGAAATAGATTACATGGAAATGTAAACATCTACATTTCCATGACAACTGGACACACTGTTTGCAGATGAATCATGTAATATGATTAAATCCTCCAAAAATGCTACTAAATAGACCTTGAGAAATTTGGATACTGACGTCTGGATTGCCAAACTAGATATAACGCTATCTGAGTATTACTCTGGATTATCTCCCATGTGTATTAATGTGGCAGCAAATTAATAGGGAAGCAAAATGTTTGCGATGAAACAGCAATGGTTAGGATTAAATTAGGGATGCACAATACTGGATTTTTTCGCCGATATCCAATATGCTGATATATAACAATTTATTTGGCTGACCTGATGTTAGTGATCATCAAGTCTCTTCTGTAGCAGAAACATCATATTATGCATGAATACTCTTATCATGATGGCCCGCCAACAGATGGAGACATGAAATACAGTGCTTTTCAATGAATATAACATTCATTCACTGTGCTAAACAAGAAGAAGCATGTTGGGTCATTCTAATACTGGCCGATATCAGTGACGTGACAATATTATCATGCATCCCAAGATAAAATGTCTTTTAGTTCTATTGATAAGTTATTGTGTGATGTAAGACATTGGTTCTCAAGCAGGCGTCCGAGTTCCAGGGGTTCCCCAGAAAAATGAGAAATAGTTTATCTTCACTATTTAATTCACTGCAAGTGCCCAAATAAGAGACATAAGCATAGGTGTAGATTTTGGGGGGAGGCAGGGGTCACAGCCCCCTCAATGTGTAGAACATGTGTATTTGTACCCCCTAGTAAAAGCATGAAAGTAGTAATAGTACTTTCAATTTGACGAACGGCTAGAATGCAACTCATAGATACAACAAGGCCTATAAATGCCAATAAAATAGGTGGTGGCAGTATAAAACCTCAAAAGCTCTGGTTGCAATCTGCCAAAAAAACAGAAAGAAGTTGAAGCATTATGCACAGTTGAAACAGGAAGTACCTTTTTCACCATAAATGTATGCACAAAAGGCAAATGTTGTTTGAAATTGTATGAAATGAAGTGTTTGAATGTATGAAATGAAGTGTTTGATGCTCAAAATTTCTTGGTAGATGATCCTCAGACCCCCCACAATCCCAAACCCTTGGACAATGAGTAATGGAGGTCCCTGAAGCAAAATCCTATCAAATTGGGGTCCATGACCCTAATGTGTATCAATTTCAAGGTTCTTGACACAAAAAAGGTGAAGAGCCTCCGATGTAAGAAATGTTGAAATAAACGCCTTACTGATGGATTGTCTTTGCTTTGCAGGATCAAGCATGAGAACATTGTGGCACTGGAGGATATCTATGAGAGTCCTGACCACCTCTACCTGATCATGCAGCTGTGAGTTGAAGTTTTATGTTCTTTTTTTTTGTTGTTGTTGCTTTCTACTTGAGCTTTGTTGTTCAGTATAGTTGGTGAGAAAACAGACCCCAGAATCCTGCATGTGTCCCTGGGAGATCGTTTAATCAGGTGATCTAGTAATAGTGAGCTGTGTGCTGAAACTTAGTCCACTCAATTTACACATGAAGTTCACTTTACCTGTACCAATACTACTTACTCTGTCAAAACACTTGTATAGCATCTTCTGTGGCTTTGGAGGGAACTTGAAAAAATAAACCTGACTGTGTCATCAGGCTTATTTCAGCTTGGACATTTTAGAAAATGATAGGAGAATGATAGGATGAAATGATGTGTAGCAAAAGTCCTCAGCTGGACATTGCATTCAACTTCAAGGCCACCAGGACGCCCTAGACTTAATGTTTTTAACAGAAAGCCTTTGTTACAAGCTGGAGGTACAGGCTTTGGAGGAAGTGCACATTTCAGAGGCAGGGATTGTTTCAAACTACCCACCTAGGGGCAAGCTGCAACTATCTGTGCAACATGTACACTTATTTTCTGTCATATATTTAATGTTACAATGTTGGATGTTCATATTAAATGATGTCAGAGTTTCAAATAAGGAGGTAAATGTATTTAAATGTAATCCCTGTGAGCAAAACCTTTGGCTTCAGATCATTCTGAGTATTCTGTTTAAAATGTTTTTCTACTTTGGCTACAATCAAACATCACGTCAAGGCAGATTTCTTTGTATGGTCATGGCTCCAGGCACACTACTGCAAGTGCTACATGTAGCTACATGCTAATGTCAAGCAAACATCTAAACTTGGTTGCCGATATTAAATTTTCCCTGATTTCAAATTATATTCCTGCTGAAACATGTCCAGTTGTAACAGGAGAAAGTGTTTCTATACAAGATAATATCCAAGATACAAAAGACTCTGAAATGCTGACCAATCAGAGCAGATTTGCTTTTTTTGCAAGGGGGTCTTGAGACGGGTGCTAAAACAGAACGTCTCACACAAAGGGTGCATACAAGTGTTTCAGCACAAACAATTTGAGTAGAATAAAATGTTTTTCTGAACATTTAAGCATGTAAACATGTTCTTGTAGAAACCTTAAATACAAGTATGAACCCAAAACTAAGCGTAATCCTGTACGTCCCCTTTAAGCTATGATCAGCAACTTTGATTTAATGTGGTGCACAAAAAGGTCTCTTTCGAACCCTAAAAGCAAGTTCCCCTGAAAGGTGAAGTTTTCTTGTGAAGTTAAATGTGAGTGCTTCCTGACTTATTTATAAGAATGTTGTGGTTCTCAGGCATTTTTCTACTAAATATGCAGAGCAGTATGACTCAGCTTTTAACTTTCCACCAAGTGTTGAAGTGGTCCCCCATAGGAGAGAACAACCAGGCCTGTGGATGCTGATAACTGCATTATGGGTACTGTAGTATACAGCATTGTTAGAACATGGCCCAAACTAGACTCTGGTCTGGTGAAAGGGGGAAAAAAAGTTTCATTGGTTTATGTTTTTTATGTCCAATATAGATTTATTGATTTTTGGTAATATTGTATTTTTGAAACAGGAACATTAGATCTTTACAAAGAGCAGTTTCTCAGTTGATGAAATCAGAGTACAACTTTCTTATTTCTAATTTCAGTAGTTGGTAGTTTACAGAGCAATTTGTTAAAACTACAATATTTTCTTGCATTATTCATAAAATACTACTTATGAACCAGAGATTCATATTTCTGTCTTTCTCACACTTTTAATCTTATTCCTCTGCCCACCCATCACCACACACAAACACATGCACACTTTTCATTTCAATGACAGCTCTACTGAGACGACAACATCTCACACATTAACACACACATAAAAAGCCCACCCGTCCGCCCACACACACGCAAAAACACAACACACAGCTACAAGGCCTCGATTACATCAGCAGCATCTCTGCTTTGATGGTCAGCTGTAGAGGGAAGCAGAATGGCCCGTGGTTCACCCATGGGTGCCCTACTAACCTCCTCTGCAAGGTTGCTGCTGCTTACATAAGAGGAGACGTTGGACTGGAAGTTTGGCACTTGTACTGGAAACATTTTAGTCAAGTTCAGGTCTGTGGATTACACAACAGTGGCTATGTTTACTGTTTATCTGACGTTGGCAAATTATGTGTTCGCCTACCTCACGTGGGTCCCTCTACGCCAACTCTGAAAAAAGTACAAGATACAGGAGAAGTTTTGTCTTATGACACTGTGAAATCACTACTTTTTAGATTTGATTGAGGGATAAACTCTTGAGTTAAAGCTAACATTTTACTTTGCTTGACATTAAAGAGATTCTGTAGAAGATTCAAGAAAATTCCATGGACTTCTTCAATTACTAAAGACTGAATGGAGTAATCCTATTCACTATGATGTAAGAGTTGATGTTGCAGCAGTGTGACATAATCAATAACAAGTCACTTGTTTAAACCTGCAGATTTTAGCCGTAATGGGGATTTACATATTCTTTATAATACACTTCATTTGTGATGATGGACCAGTAATTGCTGGTCTTCTCAAAGGTTTACAGCAAGCAGAGCATGTGTTTTAAAAGACAGACAAACCAAGGGAACTTACAGGCTTACATTTTATCACAATTTTAATAGTAACAACTGTGGAGAAAAACTGGCAAACATGTTAGTGTTAGTGGTAAAGTGTTAGAAACAGAGAGTTTTAACAGGCTGCAGTGGTGTGGCTGTACAGTAGTAACATTCCCAGTAATCAGTTGATAAGATTTGTCTCCTAAATAGGTTACTGTGACATAAAGTAGTTACGTCAGACCTCATCTGATAACGGAAGCTTTATCTGACATCACTGGTATTTAATGGTATTTATGTTCGGCAGCAGTGACATTTTCAATCCAGGCTAAAGGAAGCCATCTAAAGAAAACTGCAGTGGCTTAAGGCATTAGGAAAATTATTTCCCTATTAATGTATACTTAAAGGGACAGTTCACCCCACATCAAAAATACATATTTTGTCCTCTTACCTGTAGTGCTATTTATCGGTCTAGACTGTTTTGGTGTGAGTTGCTAAGTGTTGAAGATATCGGCCGTAGAGATGTCTGCCTTCTCTTGAATATAATGAAACTAAATGGCACTCAGCTTGTGGTGCTCAAAGCACCAAAAAATGTATTCTGAAAAACTCAACAGTAATGTCTCTTTCCAGGAATCATGACTGGTTACTCAAGATAATCTACAGACCTTGTTGTGAGCAGTTTCATGTATTTGCTTCCTACCAAACTACACCCGTAAACTGTATCATTCTGCAGAAGGAAGTGTGCATCTACTCATGGACGTGACAGCGTGAGATGTAAAACTTAATGGGGTCCTCCTTGGCTGAGTTTTAATGTTAGCTAGCTCAGTGATGCCAGATGAGCTAGCAGTGGATGAACGCTTCCTTCCACACAGTGGTAAGATAGGTGATGTAGTACAAGCCAAGTGCAATCTAGTTCAGCCGGTATCTCTAACACTCGGCAACTCACACCAAAACAATCTAGATCGATAGATAGCACTAAAGTTAAGAGGGAAAGTACGTATTTTTTTATTTTAAGGTGAACTGTCCCTTTAAAAGGTAACAATATTGTCATTTGAGAACATTTGTATTTGTAGCAGAACTATCATCAACCAAAGGCCAAGAAAACACGTCAGATCCAAAATGCTTTAAAGCAATTTTTTTTTTTTTTTTTTACTTTTGTTGAACAGCAGTCTTTGAGGCAACAGGTGGTAATTACAAGTTAAAGCTAAATGCCAAAACATAGTATAACAACAGCACAAGTAGAGCAGGGTCACAGAGTCAGTAAGCTGGCTCTTTTCAGACACTCAGATGGTAAATGAAAGAAACATATTCAGCTTTTCACAGAGTTGAAGGTCCTCCAACACGTCTGCTGCGATGCGTGTTACGTCACCTAAAATCCCTCCATTGGCCAGACTGCAGCCGAAGGTTTTATTCTGATTAAGCTGTTTACCTTCTATATTAACTTTTTGATGGAGTTTCCTGTTGTCATGAATAAACCAATTAGCAGTTTCCTGGCTGCCAGCCACCACCTGTTTATTGGGTTTACTACTGTTGGTCACATGAGAGGGAAGTGATAATCCCTATTCAATGTTAGCTTTACTGTTAAATAGGCAGCTGTGGTTTTTATGTATAGTTAATCATGCTCAAGGACTAATTGCAGCTTGAAATTCTCTCACTAGACATTATTAAAGAGAGATAACATGACTGATGTGTAAGGTGATTACCACCAAAATTACAGCTGAAGATTTTTCCATTTTATCCAAGATTGCAAAAATAGGATCTCATCACTTTAGGTCGAAGCTTTAAAGAAATACTACTTGGTATCACTGATGCACTTTCTCTGTCTCTGGGCAGCAATTGAGTCTATTATGAATGCTGTTGGTTCTGTACTTACTTCTGCTATACTGTACAGCAGAGTCAATAAATCAACATCCCAAGAGGTTTTGACTGTAAAAACTGCTTTCATTTTACTGCTCTCACTGTGTTTTTCATACCAGTCATTTCGATGAATTAAAGGAGCTGCTTTCAGAGCAAAAGACAGTTTTAATTTAAAAAAAATTGTGACAGAGACATTAACAGGAAAGACCCGACCTCTGCTCTTTCGTCCTCCTGTACTCCTCCCTCTCTTTCACACCATCTGTGCTTCTTTCACTTCATTGCTTCCTTTCCTCTCCTCTCACACTTTATTTCCATCGCCATCACCTCTTGTCTTTCGCCTGCTCACTTGCATTTTTTACTTTTTTCATCTTTCTTTCCTTTTTCATGCAATGTAGATCAGTTTCTATGGTAACAGTGTCAAAGGTAACACCTAGGTTATAACATTTCAGGGGGACCTTGAGAATTGCAGCGGGTGGCATTATTAGCGTGAAAGATTTGGAACGCTGCAAAACATCAGTTGTAAAGTGTATTTTTATCCGCTGGGTTGAATTTAATAAATATATCAACACCTTAACAGCAAATCATATTACAAACAAGATGCTGTTTGTCTTTATCGACCATATTTCACACTGTCTGACGATAAAACAAAGATAAAACAAATTTAAGAAATGCATTGAACATTGAACTAGCTCATGCAAAACACCATTTGTCTTCCATGAATGGAATTAAAGTCACATTGATATTTTTACATTAACAACGTAATGTGAAAGGGGTTGGTCAAACTGATGAACCCACCAAGTATCATATGATACAGCAGTTAGCCTTAGCTGTACATTTTAGCATCTTCCAGCTTGTTGTTTTGGTTTTACGGCTCACAGCTTCACTGTTTTCTTTTAGTCTCACTGCGCTCATCAGCATTTTTCACATTCAGCAAAAAATTTGGAACCCACTAAACCCACTGTGCACTACCTTCCCTGCGCGACAGACAGACAAAGTAAGCAGCTACCTAGTGAACACAGTGGAAAATTTAGCAGCTAAAGATCAATATATTTCCCTCAGGAGTTGGTGCACACCAGATTAGCTCTAAATGAAGAGATGTTGCTCAGTGTCCTGTGAATGTCTAAATAAGCAAGTGCTTGCTAACATGTTCACCACCATAAGGTTAAAGTATGTCAATGTTCCATTTACAGCTTGTTTCTCTGATTCAAGGTCGCCAGAAATTCAATTAATTCAGATTTAAAGCGGCACTAATTACTTTTCTCATTGACAGGAAATGAGATCACTATATTAACTCTTCATTAACTCTTCATGAGTTCCTCTATTTCCTCTGCAGCAGTTTGTGGGGGTTTGAGTCATAGGGTGGATAATAGATCACATCAGATCAGATCAATGAATGAGAGGAGCAGCTGCTGCAGAGGAACTTTAGACCCAGTGCAACGAATAGTAAGGTTTCACTTTAAATGAGTACACTCTGTGTTGCAAGATTGTGGAGCAATATATATATGTATTCCAACAGCGCTCCTAAAGAATGGCCCATTTATAAGCCAGTCAGTATCGGCTAAGCATCGCCTTGTTGACTAAACGTGTTTGATATGAACAGAGATCTTCCCCTGGATGGCTTCAGGAAAAACTGACACAGTAATTTCACTGTTAACACGTCAGGGGATGCACCCTATTTTTTTCGCTGATAATGCTACATTGTGAACAAATCCGTGTTAATATCGGCAGGTGGAGAGCTAGTGAGCTGTAAGCTAATAGCAAACAAAGGTTGCATTGAGTTGCATTATCATGCATTCAATCTCTGTTCAGTAAAAATAAGTATTAGGCGAATGTAAATTATAACTTGAATAAATACAGTTGTTTGAAAGTGAAATTTGTTGATGTTTTCACAGCGATGTAAAAATGATAGTAGAGTTCCTTGTTTCCCTGGCACAAATGAGGGAATAAATAACAACAAAAATAAAATAAACAACTACAACAAAGAAGAAAAAAACATATGCTGTCGGCCAACTTGTAATTTTAAACATCAGTATCAGCCAAGAAATCAGCAATCAGTGCATCCCTATGTTTTAGTATCTCTTAGCTGAATGGAAAGTGAATACCAGACCTACATTTATCAGTTGGCCAGAAACGCAGCAGCTTAAATACAGCTTAAATTAAACTATAACTCAGTAATGTTCATCATCATCCAGAGTACCTTTGTTGATGGTATAACTCACATTTTTGCTGTGCCACTTCTTATTCTTTTTGACTATTCACGGTGCTGTTTTAAGATTCTGCATGTCTTATGTTCAGATGGAGAATCAATGAAAGAAATGATTTGCTGTGAAAAATATGTTAAAATATAGAGGACTCGGTGTAAAAGCACCAGAAGAGAGTAGCTCAGTCTCTCTTTTCATCTGGCCTCAGTGCTGCAGGCTGCTCTTCCTTATGCTGCATGCAGTAGCTTCATCGTGAAACAGAAAGCATTTGTGTCCATCATCAGCTGTAACTGGTGACAGCAAAGTGTCATCAGTGCTTCAGCAAACATGAAGCAGAAATTGGGACACTCTGCTGCATAAATTTGTACCAATCACTACTGTAATAAGTAACCTCATTTGTTATAATTATGTGCGTTTACTGAGATGTCAGGAATCTCATTTAGGAATGTGGATTTTTGAATGTTTTCTGTGTAATTGCGGCATGGTGGATCGATGCAGTCTGACAGAGCTTTCCTCGCTCCTGTTCATCACAGCTTTTCTTACGTAACCTCAACCGCGGGGAGGCAATCAGTCCGTGCTGCCATGAAAATCGATGCAACCGAGTGCAACTTGGGCCTTATATTGATGCTGTTTGTATTTGGGAATTACATATTAGTGAAGATAAAAACACATGTAGTGTAGAGAGAAACTGGTCTAAGAAATCCATAAGACAGTATGCAGCATCTGACTATGATGAGGCTATCATTAAACATCAGACAGGATATATTGAAAATTCATAGATATGGTATAATCTAACTAATTAGAATAGTTTTTGTGTGTATTTTATCTTTAGTGATTCTCCTTTTGTTGTCATTCATCCATAGAAAACCTAAAGCAGCAGTAAAGGCTTTAAAACCAATGTATGGGTTGTTTTTTCGTCAACAAGCTCCCAAACACACAAACTCTAGTACAGCAGGGCAACTCTTGGCTATTAGCATATATCGACTGTTGGTCAAATTGCATGTCGAGGATATGATCATACTGTCTTGACATTTTACAAAATTCTACTGTCCCAATTAAGAATTTCAGACAAATTATCAACAAATCATCAATTATGATGTTCAGACCTATATGTATTTTGTATACATTTGCCATATTATATATATTTGGATATCAGAAGAGTAGCGGTAGGAGCCCAGGAATCCAGAGCTCAGCGTAGAGCTGCTGTTCCTTCATGTTGTAAAGGGACCAGTTGAGGTGGTTCAGGCATCTGATCAAGATGCCTCCTGGCCGCTTCCCATTAGAGGTTTTTCAGACATGTCCAACTCGTAGGAGGTCCTGGGGTAGACCCAGAACATGCTGTAGGGGTTATATATTTCATCCCTTCTGGGAATACCCCAGGATAAGATAGAAAGGGTTACTGGGGAGAGGAACGGATCGAATACCTTGCTTAGCCTGCTGCTCCTGCGACCCTGGATAATAACTGATGGAAGGATGTGAGGTGATCTATAGGCAAATTATATGAATTCTACAAACGAAGAAGCAAAAGAATTTTTATTGGTGTCCATTATTTTACTTGGTGCATACACAAATTCAAGAGCAAATGGTCAGATAAGATCTTATTATTGGTCAATAGCTTAATGACTGGCTGTGTAAATCAAGTTATGTTTGCACAGATTAATAGTTAGTGCAATTATAGTGTTTACATGACAGTTTCCGCAGAAATGCCTTAATCTGATTTAAGTGTTCCTGTGAACAATCATTGACCGGATAACAGAACGCAAACGGGAGGTGTAAGTGCAGCCTTAGGGACAGTGGGGCAATTGTGATTAGTTAGTCAGGTCCCAAGACTGTGATGGTTCTTCATCTCTGCCATTGAGAACAGCATGTATCACACACACACACACACACACACACACACACACACGCATGCTTGAAAATAAGGCTTGCTGTCAGGCATGATGCACAACCATCGCCTCGAGAGAGCGATACGACTGCCTGCCTCTAAACAGATGAGCTGACGGAGGAGAGATGGATGAGGGGATGGTGAAACGGGAAAGGGGGGAGGGGAAATGTTAATATCTCAAAGTATTTCATCAATAGTTGGAAAAAAGAGATGAATCTCTCCCCAGTAACATGTTTGTGCTGTGAGCAAGCATGACAAATTTAAATCTCATAATGTATAATGTATTATAATTTAAAGCCCAGCACACCTACACAGGTGTTTCTACTCATTCTGGCTGATCACACTCCTCTCAGGTTGAAGAGGGTACAGTGTAGATTTTTTCACACAAGACATGTGGACATGTCACTGGAGGAAAAGCCCTGGTGTAATCAATGTGATAAATGATGGCTGAATTTTATTTAGCTGCTTCAGTTTCAAGGTCCTGGTGTTGTGCATGTTGACTAACTGTCACATTGTCATGACTTACTGGGACACTTGATGGAACCATCATTAATTGTTTTGTAATGTACATTTTTTTAATGTACAACAGTTTATGGCATTGCAATAAAACCGTACATCCTGAAACAGCCCAACTAGGCTTGAGCGGTATTATAGTGTATCAGGGTATTTAGAAATCCTCACAGTATAATTTTCAATACCTTAAAAAATATAGACACTTACGCCTTAACACAGATGCTGTATTAAGGTGGTGTAGTGCACAGTATGTGCCACCAGAGGTCAGTCTCTGCTGGTGGAACAGGCAACTGAGCTGAGGAAGATGACTGCAAGTGATGGGGATAACGTTACAGGACCAATAAAAAGCCGACCGGCAACAGTAGAGAGAGACAGTAAAATACAGGAGCTTTAAGGGGCTTAAATGTGCTTTTGTTTTGTTTTGTTTTTTAAATAAGTATTGTCATATACTGCATACCCTGTTGAAATGTCAGGAAGTTATGAAGGTTTAAAAAATAAACAGACAAACAACAAGAATGACATTAGTTTTTGATAATTATTATTTATAATAATGATTATTTCTTAATGTTATTAGTAAGACCTGTGCTATATGACAAGTTAAAATGACTGCTGTGAAAAAGGGCTATTAGGTAAGGTCAGCAAACTTTACGAGCCATTAAGAATGAGAGCTTTCCCAGCGTGACAGGTGCAACAAAACTTACTAAAGCCAGGGAGATTAAGAGGCTGTGTAGTTTGGCAGCACTGGCACGTCAGTTAGTTTATGTTTTTACAGTGCTGTGGATGACATTGTGTTGTATTTACGCAGTGTCGCTGATTCAGGTCAGCATAAGCAGCATGTGCCGAATTCTGTGCTGAATTGAAACCACACCCAACCAGCACAAACCAGCACTGTTCCGGTCAGATTTGGAGCCCACCTACTGAAAGCACAGTCTGTACACACCCACACAGTGCTCAGAGGAGCTTTAATCAGCTTCAACAAGTGAAAACACCTGTGTGGATGGACAGTGGCTGTGGAGGGCCTTTAAAGGTCACAGCTAAAATTTTTAGTGTTTAATGCTGTACAAAAAAAAGGCAGGACAAGTGTTCCGCATGGATTTGCTTTAAAAACATGATTGTGTTGTTTTCCATGAAGTTTCTTCTAAATGCAGAAAATGTCCGGTGCTACAGTATGACACTGGCTGCATGTGCATCCTTGATTGCATGTATACTGGAGATGTGTCTGAAGTCACTCCCTTGTTCACTCATTCACTCCTCCCTATATAATAGATAGTGGGCAGTAAATTGAGATGGACACTTATAATCATTATCATTTTTAATATCAATATATTGCCTGAGATACGCTGCATTGTGGGATTGTTATAATCATACGTGCCATAAACATGTTTTTACAGCAATATGTAGAGCATACATATTACATATAGAATAGGGACACTCAAAAAATACTGTGGTTAGTAAATGTGCACTACAGTGAACAGGGAATGATTTTGGGCACAGCCTAGGACATTAATGAAATGTCAGGGTGCCATGACCTTTGACCTTCCTGATATTGGACGTTTAGAGATTTTTTTTTTTTTTTTTTTTAATCATGTATCAAATGAGGAGGTGATGTGAGGTAATTCCACAACCCCTCAGCCTTATTTGACTGACTGTGTGTATGTGTGTGACTTTGTGTTAATTGTGTGTGTGCTGTAAGTGTTTGTCTTTGATCTGAGTGAGCGTGTCGGTGTGTGACCTTGTATGTGTATCCTTGGGTTTTTCATGCTTGTCTTAGTGAGTCTGTGTGTGCGGGTGTGTGTGTGCTTGCTTTTAATATGTTTTTATCTGTGTGCGTGTGGATGTGGTCCTGCCCTCGCATCTGTATGTGTGTGCTTGTGTGTACGTGTGTGTCCATGTGTTCTTGTGTGGGTGCTCCTGTCTGATTGCCATGGTCTCCTTACGCAAACGCTTACGCAACCATGCAGCCTGGTGGCTGATCTCCCTTTTGCCATGTGTGTGTGCGTATGTGTGTGTGTGTGTGTGTGTGTGTGTGTGTGTGTGTTTAGTCCTTTCTTGTCATTCCCAGACATGACTGCCTCTGAAACTGAACAAGTGGCTGCCCTCTTTGAAGAGAGAGAGGATTAGCAATTAATTCTGATCTCTTTTTTTTCAGCAACTTCATTAGAGTTAAACTTCCACAGGCTCTAATCTGATCCGTCACCGTGACGACGCCCCTCAGATACGCCGTGCAACAGTGTGTGCGCATGCACGCGTTTGCCTTTCTGCATTCTTGTGTGTCTGTGGTGTTCTATGTGCACAGTTGTTGCCACTAGTGTATATTAGTGCTCATGTGCGGATGCCTGTGTGTGTGTGTGTGTGTGTGTGTGTGTGTGTGTGTGTGTGTGTGTGTGTGTGTGTGTCCGTCCATTATGCTTAAAATATAAACATGCTTTATAAAGACAAGACTACAAGCTTGATGTGGTACTACACAGAGTTGGATACAAACTATTTTGTCACCCTTCCACTGTGGCTAGTGGATTCCAAAATCCACTAGCCACTCAATAGATTACTAATGGTATTTTTTGGCTGCTGAGTGAAGCAAATCTAGCAGCCATTTGCATATGTGACCAGAATTTGGCTGGTGGCTGGTGCTAATTTCTAACCCTGGTACTACAACTTTTACTTCTACTACCACTACTATTATTACTAGTAATATTGGAATAACTGAGACCATTAATACAATTTCAATAACATATAAAGTAGATGATATAGTGAGGTGCAGAAAGATGTTATCCTCCAGCAGGGGGAGCTATGTGTCTGTGTCAGATGATGAGCCAATTCCCATCTCTTCACACTGTATGTACACCTTAACAAGTCATTTCATGTGGTCTGGAGTCATAAAAGAATCTGCCAGAGGGGAGAAAATACAGATGAGCCTCTTTAAGTGTTTTCTTTTCTTTATGTCTTTTTTTTTTTTTTTTTTTTTTAACCAGCATTGATGGGTTTCATTCCTTCTGCTCGCACAGAGCAGAGTATGTCAGGATGTTTTACCAACCTTGGCAGAAGCTTCGACTTCTTTCACTTTGTTTTGTTTTCCTCCAGAATGGTTGATAATTTCTCCCGTGAAGACACTGCAAAACAACTGTTTGATCAAAAAATCACTATCCAAATTGTGCTGCTGCGATGATAATGAGATTAATTCATCTCTGAATCCAATCAGCATGTTTTAAGATTTTTTAGCATCTGCACTGGAATTATGTGAAATATTTTCATCTTTATGGCATACAGAGACAAGAATCACACACACACACCTGCACAATTGAGTTCTTTTTCATGATCCATCATTTACTTGAAGGAACACCTCACCCCCCAAATGATTATTTGTATATCAGTTACTCACCCCGTGTTAGGTTGACTTTGCAAAGAGAACTGTTTTTCCTGCATGCCTCCACTTTGAGCGAGGAATCCAAAAACAGAGAAAATTCTTAATGAACTGATAGGAGTGTGTGTTTAACAACGGCAAAATTATATCAAAATATCTGTTAAACTCACACAACTCATTCAGTCCCATTTATTTAATCATATACTCAGCACTTCTCAAACAGACAGCTCTTTTTGACAGACATCTGCACTAAAAGTGAAACTTATCTATGCTCCATTGACAAAAAGAGTAATTTTACCTCTCTGAACACAGGAGCTGCTGGTCTACCACTGCCTCAATCTGTACTTTATGTCATTGTGTGACTTTGTTTTAAAGAGTCAGTTTGGATTCACCAAAATCACATAATGACACTAACAAACTAAGTCACTGAGGCAGTGAGCATGAGAGAGATTTTAAAAGGATGTCTTGATATAGTTTTACTGTTGTTAAAAGCTCCCTCTACTTCCAGTTTTGGATTTGTCACTCACTGTGGAGGCCTGCGAGAAAAACAGTTTGCTTCACAAATTCACCATAACACTGGATGAGTAATCAGGGGGGGTTAAGTGTTCCTTTATAAAGCTTTTTCTGCTGCTGTTCTATCTAAAAAAACAGATTCATATTGATCAAGGGATAACCAAGGAATAGTCATGGATTCTGGGAACTGTGTACAAAGAGAGGACGGATACTTTCCAGGAATAACGGCAAACGCATTTTCCAACTTTCATTCCACTTTGAAAAATAAGATAAACATGTTACAAGCTATGGTAAACGCTGCAGGCTATATGAGTGTTTTGTGTGTATGAGTGTGTGTATGTCGTAGCACATGGCTCACAGCTTCCACACACTCTTGGCTGGAAACATCTACAGCTCATAAATTACCAGAAATCTTGACCGAGCAACCCCCCCAAGCCTTTTACTGGTTACTGCCATGTGTGTGCGTGTGCCTGGCAGAGTGTGTGCATGCATGCTAATATTTTCAGTAAACATACACTGATATACACACACTCCTTCCTATTCTGCAGGGTGTCCGGCGGTGAGTTATTTGACCGAATCGTGGAAAAAGGTTTCTACACAGAGAAGGATGCGAGTACGTTGATCCGACAAGTCCTGGATGCTGTAAACTACCTGCACAAGATGGGAATTGTACACCGAGACCTCAAGGTACTTTAACACACACACTCTCACACGTTTGTTCTCACTTGACAGGTA